>NW_027658768.1:0-600000 GCF_041902795.1 Electrophorus electricus | reverse complement strand
TTTATTTTATAAATTAACACTATGCGAGAGCAAAGAATAAAGAGTGTGGAAGGAGTTTATTTTATTTCTTTAAGCGTTCTACAGAATAGAAAATAAAGGTTTGGCCTCTCTTTACGCACAATGGATAAGGCAGGGCTTACTGGGATTGCCATTGTGTTGTGGCAAGACATCATCTTCACTGCTCATTACTGTATACTTATTTGTGCAGCCCTGTTCTGGACTGACTCCTGTCAACATTGCAGGGGACAAAAAGGAACATATTTGTTGTCTGATATCATGTCATTACCGATGAAGAGGCACATTCTGTGTAGTGTAAATACTGTGAAGCTCGTCCCTCACCTCTTGAAATGGTTCAGTGATGCCAGGGTTGGTTTTTGACACATATGAAAGGATTTATACTTTGATCTGTTAAGATGTTGGTAGAAGTGGCTCCTTTACACTGACTCCAGTTTGGCCTTTGTTGTATAATGGCTAATGTTATGGTTCAAAAAAGAATGAAATAGTCTAAGATCAGTGTTAAGGACTAAGGATTATGGTACTAATGTTTTAACTTAGGATTAGTTAAGAAATCAGTATTTGGTGGAATATCTCAGATTTTGATTGCAGCTTGTTCATGCATCTTGAGGTGTTCTCCACCAGTCTTTCACACTGCTTGTTAAATAAGCTTTGATTACCTAATCAGAATCTCATTAAATACAAAGAGCTGTACATGTGGTGGAATTCAACAGACTGTGGAATTGAAATCATTGCCAAACGCAGAGATACTAATTTGGACTGATCTCTTAATTTTCTTCGAGAGTTATGTTTTTATATATGAGTTTTTATTTTAAACTTTATCATAAAATGTATGGGGTTATGGTCCCATTCTATTCTGTTCAAATGTAGGCCTACTGTTTTTACAATTCCTGTGAGAAGCGTGTGTGTGTGTGTGTGTGTGTGTGTGTGTGAGAGAATCCAAGAGCCCCTATTTGAGATTGATGAGTGGCATGTGTTGGGAGTCTGCCCTCGACAAATAGTATCCTTGACTGTATTATCAGTTTTGTAAACAATCCCTGACAAGTGGGTGAGTGAGAAGTGCATGCACATAGACACAGCAGAAAGAGGAGGTCTGTGTTTTTGGCTTCCTAATCAAGTTTGCGTTCCCGTCATATACAGCCAATCAGAGAGAAGGGGACAGACATTTAGAAATAGAAAGTGAGGAAAGTTGTGGTTCTTCATTAAAGGAATTGGATTAAGAGTCACTATTCTTAAGAATGTGTTTAGTACCTACTCAGGCACACACAACAGCTTCTTCAATGACAGTTGCTGCTGTTATTTTAGAGCTGACCACACACACAAAGACCCAGGTAAACATACAAACAGCTCACTGACATATTTTTGCTCTCCCCAGAAATAGGGTTGTGTGGTTAAAGGTCATGTAACCATAGAAACGTAGCCCCCACACTGTTCACTGCTCCTGTACCCCCTTATTCATTCCCTTGGTAAGAGCCAAGCTTGGTAACCCTGGAGATGATGGGAGATGGCTGGGGAATGTGTGTGTGTGTGTGTGTGTGTGTGTGTGTGTGTGTGTGTGTGTGTGTGTGTGTGTGTGTGTGTGTGTGTGTGAGAATTGTGAAAGCACTGATTCACAAAGTTGTTGAACGATGAGCCTGTTTTTGTAAATTGCTTCCTTAGGGTGAAACACATTTAATACCTTGAAGGTGAAGTAGTGTGTAATGCTATTTTCTGGTTTGTTCATTATTCTTGCACAGTTCAATTAATAGATGAAGACTACAACCTTTGTTTCAATTTTCAGTGTGTATTCAAGATGTTCATTTTCAAAATGTGACTTAATTTTATACTATCACTGTTCCGGGACATTAATGGATTCATTGAAATATATAAAAAGAGATCTTTATAGATCTCTACATATTATGGTGTTGCTCTGATTTTATATGCACTTGTTCATTCTGAATGAGAACAGATTGTAATGAAATTGTGGGCACTTGTAGCTCACCTTTAAGAGCAGATAGAGCTTTGTGCTGACACCACCAGTCTTTGGTTTGATTAACAGGGAGCGTGTTCACTCTGAGATGTGTTGCTCTGGATTATGGTATTTGCTTTAAAGGTATACTTATTTCTCTTCCTCCCTCAGGTTAGTCCTCCTCCTCTTCAGCCTTCAAAATAGATTCTCTCATGAGTAAGGTTGAACTGCTGCAGCTGCCGCTGGCGGTATCCTCTAAATCTATCTCAGAGCGCAAAACTCAACTGCGCAGAGCAACAGAATGTTCCAGGGGCGGAGCTGAGGTCCACAAACCCCAGGCACTGGCCCCAGACATGGACAACGAGTCACAGTACTCAGGCTACTCCTACAAGTCCTCCCATTCCCGTAGCTCTCGCAAGCACAGGTGCGTATGCCATTTCCCGACATTCTTCCCTTTTGCCTAAATGTGGGCGGGCATTGATGTTTTGTCTAGAACATACAAATGTGAATGTACACTACTGCAAACACTGAGGGTACCACCGTATCGTTATTTAACGATTATCCATTTTATGTTGCTTTATGTACCAACTTGGAGTATACTGTGTATATAAATGTTTATATACATCTGTGTGCGCGTGCGTGTGTGGTGGTGTTTCAGGGATCGGAGAGACAGGCACCGCTCTAAGAGCAGGGACAGCAGAGGGGACAAATTGGTCACTATCCAGGCTCCTGGAGAGGCCCTGCTGGACACAGAGTCCACACGTGGAGATGATCGAGTCCGTGTTTTCACTTCATACCTCGTCCAGCCTGGAAAACCATTCCACTATAGCTTCAGACCATAAAAAGTCTATAGTGCTTCAAAATATGAATGACTGACTTTTTTTTTTTTTTTTTTACTGAAATGTTGGACTGGGCATCTCATGTCTCCTCATGCAGTGTCAGAGATTTTGCTCTAAAATCTTGCAGTACCCATATACGCAACACGCGTATAAAAACAACCGATAAGGAACAGCCTGCCTTTTTGATGTCACATTTTTGTGACAAAAGCACAATATCTTAATGATCTAGCATGATAGTTTCCAGAAAATCTTTATCATGTAGTCCGATATTGAGAACAACCATCGATGTAGCACTGTGCCATGGAGTTTGGTCAAGGTTTCAGATGCATCATCTTGTACAGTTTGAAATGCAAAACAATGTGTAAGACTGCTGGAATTACACAGTGCAAAGGCAGGTTGGGGTGAGTACCAATGTTGTACTGCTGCTTCCTCAGAAATGTCCCACCTGGGCCCAGTAAAGTACTATTTGATCTTCTCACCACCAGCTCTGTATTGCATCAAGTGAGGATGAATTTTGCTGCACTGGTTTGTAGCTAACTGGGTTGACCTGAGAGGGTGAATGAGCAGGGTCAGACTTTCCTATTGAATACAAAGCATTTCTTCCACAGTAGTGTTTTTTGAACACACTCAAAATGCTTATTAAGTGTTATATTGGCACATATTTGCCATTCTCTTGTTGTGCCTTGCAAGTGCAAAAGAAGCAGCATGCAAAATGAAACTCTTGGCATTAAATTCATACTCATGTTAGCTGGCATGCTTTTGTTGTAGACTTGATGGCCGATTCATTGTCTTTTTTCCAAGTCAAGCTTCCACACTTTCACACTTGACACTGTAACCTCATCAGCATGGTATGTTTCTCTACCAGTCAAGTTTTCAAAACCAACTGATGGTGAATGACATCTCAAAACTATTCTTGAACGTACTTTTTCAGATTTGAATTCCTTACTGAGAAGTTTGAAAGAACTTAGGAGTCGTTGTTGAGTTACGAAAAAATGTGTCTGGAGTGTGAATGGCCATCATAACTTGCGTTTTTCATCGGAGCCTTGCTCACTAAAGCTGTTATTTTAACTAAGCCTACTCGCTGGTTGAGTTAGCTAGGCAGGCAAGCTTGTTAAGGTTTAATTCCCGAAGTTTGGGCCCTGCTGTCGGCTTGTATGTCGACACGTAGCCCCCAGGAGAGAGAGTTTCGCGCTGGTTTGGGCTCCTACGCGACAGCAAGGATTGTATTTTGCAATGGAAAACTTAAATCAGATTGTGAGCTAAGAAAAGGGGGAGAGAGACAAGTACTCATGCATGTGAGCACACAGCTTAACAACATGGAAAAAAGACACCCAACATGCAGCAGGAGTGGCTAAAGCCATACAGAAAACAGCGCATCTGGTAATGGGACATCCAATCATGGTACTAACCACACACAGTGTAATAGCATACGTGAACTCACAAGCCTTCACCTTGACAGCACTAAGGCAACAGAGGATCAGCAAAATTTTGGAAGCACCACACATCACGTACACACATGAAGGAATCAACATGGCAGACATGATGGGAGGAGGAGAGCCTCATCAGTGCGAACAGGAAGTCAAAAAGCAGGAGAAGGTGAGACCAGACCTAGAAGGAGAACCAATTCCAGGAGCAGGGAACATGTTCACTGATGGGTGTGGATTTAGAGGACCAGATGGGGATATAAAAGCAGGGTATGCAGTGGTGGCAGAAACACAGGGAGAAGTAGATGAATTTTGGACGGTGAAAGCAGAAAGGCTGAAAGGTTAGCAATCAGCACAGCGAGCTGAGGTAATGGCAGTAGTGGAGGCCTTGAAGTAAGCAAAGGGCAAGGAAGTGAATATTTATACTGACTCTGCTTACACGGTAGGGGCAGCACATGTGGAGCTAAGACAATGGATGAGAGCAGGGTTTAGGACAGCGGGAAACAAACCAATTAAACATGAGGCAGAAATGAGGGAGCTGGCAAAGGCCTTGCAGGGACCAGAAAGAGTAGCTATCATAGAGTGCAGGGGACATGTAGAGTATGTCAACAGTACAATCCCAAACCTACAATTAAGGTGGCACCCGGTAAGTATCCGTTGTCATTAACACCAGGGGAAGAGATAGTAATTGACTACACAGACATGGTGGACTCAGCACAGGGATACACGTACGAATTGATGTGCGTAGACAACTACACAGGGTGGCCGGAAGCGTGGCCAACAAAACGGGAAGACAGTGCTTCAGTGGTAAAGTTCCTGGTGAACCAGTACATTCCTCACCATGGGTTTCAGAGAAAGGTGAGATCAGATAATGGCACTCATTTTACAGCGCGCAATTTGCAGGAGTTAGAGAAAATGCTGGGTCTGAAACATTCATTTGGGGCAGTGTATCATCCTCAGTCTCAAGGTAAGGTGGAAAGGATGAATCTAAATGCGAAAAACAAAGTGGCCAAAATCTGTGCACAGACAAAATTAAATTGGGTTGATGCCTTACCTTTGGCATTAATGCAAATTAGATGTTCAGTAAATGCAACAACTGGTTTTACCCCTTTTGAATTGCAGACAGGTTGAGGATTTCCAGGACCCCAGGGACCCTTAACAATAAATGAGAAAAGAAAAACATCTCACACACACATCATACTTTAATGAATTGCAAAGTATCGTTTCAGCTTTCTCCACGCAGGAGGGGGACCGGACGGGGAGCAGACAAACACAGACGATACCCGTTACGGACTGGGGGCTGCTGAGAGTCATCAAGAGAAAATGGAGTGAGCCGAGGTGGACAGGTCCATTCCAGGTGACAGAAAGAACCAGCCACGCCGTACGCCTGAAGGGTAAAGGGGAAACGTGGTTTCATCTGAGCCAGTGCGCCGCCGCAGAGTCACCGCAGAGGAGTCTGCAAGAGACAGCGAGGGACCTTGCTGAAACATCACCTAACTCACCTGAGCCGGAAGGGGCAGAATAATCCCCGGGAGCAAAAGGGTCAAGGTAGTCCACCCTTAGACCCCGAAGTAAGAAGAACAGAACACCAGTGATGACTTCTGGACAATTGTGTTGTTTGATTATTTGTTGGTGTATTGTGTTGTGTGTTTCCATTTACAGTTTGGTCACGCTTGGGTTAAATAATAGCATGGCAGTAGGAAAGGATTAAAACATTAACAACAAGACGGTGAAGAAGAATGGGGGTAGAGATTGGTGGATGTGTAGCATGTGCAGCCGCAAGACCCAGACTTATAACCACCCCGGCACCCCTATTCCCACAAAAAGACCCCAAGGGTTATGCGTGCATGATTGGCCTGACTAAGGAAAGAAACCCTAAGAATTGTGACACTTTGAGCGTTATTTTCCCCCCCATCAGTAACAGAACCAGGACAGGACTATTTTCAACCAAAAAGGGGGAGGGGAACTACACGTGCTTCGTTAGAAGTTCAAGCACACCTCAAGTACGCTTGGGGCACATCCCGGCGGAATGGTGTAACCGCATGGTCACTGGGAACGAGTCTGTGGGTTCATGGGCACGAGCAGGATTGTATAATTATTGTGGAAGGATGACTTTGGTTGTTAACATGCCAGAGAACTCGGAGGGGACATGCGCCATGGTCAGGTTAGCAGCTCCTTTATTACTGATAGGCAAAAAACTACACAGGGACCCGGTAACTGATGCAGCAAGACAGTAGCGAGAGGCATACCATTTTGATTTAACAAGGAATACCCCCACATACATAGATGCAATAGGAATACCTCGCGGAGTTCCGGACAGATATAAGTTAGCAGACCAGATAGCAGGGGGATTTGAGAATATTCCGATACTTTATGCATTATTCCCCATTACTCCAAATAAAAATGTGGATCGGATTAACTATGTACATTATAATGTCCTCAGGCTAGCCAACCTGACTAGGGATGCAGTGGAAGGACTTAGAGATCAGCTGGGACCAACCTCACTGATGGCGGTGCAAAATCGTATGGCATTAGACATGTTGTTGGCGGAAAAGGGGGGTGTCTGCGCTATGCTTGAGGATGTGTGTTGTACATTCATTGCTAATAATACCGCTCCGGAAGGGTCAGTTAGTAGAGCATTGGATGGTTTGAAGACCCTATCAGAGGAAATGCATGAGAATTCAGGCATAAACAACCAGTTGGAATCCTGAATGGTGAGCCGGTTCGGTCAGTGGAAAGACTTAATTGTGTCATTGATGGTTTCATTAGCCACATTCACGGGAATTGCTGTGACATGCGGGTGCTGCTGTATTCCATGTATTAGGGCGTTAATGGTTAGACTAATTTCAGCTATGATAGAAAGGAAAGATGTGCATGAGGGTACCACGATGATGCCACTGATACAGGGGGAAAGGGACGTAGAGACAGGAGATGCCAGAATAAAGGAGTGTGATTGGTGATCTCTTTGTAGAGATCAAAAGGGGGAATTGTGGAGTTTCAGAAATTAAATGAATGCTAAGCTTACACTAGTAGAGAATAATGTGCAGAATGGAATAGGACTAATGCTTGAATAAATAAAATAATTACTGTATGTCCAGACATAACAGGAAATGCCCTAGACGTGCATATGTGTGATTATGCAAGAAGACATGTGTACGAGACGGTCAAACAGAGGTGACGGCTGAGATGGAAAAACACAAAAGCAGAAGTGGCACAAGGCGAGAGAAATATGTCTGTCTGTTGCAAAGTTATGCTTTAGATCTCACTCGCACTGTGTTGTGAAGTGACATCTCCAGAGCTCTGCATTAATAAAAGGCCACAGGGTAACACACTGTTTCCTGTCTCTTCTTTCCTGCATCAACGGACATGACACTAACTAATGATATAACAGAATCTGGCCCTTAGCTATTTTATTAGCTTTTTATCAGGGCACGCTTAGTAAAATGTCACATCTCTACATCAACTTTTTAAAAAAAATTAACAGGCAATCAAATTATTTTGGCTATACTAAAACCTGTCCTGGAGCAATGCCTAGCTAGCTGGAAAGCTAACACTAACATGCAAGACTGGGTTTGTTTTGCAGAAGTAGCAGATGCTAAATAGCTGCCTTGTAAAAGAGGTTTGCATTGGGGACTGTTTGTATTTGATGCATGCACTTTAGGTATTATTGCATAACGCTATTTGTGATGTATTTTTGTTTTTCAATCAGTCACATTCCGAGCCAAACTTCTCTTAGGTATCTTGTATCAGTGGAGAACTACTTTTGAAGGCATTGTTACTAGCTAACTGTTAGCTAGCAAGGTAACAAGGTAACTCTTTTTAAACAACAAAAAGAAAAAACACTTTACTGTGATTAACAACTATGAATTTACTAAGTTGTGATTGTTTCATAGAAGGTCTGATTAGCTAGCCTAGCTAAAGCTATGTTTGATACGTTTTGATATGTCTAACGACACTAGCATTTTTGGACAAGAGTAGCTTTATAGTTGCTTAGCTAATGTCACATAATTAAAAGTAGAATCAGAGGGAAATGTTGAATATTGTGTCATTGCACCAGCCATGAGGCATTAAAGTGTCTGGACAAGAACATAGCTAGCTAGCTAACTGGCTTAGATCACTACTGCAGCTCTCACACCTCGGTTTATTACATCATAATAGGTAATGTGGAATTTTTAAGGACCATTGTTGCGTCTGATAACGCGTTCAGAAAAGGTGTTCTTCAGCTGAATGAACAGATACTGAAACGAACACTAAAGAGATCATCCAACATTCAAGATATTTCAGTAGACACACTAGTGGAAGAGCTGCTGAGGTTCCTGAGCCATGAATGTCCGGCCTCCAGCATCTACTCTGGACAGGTATGTCACCGCCTTGCACCAGGACGCAGAGATCCATGAGCATGACTGAGATGTAATTCTAACTATATACACCTCATTAGTCTGATGCTAATGAGCACACATGCACACCTGCCGTCCAGTTCTTTAACATCCATATCCGTCACCTTGATTTATCTTAGTAAGTTGCTGCTGAAGCTCTGTCTCTCTTTCTCTCTTTCCCCATGCCTCCTTCCCTTCCTGTAGGAGTGTGGATACACCACTGGCGTTGTTGCCTGATGCACCTCCTTTGGAAGAGGACACGGTCCACTGTCAGAACTGGCAGGAGACAGTGGAGCCGCACACACTCGCCTCTCTCGGCTCCCGGGAGATCGAACGGCAGGCTGTCATATATGGTAAAACAGCAAATGTGGTGCACAGCAACTGACTATAAAAGACAACTCCCAGTACACAGTTAACATGTAAAATGAAAAAAATTATTTACTGATCTAACTTAAACTAAATAGCTACTAAATCTTTTGAACATACAGTATTCTATTTATTATGCAAATATGATAATTCTATCCTGACTCATGAAAATGTGGAATTCTGAATTGTGTAACGTTTGTAAGAAATTGTAGTGACTTTGCTATATCCTCTTCCTCAGAGCTGTTCACAACGGAAGCATCTCACTTGCGGACTCTCAGGGTTCTCGATCAGGTGTTCTTCCAGAAGATGAGGAATCTTTTGACCGTCGAAGAACTTTCCTGTATCTTCCCCAACCTGCCCCAGGTCTACAGTCTTCATGGTCAGTCTCTCTGTGTGCGAGCGTGTGTGTGCGTGCAAATCCGCTCCATTTGTCTTAGTGTGTTTTCAAACCTACATTTCTGAAGCCTACTTGGTGTCTAAATCATAATCAAGATTAAAGAAGTGTAAAACCCACCCAAACTGAGAATTTAATGACAGAACAATATCAGCTATCGGCACCATGACATTACTGTGAGCAGGTATGGACTGGAGGCTGTACATGTTGTTTCTGCCGTGGCCTTCATGACACAAGTAGAGTTCTGTTGCCCACTGACACAACTTTCTAACAAACCACATATACACTGGCTTGCTTAAACAGATTCTGTTTTGTGGTGTTGCATTTGTGTTTCAGCGAATCTGTGTGAGTCCATGAAGAGGCTGAGGGACTCTTCTATAGTTCAAGGCATCGGAGATATCATGGTGTCTAGAGTGAGAGCTGGCTAGTGTTACTCCCTTTCTAGTTCACATCATCTTTTGGTGCTGTCTAAAATGAAGGGGTTGTTCTGTGTAGTGTGGGATATACTTGTTGCTTTACTTGATATGTCAGTAGCTCATGTGTTTGTGTGTGTGCGTGATAGTTTGAAGACGCTGCAGGAGAGGAGTTCCAGGAGCAGGTGTCTCACCTGTGCAGTCAGCAGAGTCAGGCACTGGAGCTCATTAAAAATAAATGCAAAGACCCGCGTTTCGCGCACCTTATACAGGTAACACTTTTTAGAGGTATAAAGCCTTTGGACAAACCTACAAACACTAGAGCTTCTGCCATATTTGTTAGTGGGCTGGGTTGTGAATTGGTTGACCCATACTTTGAATTGGAGACTATCCAGTCTTTTATATTTGACTTTTATTGCAGCACATAACTTCTAGTGATGCTGTTTTAGGTATAAATTGGTGTTGCTGTCAACAGAATCCACATTTGGACTTAGATGTCCTTGGCTCATTCGTGTGTGTGTGTGTGTGTGTGTGTGTGTGTGTGTGTGTTAGGAATGTGAAGCCAGCCCTCACTGCCGCCGACTACAATTAAAGGACCTTCTAGTGTCTGAGATGCAGAGACTCACCAAATACCCCTTGCTGCTGGATAACATCATCAGACACACAGAAGGCATGTATAGAAACACTCACACACAATGTATTGAACCATGAAAACACTTCAGTATACACACACATACCAGTTTACCAAGGAGGCAAGCACACACACCCTTTCTCCTGGATTAACACTAGTATGTGCCCCCACAACAGCTGGTTCTCCAGACCTGCAGCCATTGGTGAGGGCACAGGCGTGCTGCCGTGGGATACTGCGAGCTGTCAATGAGGTCGTCAGGGAGACGGAGCACCGGCGACTGCTCAGCCGTTATCAGCGCAGGCTAGACTTGTCCCCTCTGGAGAGGCAGGCCAGTCCTGTCGCTGCTCAGTTCAAGGTACGGCCTTACTATGTATCCACCATCTGCCTTCCAAACAGCTTCTCTGGTCTTGGAGCACCTGATCCAGAGTATGAATTATTAACTATATTCTTTTTCTATGTAGAATCTGGACCTGACCACTAAGAAAATGATCCACGAAGGACCGTTGACTTGGAAAGTTAGTAAAGATAAAGCTATAGGTAAGAGATCATCACAGCTGAACAAATCACTGTTCACTCTGGGGAATGCAGCTATTGAGAGCATGGTGCTATGCTGACTTGGAGTTATTTGGTTCCCTGCTACCTCACACATGACATGGTCTGAATAACTGTGTGTGTGTGTGTGTGTGTGTGTGTGCACCTGCATCTGCCTGTATGCTCATACGTGTGTATGCACATGTTTCAAGGACTTTTAATGTGAATGGATGCTTTCAGTGATCTGTGTGCAAGCTTGCATACATTTTTGTTTTTCCTCTTGCAAATGATTACTTGACAGGTCCATTCTCACTCTGTGTGTGTGTGTGTGTGTTCCAGACATTCATGCTCTGCTTCTCTCAGACCTGTTGGTGCTACTCCAAAGGGGTCCAGGTGACCGTTTGAACTTGCGATGTCCAGCGCGCTCACTGGGTGGGGTTTGGGGTGGGAACACGCACCTCAAAACCACCTTTTGCCCCGTTGTTCGCTTGGATTCATCTCTTGTCAGATCTGTGGCTACAGGTATATTTGTAGTTATTCTTACAGCTATGAATAGCCAGAATAGATGAATGGGCCTGGAATAACTATGTCTTTATTTTATTTTTAAAAAATTAAGAAGCCAGTTAGAAATTGCATGTGGGTTACTTTGAATACATTGTTTGACAACCTGCTCTTCTCTATCAGATAACAAGGCCTTGTATGTGATCAGTACATCAGAGAGACAGATATACGAGCTGGTGGCTGGGACTTCCTCTGAGAAAAACACGTGAGTTTGTTTTTTTTCCTCTCTCTGACCCACCATCTTGTCATCAAGGTCAACCAGTCAGCACTGCTGTGTCTGTATTGTGATTACATTTATGGTGTCGGGCCATTTATGGTTTAAATGACAAACCAGGCACCCAGAAGTATAGAAACCAAGCCTTAAGTGAAGTAGATATTGTGCATGAATGGATAACCATTTGAATTTCCCGCAAAATCAGCTCAGAAATATGGCAAGTATTTCTTTGAATACTATGCCCATATGTTCAGATGATTTTAACAACATTGTGCTGTTGTAGAAATTGGGACCTGATGGCTTTAGCGATGTTTCCACAGATGGAAGAACCTGTTAGAAAAGACCATCTCCTCGGCCTCTGGAGGCATTGAAGCCACCGAGCAAGGATCAACAGCTCCGTAAGTACTCAGGATTTTGAAAGTTTTCTAATGCTGCTGTAATGCTGTTAAGAGAAGGCAGAATTTCAAAGATGCACTTACAATGATTGGACTCCTGACATCTCCTCTAGGTCTGCGGTTCTACGGTTGCACGGTAATCATGTCGGTCGTCTAGGTAAGCCCATGTTTGTTTTTGTTTGTATACAATGTCATAGGATTTGCTCTCTGTGGTACTTATGGCTGATGCCTTTGGTCCCTAGATGGCTCCCTATCAGAAGAGTCTGGTTCGATAGAGAGAGATTCACAGAGTGATGATGAAAATGTTCTCACACCTACTATCCCAACTGACCAATCAGAAGCCTACATGCATACTGGTGGGCAGGGTTATGTGGGAGGACAAGCTAAAGTGGCTGATGCTGCTCTTCAAGATGGTAAGAATTTGTTACACTCTGTTACACAGTCATTGTTGCACTATGATAGTTAAACAGTATATTTCTGGTGGTGGTGGTGGTGTTTTTATAAATAGAATTTTAGCAGGCTCAGATATTTACCAACTTTTTTGCACCCTTTGTGTTCTGCCAGTCAGGACACTAAGACTGTTGATCCTTGGATCCTTGGATCCTTTAGAGGCTGCCAGTCAGAAGCAGAAAGTGACATCATTGTCCTCACAGCAAGAAGGGCAGGAGATGCCTTGCCAGTCACCAAAAGGCCGTTCACACCTGGAGATGCTGAGGCATGAAACGAGGCCCTGCCAATCACGAGCAAGCATACGGCAGCGCATGATAAAAAATGTGGATGGAATCTTTCAAAGAATGGAGGGACTGATGAAAAACCTGCATCAGCTTAGGGTAAAGTGGATATATTACTCACTCTCTCTCAAACACACACACACACACATACACACACACACACACACACACACACACACACACACACACACACTATCATTGCAGCTAACTAGCACTTTCATGTTATGTTATAAAAGAATGGCTTTGTGCACTTGTGATATCCTGGTTAACTCCTTGTTTTCATTTTCATAGGAGATTGAAGCACTGTAGACTGCTTACAATGGTGTGAAAAAAGTTACCTGTCAGTCAGTTCAGATGACACCATCCATGGGTCTTCCTCCATTATCAGGACACCATCTATTTATCTTGGGTCGAGCGATGGTAAGTGTGTCAAAGAAGCAATTTATAAATACTGGGGCTAAATCTGTTTAATGCTGTACCACAATTCTTTTTGATTGTACCAAAAAAAAAGATCTAGTCTGGAATCACTGGGATAATTTGGGTTGGGTTGAGTTTAAATGGAGCCCACTGTTATCACTCATAATCCGGTTTCAGTTGTGAACTGTCTTTTGTGATGTTTCTTTAACCCAGTCCCCCACTGCGAGTAAGCCTGAAAGGCTGGGCCAGGCCAGCACTGAAAGCATGCCTAGACTGCTCATGCAGTCCTCCACCAACGAGCTGCTCACATGCCTGGGTGTGTTCTTGTGCCGGCGTTGCTGCCTGCTGAAGGACCTGACTGCTGACGAGCCTGTGCAGTGGCTGCGCATTGTGGACCGCTACGTGACACTGACAGAATGGCAGGAGAAAAGCTTCCTCATTCCAAGCACCGTGGTCTTTCTCTACATGCTGTGCCGCGACATCATTTCAGCTGAGGTGGCCACCAAGGAGGAGCTGCAGGCCGTGCTGCTCACATGCTTGTATGTGTCTTGCTCCTACATGTGTGAGGAGATCAGCTACCCAGCCAAAGCTTTCCTGGTGGAGGAAAACAAAGGGGCCTTCTGGGCCCGATCCCTGGACATTGCTAACCGCATGAGTGGCAAGATGCTGCAGATTAACAATGACCCGCAGTATTTTTGGCAGGTCTTCACTGACCTGAAGAACATGATGGTTCATTAAAGGATTAAAGAATAAAATATTTTATTAATTAAACATTTTGTTAAAATTTAATTTAATTTTAGTTAAAAAAAACAAACACATAACTGCAAAGTCAGTTGTTATAATGTGTGATGTAATTTCTCCCCACCTAGCGTTATTACATCTCCTAATCTTACCAAAAATGTGCCACTTGATTTAGTTATGTTAACTTGATATCAAAGATGTCAAAAGCAGCTTTTAATGTCAGCTGATGCTTGTTGGCATAAGCATTTATAAATGTTCAAGTATGTTTATGTCAATTGTCATTAAGGGCTTATGTGGGAGTCATCTAGCACTCTGAACAGTGCCCTTCAGTAATGTTACCCAAATTTCTTATCTGCACCATCAAATGAGCTCCACTAGACCTAATCTGCCATATGACAGCACTCAAACACTGCCAGTTTGAAGTGGTTCTGCTGTGCCCCACAACTCTAGATATGTCTCCCTATTCTGAGGGAAAACGTTTATTTTCACAAAATGAATTCTATACTCAGCTCAGCAGTGAGAATACTGTGAAGTAAGAACTGAAGCCTGAACCAGGCCTAAAAGCTATTTAACTTTGTGGCTCAAGGTGAAGATGCACTGACATGCAAAACAGCTCTCTGATGTATTGTGGTTGGGTGGAATGAGTCTTTGATAACTAAGATTGTAACTAAGATTGAAACTGCTCACTGCACTACAACAAGTACACAAGGTGCAATGAACTTGCTATGAGAATGATCTCAGTAAGTAACTCAACAAGGATAGGCTCATCATGATGCATTAGCTAACATTCGGCACTCATACACAAGGGTGAATGTTCAATTTTCATTCAAGCATCTCATGGTCACAGTCTGTAGCGTGTACAAAAGGAATCTAAAGGAAAGGTGTGAGCAAGTGCATCTTCCACTGATAAGAGATGTAAATTAAGACTCGAATTGTAACGTTAGAAAAAAGTACAATTCTATCAATTTATTTAAGATGCCACACCTTAAACATTTAAAGTTATTGTTATTTACAGTAAATTTATTATAATGCAAAATAATTTTAAAATGTTATTACAGTGACATCTCATGAACTATTACACAATTATTTTACAAGGGACAGACTGATTGACTAAATTTAAAATTAAGAAAAGCTTAAACCAATTTTAAACAATACAGAAACTCTACATATAGAATATAAAAAGTTAATAACAACAATCACAATAATAATAAGAATAATAGTAATATTGCAAACAAGGATGACAATAACAATCACAATAGTAATAATAAAGTCAGTGTCTTCGGCTTTTCTTCTTAGGCTGTTCAGGCATGGGTTCTCCACTCATGTCCACTTCAAAGTGCGGCACGAAGCTGTTGAAAATTGGAGTAGAGAAGCTCTCAGTCACGTCGAACTGTCCATCAGGCTTCACTTCCTCTCGCAGAGTCAGACAGAAGAGCGCTTCCCACAGGCGCTGCTTGATCCTGCGGCCCAGTACAAGGCTGTAGGGCTTGGCCTGTCTGGAGGGACTTTAAGTTGAAGTTCAAGTTCAAGAGGTTTTATTGTCATTTCAGCTATATACAAGTACACAACAAAAACGAGACAATGTTCCTCCAGGACCATGGTGCAACCTGAAAACAACAGTGCAACAGACAACATGCTACACAAGTGCAAACAGTCCAATAAACTGCAAAATGTCATTAAATAAACATTAAATAAACAATAATAAATATAGGACAGGACAAATACAAAATAGAAAATGAGTAGACAGTGCAATTTAGTCCAGTACACAGTACTGGGCATATGTAAAGCGAGTTGTGCATAGCATTCAGTGATATTCTACCCTGAACATAGCAGTCACCAGTAGCAGCCAGAACAGTTCAGAGTACAGTGCTGGTTTAGTACAGTACTCTAGCAGCAAGTAGGATAATGTGCAAGACTGCAACAGGAGTGCATAGTTTATTTGTGTGACGTTTGACTTCAGCACTAGTCCAATGCAAAACAATGTGTGAGTGTGTGTATAGATATGTATGTATGTATGTATGTATGTACGTGTGTGTGTGTGTGTGTGTGTGTGTGTGAGTGTGAGTGACTGTCTATAAGCATGTATAAAAGTGCCCATTTTGGAATCTGAATTGGAATTGGAGTTAGCCAGAGTTCAGGAGTCTAATGGCTTCTGGGAAGAAGCTGTTGCACAGTCTGGAGGTGCGGGACTGGATGCTGCGGTACTTTCTTCCAGATGGCAAAAGGGTGAACAGTTCATGTGAGGGGTGTGTGGGGTCTTTCACAATGTTGGTGGCTTTCCGGATGCAGCGTGTTAGGTAGATGTTGGTGATGGAGGGAAGAGAGACCTCAATGATCTTCTCAGCTGTTCTCACTATTCTTTGGAGGGTCTTGCGGTCAAAGGTGGTGCAGTTCCCAAACCAGGTAATGATGCAGCTGCTTTTGGCCAATGTTTTTTTAAAAAGAGATAAGGAGATACCAGAACAAAATAGAAAAGCAAATAATAGAGGAAGATGGCATGGGATGGAGGGATGGAGGGATGATAAAAGACGGGTAGTAACGGATAATTTATTCTATTCTCTCAGCTATTCTCTTTAACTAATTCTGAAGTCTGCATCTTTATTTTCTATTTGAATGTTAACTTTACGACTAGCTGATTGGGGTTTAGGAACGACACTAGCGTTGATTTTGATTCGAGCCACAGTTCTAGTAATAAGCAGTGTTACAACTCTACATGCAAAGTCACTGAACAGTTGACTGTTAATTCTGTAGTAAGCATAATGCAAAAAATACAACAACATATTTTGTTGTGATTGAAAAAATTACGTCCTAAATACATGCGTTGTAAATACATTGACATTAGTATTTTTAATTAATTTCTAACATTCAGAGACATTCAGAGGTGTTTCTATTAGGCCCAGAGTCAGCTAGGTCTCCACTCTCTAATTACTCAATGAACCTCAATGGTTTCCAAATCACATCTTCTCTAACAGTTAAAGATCTTGGAGTTATGGATCCCAGTCTCTCGTTCGAAGCTCACGTAAATAAATAATGTTTCTAGGACCCCCTTTCTCCACCTTAGAAACATTTCAAAGATTAGGAACATGCTCTCCACACATAACGCAGAAAAGGTAGTCCATGCATTTATTACTTCAATATTGGACTACTGTAATCCCTTACTATCTAGCTGTGCTATTAAGTGCCTAAAGTGCCTAGCGAGTTCAAAATGCAGCAGCCATAGTTCTTAATAGAGCTAGAAAATTTGATCACATCAATCATATCTTAGCTACTTTACTTTGGCTCCCAGTAAAATTTCGTATTGATTATAAACTACTTTTAATAATTCCAAATGTGCATTAGACTTTACAGTAACCTAAGACAACCCTTTTGCATGAAGGGAACTGGTAACTATGCTCACCCTCCATAATGTGCAAAAGATATTTAAAGTGTAGGACAGTCGAAGCATTATGTGTGCGTGTGCGTGATGTTATTAACATGACAGTAAAAGCTCACCATTTTTAAACGGGGGCTGATGGACTTTCCATTTATGCAAGACTTATGTCAAGAGTACATGTCAAAAATTAGAGACGAAATGAGGTGCTAAATGCTGCAATTAGGCATACAGCAGTCAAAGGCAATTTGGAAACACACTTAGAAAACAAAGATCATGATCTTTGATCATGATCAAACTTTCAAAAAGCTTCTCAACGTGACGAGAATGTGAGGTTTAGGTTCATCTATAGTGTTACAGTATCAATGTGAAATATGGCTATTGAGGTTAGCATCACGTAAGAGTGTATATGTGTGAAACATCTTCGTCGCCATAAATGTTGTGTTGTTACATAATTAAGCAGTCCATCCAGTTTCATTTACTTGATTTATTAGCAACCTGTGTCCACTGTCTAACTCAAGTATTTTTTTTTTTATTTCCTCCATGTTGTTTATAATAGGCCTACAGTAAGAAATCATTTTAAAGGTGATCGCCATTTCTCCCACTGTACACTGTTGAAGCATACAAGTTTTTATTCAGTGAGAGATATGTCCTTTATGGGTGACATGCTACATTTGTTACTGTTTTCACTTAAACAAGGAAAATCATACTCAAAACAGATATATAAGTGGACAGTCAGGGTGAAATAAGTAACATTCTCCTTTTAATGTTATATTTTAAAAAAAATATTAAAGGTCCTAAGTATGTCAGTGTTTTAGTTAGTCTTTTGGCCAATGTTTTTTTTTAAAAGAGATAAGAAGATACCAGAACAAAATAGAAAAGCAAATAATAGCATGGGATGGAGGGATGGAGGGATGATAAAAGACAGGGGTAGTAACGGATAATTTATTCTATTCTCTCAGCTATTCTCTTTAACTAATTCTGAAGTCTGCATCTTTATTTTCTATTTGAATGTTAACTTTACGACTAGCTGATTGGGGATTTAGGAACGACACTAGCGTTGATTTTGATTCTAGCCACAGTTCTTGTAATAAGCAGTGTTACAACTCTACATGCAAAGTCACTGAACAGTTGACTGTTAATTCTGTAGTAAGCATAATGCAAAAAAATACAACAACATATTTTGTTGTGATTGAAAAAATTACGTCCTAAATGCATGCGTTATAAATACATTGACATTAGTATTTTTAATTAATTTCTAACATTCAGAGACATTCAGAGGTGTTTCTATTAAGCCCAGAGTCAGCTAGGTCTCCACTCTCTAATTACTCAATGAACCTCAATGGTCTCCCAATCACATCTTCTCTAACAGTTAAAGATCTTGGAGTTATGGATCCCAGTCTCTCGTTCGAAACTCACGTAAATAAATAATGCTTCTAGGACCGCCTTTCTCCATTTTTAAATTGACTTTATTAAGAAAATTCAATTCAATTCAATACAAACACTCCATCACAAAAACCTCACAAACAATATCTACCAGAGGGAACAGACTACCTTCACTCTATACATTAATAATTAACAACACAATTTACATCTGAAAATTAGGTATACATCATCCATTTATATGTCCAAAAGAGTCCAGGGAATTTTTCCTCTCATATCAAACGTCTTCAACCTTTTTAACTCACACACAATCTGTTTAAAAACTATTTCTGCAGGTATTATACATTGCTCAATAATCATCTTACATCGTGTTTTCCAAATCTTCGAATTTGTCACACAAACAATCATCCAACAAAGGTCCTTCACATTCTCAGTCAAATGCTCATTAAAAACTCCATACCTAATACTTTTCCTGTTACGATCCCATTTAATCCCAATACGTTTAATTTTCTTCCAAATTTCAATAGTCCTTGTGCACTGCAGTAATAAATGTTCTATCGTTTCATCGGCTATGCAATTATACATCGGACATTCCTTTGTTGTAACAAAACAACTCCATTTGACAATACACCGTACAGGCAGTCTTCCAACAGATATAAGCCATGCAGTATCTCGAACATTTTCCGAGATACTTTTAGACTGCACATTTTTAACACAGGTTTCACATTCTGTCACTGTCAGACCCTTATAATTGACATTCCCCCAAAATCACAGTCTTGTATTGTTTTATCTATCATTTTATTTGGGGACTTATTCCAATCAATATTAAGCTGCCTATATTTAAACAAAAAATCTCCATATAGTAATTTAAAATAAGGAGCATGTTTCCTTGACTTGCCTCTTTTCTTTCCACTGATTTACATCTCCTACCCAAATTGCTTTCCAAAATATAGCTTTCGTTACATTTTTGCAAAAGGCATTTTCTAATTTCCGAGCTAACTCAACTCCCCCTAATCCGCCTTTATCTTTCGACTTGTACATAATTTCCCGTTTTGTCACTTCTCTGTTATTTCCCCAAATAAAACAAACACACATTTTATTCAACCTTTTAATACATTTCTCATCCGGAGGGAAAACCGTAGCCAAAAACAACAATTTCGACAAAACAAAGGTCTTAACCTCCTGTATTCTAGTCTTATAGTTTGACACCCTCCATTTTCCCAATTCTAGTTTAATTTCACACTCCTTCTTCTCCCGCTACATCTACCATTTACTACCATCAAACCTAAAATTTTAATTTCATTTTTTATTTCTACATCTGTTGGTACAGGTTGCCCATCTCCTTTCCATACCCCTTCACTTTTACTTTCATTTAATTTCGCTCCAGCCACAACTTCATACATTTCAAAGTGTCTCTTAACTATATGAAACTCATTTTGATTCTTGACATAAGGCGTCACATCATCTGCGTACGCAGATATTTTCCATCTTTCCATAACTAACATTTGAACACCTTGTAATTGCTGATCATTTTTAATTTTATATAATAGTGGGCTAATAGCGATGACATATAATGCAGCACTCAATGGGCATCCTTGTTTAACCCCTCTATGTATTTCAAAATCTTCAGTTAACACACCATTAACATTAATTTGTACTTTTGATTTACTATACAATAATTTAATAATATTTACAAACCTCTCTGGAAAACCATACTGTTCCAATGTACACCATAAGTAGTCTCTAGAAATATAATCTAAGGCCTTTTTCTGATCCTTTACTATTATATTAAAATCCCTCTCAGACCCTTCAGTAACCAAACTCCTTATTACTCTTAAACTATCCCACATGTATCTTCCTCTTATCGCACATATCTGTTCCAACTCTATGATAGCATTCAATATTTCTGACATCCTATTAACAATTATTTTTGCACAAATTTTGTACTCCAAGTTCAATAGGGTTAACCTGTCTCCAATTATCCAACTTACAAGGATCTCCTTTTTTATATATTAATGATATCACACTATGATAAAATGAATCATGCAATTGCCCCCCATCTAATGCTTCATTAAAAACATCAGCTAGAAGATCAGCAATTTCACTAACGCAAACCTTATGAAATTCAGCAGGTAAACCATCGGCTCCTGGAGTCTTGCGTATGTTTAATTCCTCTATTGCTCTGATAACTTCTTTTTTCCTAATTAATTCTTCCAACTCCTGCAGCTCCTCCCCTTGAATTCTAAAATAATCACTTGGAATGTAAACCTAGCCGAGGTCCACAACGAGGTGCAATTTGTAAAAGGACTTTTTTATTTCTCTCAGAGATAGAAATCTGGAGAAATAAATATATAAATGTATTACCCCCCATCAGAGGACCTTTAGAGCTTTATTATTAAAAATAAGACAGACAGATGAACAAACGCAAAATGTATATAGAATATTTTTAAGCATTCGCCATCTGCACCATTACAGGAATGATGTGCGTGTGTGTATGTATGTATATATATATAAAAAATAAGACAGACAGATGAACAAACGCAAAATGTATATAGAATATTTTTAAGCATTCGCCATCTGCACCATTACAGGAATGATGTGCGTGTGTGTATGTATGTATATATATATATATATATATATATATATATATATATATATATATATATATATATATATATATATATATATATATATATGTGGTTATGTGCGAGTACATGTATGTTGGATTAGAGTGTGATATTTATCGTTTATTGATTCGCTCTGTATGGATTTGATCAAAGGTGTCCAGTCTAGATTATTGGTTCTGTTATTGATTAATTCTGAGAATTATTCTATAGATATATAGTCTATCAATAGATTTTTCTATTGGGTGACACTAACATTATTTTTTGTTTTCCAGTTCATGAGTATGTTTTTTTTTGTTTGCTGTTTTTTTGCAATAATATTTTTATTATATCAATATAATAATGTTATACATAGTATCCTGTCATATTGGTTGATGATATGTCTCCTAGGAGACATAAAGATGGTGTTGGATGGATATGGTTATTTAAAGCATGGTATATGTTGGTGATGACGACTTGCCAAAATTGCTTGATTGGTGTGCTCTGCCATTGTGCGTGAATGTAATCGTCAGCTGTGTTTTGAGTAAAGTATGTACAGATTGCTGAGCTTGTGAAACCAATTTTAAACATCCAATGTGTAGTATAATGTACTCTGTATTATTTTGTACTGAATGCATTGTAGGTTAGTGTTGCTGTCACGTGGTAATTATTATTACACATTTTAATCCAAACTGCAGCGTCGGGGGCTGGTAATAAATCTTCTTCCCATTGTCTCGATGGGAGGGTAACTGTGAGATTTGATTTCACTATTATTTTGTATATCTTAGATAATAGGTTTTTTGTATTAAGAATGTTTGTTTATAAATTCTGATATGGATGTAGGTATCGGAATTGATTTTTGAACACATAGGTGATTTTAGCTGATGGTATTGTAGGAACTGGGTGCTTTCTATTCCGTATTTTGGGGCTAGTTGTGGGCGTGACATGAAAGAAGTCTTATGATAAATATGTTTAAGGTGTGTAATGCCCTTTTCTATCCAAGATGTAAAGTTTAATATTTTTGTTCATGGTAAAGTCTGGATTGTTCCAAATGGGAGAATGACTAGCTTGTGTGAGTGTGGAGTTTGATATCTTGTGGAATTTCCACCAGACTGTTAGTTTCATGGCCACCTTCAAACTGTCGAAACATGGAAATTTTTTAATATGAGTCTGGGCACATTTGAAAAACCTGCCGCAAACATTACTGACATTATATCTTGTTTATGTGATTGACTGTGTTCGTCTAGCCACAAGTACTTTTTGATTTATTTATTTTTTAATTTGGTAATTTTATATATAACAGCAACAACTGACATCTTAAGTTTTATGACAAAATGTGCAAACAAGCTGGCCTGAGAGGTTTGTAGTGGGATATGACTCAGTGCATCTCTGGTGCTGCTTTTGATGAGTACAGTGTCATAAGTGTGTCTGTCCAGCAGTGCAAAGAGGGGATACAGCTTCTTCTCCCAGAGGTTTCCAATAAATATGTAGATATGTTAGTATGTAATAGAAAGACAGCTGCCCAGCCTCATAGTCTAGGTACATGCCTGCATTCCTGGGCAATTGTGTCAGGGGCAGAGGGGTCTCAGGCTTGGTGCAGGTGTACAACTTCGGGGTGTTCCTCCAGAGCACCCAGAAACCCTCACAGTGGCTTTCGCAACTTGCTCAGACTCAAATCTGAATATCGGCGTCCGAAAGGTCTTAGAGAAGAACAAAAAACACAATACATTTGATTAAATCGTTCCAGTATAAATATGGTTATCAAACATGCTTTTAAAAATATACTTCCATGGAGATGGTGCCCTACAGGGTGGTGTTGGAACAGTGTGTACAGGCTTAGTGTCATGTTGTGGCCCCGCCCCCTCCTCAAACATATTGGTGTGTGTGTGTTCGTCTGTGTTGCCACACCCTCTCGTGTCGTTCGCCTGTTCTCTGTTATGTGTAATCGGCTTGGGTGTATATATGTCTCGTGTGTCATAGTACGTGTGTTGGTGTTTGAGATGTGCATAGTGTTTGAGCTTTGTTGTATGTTTTGCATGTTTGCAAAAATAAAAGTGCGTTTCATCGTGCCTCGTCCCCGCATCCTGCTTATCCTTGCAACGTCACAACTAGACCACTTTAGATGTAACTTAGAACCTCCAGTGACCTCTGTATGTGTTTCTTTAGTTGTATGAGCTCCACTGGAGGACTCTGAATAGTTGACAATGGAAGAGGGCTATATCAGATTCACCCCTTCTGCCTCGGTGTGACAGATTAACACACTGCATTAACGTTTAGCAATAAAAAACATATGATAAACACAGTTTAGAAAATATTACCTTGTAACAATTCATTCAGTATATGAACTGTTTTCTGTGTCCTTATGTCTATAAATTAAAAGTAATAAAAAATTTAAATGATAAATAAATTACAATAAATGTATAAATGTTCACAAATAAGAAACTACATTGGTCTGCACTTTTCTCCACAGATTCAAGGAACTCATGAAAGTTGGAAGCTATAGAAACACATAATACAGAATTATAGACTGACTGATGTGTGAGCAGAAAGATCACTGTGATGTTCTCATATCTAAAGCACTCAAAGCATTGATGTTATGTAAATGAACTGTGATCTGATTGGTTTAAGGAAATAGATTCACCTACTTTGAAGTTCAAGTTTTTATCAAAAGGTTAGAACTGGTTAACTATACTTTGTCTGTTCTGCAACAGGAAATTTAAACATTTATATCCAAAGTATTACGCGATAGAAATCAATTTAAGACTACCCGTTATTGACCGCTAGATGGGGGAAGATACGAAGAAATAATTGAGTCCAGATGCTCCTGCCCGACTTTACGGTGAGACTCTGCTTTTACGTCATTAAAACGTTAAAGAAAAAAGGCCGCCATATTTGTAGTTCCACAACGTGAAAAGGCGTCATTTTGTATGCCAAAGAATGAATAAACACCATGCCATGCCTTGAAGACGACGAAATTGCAATCTATTTAGCTAGCCATAAGAATAAGAATAGCTGTTTGATTTACATAATCACAAATATATTGCATGTACATACATCTACATTTCAGCCGATCAAAATGTTTCACGTACTTATAACCGCAACTTTATGTTACAGCGGTCATATCAGAGATTTACCAATATAAAACGCAACAGGTGTCGTGTTCTGTAATAGAACATTTTAACATTCATATCCATATTACACTGCAGAAATCAATTCAAGACTGTAGAGTCGTCGTACCAAATGACGTAAACTCAATATAAACCGCTGACTTAATTTAATGAACAGTATTAAGATAATGAGTGAGTACAGCGAGTCTTGTCTTACTGATGCCTGTTCTAACTGAACATAGGCAGACTCCTGCATGCTGACTGGTCTAGTCACCAAACACCTGCAGCTATGGCAGCTCGTAGCAGGCAGTTACCCCTGCCATAGAATTAAAAAGATTCAATTTCAGCAAATGTTAGCGCATTTGACAATGGGACAGAGACAGAGCAGGACGAAAATCCACCCTCTGTCGACTGAACATGTGCGGCGGAGGATGAGCAATGACTGGCCCATTAGACCAATCTTGAAGCGTGTCGAATTCTGCATAGAAAGTGACCAAAGCTTGAGGTTCTCTGCACGAAGATCAGGCACTAGCAGGCAAACCGAGCATTGCAAAGGCCATATTTGAAATTCCCACAATGCTTTTCTCACCGGGCGTATGTCGGGGCAATAACATTGTCAGTTGGTCCTAGCAGACAATTATCAGCATGACAAGAGTCTTTCATATCAATAAATTCTGACAAAACTTTGAAAGCGATAAGCAGTGGTTAGCTCGAAAGTTATTCATAAACAAGCATGTTGAAAATTACGAAGCAAGAGACTTAGATCAGCTGTTGTCTCTATCGATGGTCTGAGTGAACCATGTGTTCTTAGCATGCAGGTAGGGTCTAACGCCTTCTGTGCTGAGTTGCTGTTTCCAGATTTTAAAAATAGAACTCATTGTTAAACGGCATCTGTAATAGTTAAGGAAAGTGCGTTATAAGTATAAAGTGTTACAGTAAGTGTTTTGGCCCCTGACTGCCATTAGGACAAGCCAAGACAACCGCTCACTACGTTAGCTTATCTACTTGTTAAATCAGCCTGAAATTAAGATACAGCTAAAAGTGTTGATTTTTATACTAACATTTTAACAACTTCAGCCAAAGTATTCAGAATGTAAATGTTTGGTCTAGCAGGTATGGCCCACAACTGATGCAGAGAGTGCATGACATGGCAGAGGGGATTCATGTTGGCAAAATGCCCTCCTACGAATTAGTCCCAAATACTGAAGCAAAAAAGAGGCCGAATTCATCTGATGGAAGTAAGTCTAAAAGGGCTTCTTGATGATGTTACCCTGGTGACTTGCATTCTTTCCAGATGCTCAACAACCACTAAAAGTAGTGCATTGCTAAAAACTACTACTTGTGCTGGAGGTGTTGAAAATATGGTTTCCTTGTCATTGTCAGTTTGATTTTATAAGGTTCTACGTGGGTATCGATAGGAGCTGAAACTGTGCATGTGTTGCCCCTCTGAGGAGATGAGCCAATGAGGAAGATGCCCGTGTTCAAATTTGGCTCTAGACCACGCTTTGAGCTGGTGCACTTTGTCAGCGGTTGAAGTTGCAGCAGCATTGGCGGAGTGGGACGCAATGGGGAGAAGGAGAGCGAGAAGGATCTCAGGAGTGAGAAGCTGAACAGCGGCAAGCAGCGGGAGGCTGGAGACAAAGCCTCTCCTCTCCCTTCTCTGACACAAACACAGTCACGTGTTATATACTCACATAATCCAAAATCCAGCATCTTTTATTTGCTGTTAGCTGGCGAAGAGTAATCAGTATAGTCAGATTCCTTTAATGTAAACACTTGGGAAAATTCCTGCCATGATACCACTTTGGACACAGGGAAGATTTGATAGTAAATATTCTGGCAGGGACAGGCCATGACGACTAAGGAAAGTTTATAATGAAGGTTAATTACACCATTCCATAAAATATAGATTCAGTTAAAATGATCAAACTTTTAAGTCATTCACTTTTATTTTTATGTAGCTAACCCTTTCTTACCGACTTAGTACAATGACAGGAGTTAATCAGAAACGCTCTCATTGGCATTTCTGCTTGAATTGGCTTGACTTGGAAATGGTTGGCTGGAAAATTCCTGCCATGAGATCACTTTGGACACAGGGAAGATCTAATAGTACATATTATGACAGGGTGAGGTCATGACTGCTTAGAAAAGTTTATAATGAAGGTCATGAAAGGTCAGTTTTGACTAATTGCAAAAAACACCATGTAAACATTAGAATGGGAAAGTCAAGCGGTCTGAGCGAAGCGAACTGCGAACGAGGCATGGAACAGACTAGCCAGGACCAATATTTTGAAAGTGATCAGAAGAGGATGACATCAAGAATCATTCTGATGATCAAGTGGCGCACGGTCAAGCAAATTGCAGCCAGATACAATGCTGTTGCTCCAACTAACATGTCTGAAGGCACACCATGGGTCCTCTGAAATCAGTAGATGTTTGAACAGAAGGGCTTACCTATGTATTGTGACCAAGTGCATCCCTTCATGCAGCTGCTTAAACTATGGCAGAAGGACACTTTCAACAAGACAAGAAACCCTGCCGCAAGGGTTGTATAATCACGGATTTGTTCCAGTATCAAGACAGCAAATTTTCAATGTTTCCCTGGCCTTCACAGTCCCCAGATCTTAATCCTATAGAACATCCCTGGGTAAAGGTATAACAGGCAGTTTAGAACATGTCAGTCCCTCCATGTAATTTGAGAGAAAATATCCTAGGAAGATTGGACCAAAAGGAAAAGCACATTTGGTAAATATGGGAAAAAGAAAAACGAAAAGACAAGATCCCTGCCAGAATATTCACGCAGCTTGTGCTATTGTTCACTTGCTGCTGTCGGAAGGGTGTTAAGAGAAGGAACACGACCTCAGAGGATGACTTCTTTAAGGGTAAGTTCTGACCACAGCCACCACTTGGATGAACTGTGTGTGTGTGTGTCTGAGAGAGAGAGATCTACGTAGAAGTGTTCTAAGTATCTATACAACGCTAATAAGACATTTTCTGTTACTTTTTAAACAGATACTAGAAGAAAGTATTTAATGAAGAATTACTTGACTACTGAGGGAACTGAATCAGCCATAGTAAGTAAAGTAGAACCAAGACAAATGATTTAAAGCCAAACTGAGGCAGGGGACAAAAGCCACAAAAAATGGAAAAACGGCTATGGTGAACAGTGATGCTAATTGAATGCTTGTACTTAAGTACACTGAATGTCTCTGAATATAAATTACAAATGCATTTCAACAAATGTTCGAGAAATTAATTAAAAACACTAATGTAAATGTATTTAGAATATATTTAGGACACATACATTTAGCATATGCAATCTTTGTCAGTTACAGGAAAAAAAAATACTGTTGGTGGGTTTTTTGTTTGTTTGTTTTACATTCTCCTTACTATAGAATTAACAGTCGACTGTTCGGTGACTTTGCATGCTGAGTTGTAACACTGATTATTAGTATAATTGTGGCGAGAATCAAAATCAACACTAGCTAAAATGACTGAGCGCATTGGAATTTATTATTCCAATAGCACAATTTGAATGGGTCTACGGTACCTTAGTGTGTCAGGTCCTGTTATTTCTGTTGAACATTTGATGTTTGGGGGCACATTTTTACATCATTAGGCCTGCAGGCTATGTGATAACGGCTATGCGATAAAAATTGTATTTGTTTCCTTTCCAGTCCAATACAAATTATAAATTACAAATGTATCAAAATGTAATTAAAGTCATATTTCAATTAAATGTATTTAAATACTGTTCAACAATATTTCTACTCATATCTACAGGTGGAACCTAAAGATATGAATTTCAATGAGAGGGATAAATGTATTGAGGACCTGGAAGCCATGTTTGCTAAAGTGAGAAAGTCTGCAGTGGAGCAGAGCAATCCTAACGCTTGTTTTCCATAAATTCTCACAATGCTATGAACTATGGATTTCAAGTAGATGTAATTAAATATTGCTTAACACTGTTTCTCTTCATAGTTGGAGGTGAAACTGAATTCTTTTATAAAGATGGAATATGGTTCCTGTGAACATGATATGGGCCAACTGATTGAGGAGATGGAATCCACAGTTGCTAGAGTGAGAAAGTCTGCAATGCAGCAGAGCAATCCTAACACTTGTTTTCCATAAATACTAACAATGCAATTAAATATGCATTTCAAGTAGATGTAATTAAATATTGCTTACCTTGTCCCTTATTCCCTTATGCAACAGGAATCGAAAAGAAAGGTGTGAGCAAGTACACCCTCCACTGACAAGCTCCTGTTTTTTAAGTGTAAATGGATTCTGTGACTTGAACAAGTCTGCTCCTTCTCTCATCCAATATAGAAATTGCTCACCGAACTACAGTAAGTGAACAAGGTGTAATGAACTTGCTGTGAGAATGATCTCAGTAATTAACTCAAAAATGATAGGCCCAGAAGTGTTGATTTTTTTTTAAGTAGGAAGGATTTTGATATTTCAAGCTTGCCAGCAGAACTAGCTAGCCTAACCTGGGATGACAGCCAATGCACAGCATCACAGCTGGGGGAAACGGATGTGAAATGTCAGTTTAATTGGCAAGGCTCAAGGAAACAGGGTCCTGTCCCTTGACTGAGGTTGATCTAGAGGTATTTCAAGAAACTTCTCAAGCACACTTTAGTGGCAAAGAACAATATTTTCACTTGAACAGGGACCTCAGATTAAAAGTCTGATGCTCTACTGACTGAGCTATTCAGGATAGAAGCAATATCAGAAACATTACAAGTGTAATGTACATGTATGCAAAGAAAATTGAGTTCATGTGTATCGCATTAAGATGTCAATCTGCCTATGGAACATAACACCTCTTACGAGGCTCGATTTTTGCTCTCAAGCTGCGATGGTTTTGTCATGTTGTCTAAGAGAAGAGGCTTTGGTCGGTGGAGTGAGTCTTTGATAACTAAGATTGTAACTAAGATTGAAACTGCTCACCGCACTACATCGAGTACACAAGGTGTAATGAACTTGCTATGAGAATGATCTCAGTAAGTAACTCAAAAAGGATAGGCTCATCATGATGCATTAGCTAACAGTCGGCACTCATACACAAGTGAATGTTCAACATTCATTCAAGCATCTCGAGGTCACAGTCTGTAGTGTGTACAAAAGGAATCTAAAGGAAAGGTTTGAGCAAGTGCATCCTCCACTGATAAGAGATATAACTTTAGACTCCAATTGTAACATTAGAAAAAAGATGTACATACAGTCCATTTGTTTAAAATGTTCTTTGATGTGAAGCTCATATTATTTTGCCCCCACTTACGCAGAACTTGATTGTTGGAAGAATACAACAGGGGAACTTTCAGTTGTACTTCACATGACTGACACTGTGTAGACTTTAACTAATGTACAGTTGTGTAGCTTTAGAGTTGTGTACAATTAGAGCAAGTGACCTAAGCAACATGTATTGCATACACAGTTTGCCTTAACAAACCTATCACTTCATCATGGTCAGAATATTTGTTATAGATACATGTAATGCTTCAGCATTGCTACTAGTTCTAATACACTCAAACTAGTGCACCAGAGTGGGTGATGGTAATGGTACTGTTAGAAGCAAACCTATATGACTGGGGTTGGGCTTCCACACACTGTCCCTTTCTCCCAATTCACAGAGCGGAAACGACTCGTTTTCAGCCTGTTTTTTTTTTTTTTTTACACAACCAATTTCCAACCTCTATAGATATTGCTTGGAATTCAACAGACACCTGTTGCTACTGCACCTTTAAGACGGATGTAAGATAAATGAGCTCCTTTATGATTGGCTGCCCTGTATTGTGCTTCATTCAAAAGGTACTCAGAGCTGAAATGCCTGAGAAAGGCAATTTAAGTGAGTGTGCTAAACCTCTATAGGCTGAATAGGCAGAGATAGGTAAATAAAGTGTTCTTGTGACATTAGAAATACAAATTTCAAAAGGGGCATTTTTGGCAGCTTAACTGACATAGTTAAGAATTTTAACATTTAAAATATATATATTAAAAGGAGAATGTTACTTATTTCACTCTGACTGTAAAACAGTGCATATTGTGTTAAATGGGATTTCCATCCCATGTTTTTAAGGCTGCCTTATGTATAAATAAATATGCAAGAATGCAGAGCATGAATAGGTCGGTCTTCCATTCTGTATCACATACCTACCCTTGATAACACCGTGGTAACTGGAAAAAAAACCAACCCTTTTTACTCAGTTGTCACTACTTCCAATAGACTTCACGCTAATCTCATAGAAGTCCACCCCTTTCCGTGTCCTCCGGAAACAGCACTTCCGTTGTGTTGTGACAGGATTTGTTCCTGAAGTTGTATGCGTTTTCTAAATTTGCACCGCATTTCTAAAGTGTGTTACCACTTTGATGAATATGCTTTGTGTATTTGCAGCACGATGGGTTTTCCAGGACACCGTAATTTATGCATGTTTAATTCCATCTTTTATTCACGTACTAAGCCCAACTCTATAGGCTAATATTTATAAAACCGAGATAACCATAGAAACGTCTTCATCTGTGCTTGATACTTTCACGGAAAAACGGAACTGCTGCTTGTCAAGCTTGTTTCATCAGGTTTTATATCATCGTCATGACGTGTTTGAATTGATCCCAGGCATATGCAGTCCTCATCAAAATCCATTCAAGTCCTAGGCTGTGAGTAAGGTAGCTAGCTATGTTCTCTCTCTGGTCACAGTTGGCAAATAAATTATGCATATAGATTGTGGGGAAAACACTTTAGCACGTGTTCTCCAAAGAAGTGTCTTAATATGAGCTATCTAGCTAGTTCCAATGTCAACTGTAATCATAACACTGGGTTTCTCTCTGTGCTCAGGTGTCTTATTTGCATGCCAGTAACATGTTAGCGATATTGAAGTAGTGTGATTTTTTATGTTGCCCGTGATGAAAGGTGACAGCGAATAAAAATCCAAACATTTTTTTTGTTCAGGTCTTTTTAACGGTCATAACCCACACATATTTATCTAACAAAAAAATCAGGTTCCCTAAACTATCCCACATGTCATACTGAAGAAAAAAAAATCACTTGTTGCTAAGAGATAGTAGAAGCACAGTAATCCGCTACCTGTAAAAATAACTGAACGTTACAACTCTGGCTTTGAATACATTCTTATGGATTCTATTTACAGTGTGGTTATACAATAAAATAAGTTGTACATTAAAATAATTGTAATTATTTACAGGTGCACACGTTTGCCAGAGCGCAAGACTAATTGCGTCTTAAAGTAACAATGCTTATAGATGTATGTCTAGAGAAATTAGGGCGCAAATGTAAATTTGTAGCCAGTTATCTATGATAAAACGTAACCTGTCATATTTGGAACATTTCTCCTTACCACAGGGCGAGACAGTGAGGATTTTAGGAAAAAACATTACGCTACCTGAATTTACCAAACTATACTGCGGAAGTTAAAGAATCTTAACGTTTGAAACGCTTACACACACACACGTAAATAATATTTATTTTCAAGAGGGTGACAACGTATGAGAACTGAGAACTTGCATCAGTAATGACAAAATAATACATATTCAGAACATCTAAGAGTCAAAACTCCGTTTTAAAACAAAACAATGAGGTGCGCTGTATCGCGAATATCAGTTAAAGGACCTGTAAAAACCATATTTGATATTTTACTTAATTCTCTAATCGAGTAGATCACAGATTCGAACAGGATGGGCTGTGTTTGCTCGTGTATGAAGGTATGTATGTTTTTTCCTACACTTTGGGAACGATTTTAAATACGATAATCTGAAAAGGATTAAGATTTATTGTGCATGTCACGGAACGCTTCCACTGGTCACGTGGTATGGCCCGCCGCGTGCACTGGGAGTTCTTCGTTGACTGTCTCGTGCGTAACCTTGGCTATGTTGTTCAGCACACACCTGCATCGGTTTACTCTTGTCATGTTTGTATGTATTTAAACCCTTGTTAGTGTGTGCCTTATTGTCAGTCGTTGATCATTGTCACGGTCACAGTTTGTGTTATACGTGAGTGCCGGTGTCTGTATCGTATGTTAATAATCCTTAATAAACGTCTCCGTGGAGCGAGTCTGTACGTCCTGTTCCTTGACCAGCGGCACTCGGGCCGTTACAGTGCGTAACTAATTAGCATTTTCCTGTAAAAAAAAAAATAGCGCAAATGCAGATGATTAAAAAGTTTTGTTTTGTTTTTTTTAAATCAAAATGAGATTCTTGTAAGAATACCGAGATATCGCTAAGTCGCGATAATACTGCATATACAAATCAATACGTTTCTACAATGCTTTTCTACAGAAAAAGAAGAAGGAGAAAACGAATAGAAGTTGGTGGAGACACATAATCTCATCCTCCAAAGTGTCTGACTCCTGCGTGGCATTAGACGGTCACGCCGCGAATGTGACCACCTCCACTTCTTGCCCCTCTTCCTCTGAGGGGTCCCTGATCTTCAGTACTGCTTCTTCCTTTTCACCTGTGGACATATCCCACAATGCCTCTTCTACCCAGTCGTGCCTTCCTGGTCAAGCCTCCTCCTCCTCCTCCTCCTCCTCATATGAGTCGCTCAGGACTACAGCAGTGATTGTTCCTGGTTAGAGCTCAGCAGATTTGATCATGTTGTTCAAATGCATAGTCTGTTTTTGGTTAAGGACATTTACTCCAAGTTTCTGTTCTCTATACAGAGGCTGCAGATAAAGATGTGGACTCCGTGCGCATTGAGAGGTGGGTACATTATCAAAATTCATCTTCGTGGCAGAGAAAAGTGTGGCATGGTGGTTACCCAATGGCACTGCCATTGTAACTTCCTTAGGGCATAAAACGAGAAAAAACATCATTGTATTTTTCATTCTTCACACCTTTATCTGTCTAAGGGTTGTTATGTGAACATTTTGTGCATAACTGGCCACTCTGTATTCATCTCTCCCTTCTTTTCTGTCTCTCAGGTTTCCGGCTGTTCTGATGCAGGCAGACACTCGTGTTCAGCCGCGGAATTTATTGCGACAGCTGCTGCACGTCCTCAGGAGTAAAAGGATGCGTCAGATTGGTCAGGGTGAGGGCCAAGGCCACACCCCCATCCATTCCGCTGTCGAACACCTCAACATTCGGCAGCTCGGGTAAAGACGAGAATACACACCGCGTTTTACTACACAGCCTATTAAGAGTAGATGATTTTACAGTTTACACAGGTGAAGCTCAGTCTTTTTCTCCTATACAAATACAAACATATTGTAATTAAATGAGCAGTAAGTCATTTAGCAGTTCTTCTTCACATTATGAAACAGCCATTATACTGACATGTAGTGGCCTGGATGTTTCAGAGCTTGTGCACTAAATCTATTTTTAACATGGATGACCTGTTAGGTTTCCCAACATTGGGAACAGCTGCTATATGAATGCCACTCTGCAGTGCCTACTGAGTATCTCCTGCTTCTGGAGACCCATCAGAGCTCAGTCATCCTGCTTGACGGATCCTTCTAGTTGCCAGATGCTCAGGTACCCGTTCAGAACCAGAGGCTTCACATGGGTCTAAATGAACTGTTTAATCATGAGTGCTTAAGGAGGTGCTGTGATGCTCAGAGATATAAACCACTTGGTCTCCCTGTTGCTGTGTGTAGATGTTTTTCAGATCTGCAGCAGGCCCAGCTCACCACTCGCAGCACAAAGCAGAAGGTGCAGCTCCTGGGAGCCCTGCTTGAGTGTGTTTCAGCCCGCTGCCCTGCATTCGAAGAGGACTATGAACAGGTCCAGCTAAATGGCCCCCTCAGCCATTCAGAACACATCAGAACCTCACGCAGTACCCTGCAGGAACTGCACACGGCCACCTTTGTTTTCTCACCGTGCTGCTGTTGAAGTCCAGGAGCAAATCCTCCTCTGATGTTCTCCTGTGCTGTCCTCCACAGGATGCTCATGAGTTCCTGATGCTCTGCTTACTGCAGCTGAAAGAGGAGGGAGAGAGACTCAGGGCCTCTTTCTTCTCTTACATCTGCCCTGTGGCAAACTTTGAGTTTCATATCAAGTCTGTGCTCACATGTACCAGGTAATTAGGTATCACTGTTGCATATCTCCTTTGTGTTAATGGACTGGTCTTAACCAGTCTTAACGTGTTTGTTTAAAGTACATTTTCTCACCGAGAGTAGGCGCTTTCTCCGGACATCTCTGTTTAAAGTATTCATGAAAGTTTCATAACATACATAACTTAAATATGAACATTTAAAATGCTCACAAGTTCAGCTTGTATTCATTACATAGCTTTCAAATCTCAGAGTGTGTGTGAGTTTGGGAAAACAACAGACATGGACTGAGCATTCTAAATGTTTTCTGCTCTGATGCTTCACATTAGATAAGATGTTATCTACTTGTAAAACTGAGCAAATTAGCATGTGATAACTCACACACTGTATAAGGGATGCAGGAGATTATTTCTGTGCAAATGTTGTAACATTTCTGTTCTCCATTTTGTGAAAGCTGTGGAAAGCAGAGCTGCAGAGTGGATGTCTACAACCACCTCTCTGTAAATCTGAGCCCTGCTACGACCGACAGCCTACACACTTACTTTAAGGTCGGTCACCTCACACACCCTCTTTGGATAAGGCTTCATTACCCTGTTGTAAAGGAGAGAATACAGTTATGACATGCTACCATTTTGATTTTATCACTCTCAATGAAAGGGTCTCTTTCTTTTTTCAGCCAACACTACTGGAGCGTTTTTGTGAGTGTGAAGCAGGCTGCGAGGCAACTGAAGAGGTGGAGTTTTTCACACTGCCACGGTGAGTCTCGTCTGACGTAGATGACCTTAAAGAATGAGTTTTAAACCAGTCCAACACACACACCCTCCTCCACTCACACACACTTCCAGTCCTTAAGTCACTTTTCCTCTTGGAACAGTATTTTCGTCCTCCACCTTAAGCGGTTTGACATGCTGGGCCAAAAGCTCTCAGACGTGATGGACGTCCCGTCCGAGCTGGATCTCTCTGCCCTTCCTGGGGTGGCTTCTCTCAGGCAGCAGTCGAGGTGAGCTCGTACCATCAACCCGTGCCCACATACTTCTCTGTCCACCCATTCCCATTTAGCTACAAAATGCCGACTGAATGGCTTTGTGGTTTGTCCTCAGTGGAGCAGCGGGAACCCAGGACAAACCGCAAGAAATGCAAAATGATAAACTGGGGGAAAACTCCAGTCCCCAGCCAGGTAGAGCTGTGCCATTTTCTTACAGTGGAGTGATAATATGGCTGTGTATTAGTATCTGCCATAATGACTAAGTTCTTTTAACCCATCAGTAGTAAATGAGAGAGGAGAAGGACAGGGAGCTAGAGGACAGCAAGTAAGCCTACCGGTGAGGAGAGAGAGAGACCAAAAAGAAGAGAGATACAGGCTGAGAGAGACACAGAGACAGAATGAGAGAGAATGAAAGAGGCCTGTTAATACAGAGATGGCGTTCGATCCGTGATGCGTTTTCAGTTAATCGTATGAAAAAAAAGATGTATTTGTTTGTTGCAGGAATGTGCACCCACTGGCACCTACAGACTCCAGGCGGTGGTTTCTCATTTAGGTGACAGCATGGACCATGGTGAGTAATCTGACATTATTTATACACGTGCAGTAGAAACTATTAAATGACTAAGGACCACCGACTACTCCGACAGGCCACTATATCAGTGACACAGCTGAGGGAGAAGGACAGAGCTGGTTGTCATTCAGTGACTTAAAAGTATCAAGAAGCACTGAGCCAGCCATCCTGAAGAGCAGGACAAAAACAGCCTACCTGATTTTCTACGTGCACAGGTAGAATCTCACCTTTCAGACTTGGGAATGTAGGTACCTCAGTCTAGGAGCACTCTAACAGAAACAAGTTTTACAAGCTTTTATATGTAGGGAGTAAATTAGCCTTTACTGTGCCCTGGGACTGCAGGTCTCTTGTGCATGACAGGTGAGTGAGGCCTACTCCCAGCACCGGTTGGCAGGTGCTAACCTTCTTTCTCAGTCCTTTCACCCTTCCCTCTCTGTAAAAGAATTTAAAAAATTTTAACACATTAAAATGAGCCATTTTTTATTCTCCACAAAATAGTAAATGCCCCCTCTGGCGTTCTTGTTAAAACACTTTTTCCATATTTTTAACCCATAGATGTATAACATGAATAATACTATACTTGTCAAGTCAACATATTTAGATGAGGTGTCCTAGTGTCAGTTATTGTCTTCTAATCGCTATTGGAGATGTACAAGTCCCCATTCTTTATCCCCAACATTGTTCATACTAAAAGATTAATTTCTTTTCCAAGTAGCACATGGCAGTGATTAAACACCTATTTACATGGACGTCACTTCCATCGCCACATATGAGAACACTACCAGGGTGCTTCACTGACGGAGGAAGAGCTTCAGTCCTTTTTGAGAAATAACCAACTTGTATTTTAATTTGCAGATGTTAGGAGTGAACCAGCATCTGTCTATAGTTCTTTTAATTGTGAGCACACATATTTAAACCCTTATTTTGTTGTTGTTTGTCAGTGTTTGACCCCATGTATGCTGCTTTGTTGTGTTTTAAGACTGCCTGTTATGTTCTAAGTAGTGTTAATGCTTAATGTTCTTCGTGTTTGGTTTTGTCTTGTTCTGTATGATAATAAACGTCTGTGGCATCTGAACCGCAGCTCATCTTTGCATCCGGCTTCACGTCACAGGAACACCGACCGTTGAAGGTTGCCTCGAGCCAAGGGAAAGAAGAAAAAGGGGAAACCCAACCCATGCAGGAGAATCCTCCATACTTGTGGGAACACTCCCTGTCATCACATCGGGGGAGAGTATCTCTGGAGGATTTTGGGGGGGCCCTGGTGGTGGTCCAGGATCAGATGCTGCAGAGTCCTGCCTACCTTCACTGGATTACCGGGACCCGTACGATTACGACTACCAATATCCAGGGTCAGACTCTGCAGGGTCCTACTATCCCCCCACGGACTACCAGGAGGACTATGAGGATTACAGCAGGAGTGAGGAGTATGTTGACGTCGGCCTCAGGTCAGACACCGAATCCGACTGCTCTGAGGATCCATCAGTGGAGGTGGAGGAGGCCCGCCATGAGGATCCTTCCTGTGGTTTATAGACCGGGTCAGAGGACTCTGAAAGCGACGAGCCTCCGATGTTATTGCTTAATGTTCTTCGTGTTTGGTTTCATTTTGTTTTGTGTGTTAATAAACATGTGTCTCATGTGAACCACGGCTCGTCTTTGCATCCTGCCTTGTCTCCCACGTCACAGAACAGCAATTCATCTACATTTCTCACAGATAAAGCTATCGCTAACGGCGAAGAATAAACATGTTGCAAAAAAGCAGTAAGAGCTAGTATGCAGAAACAGTGGTGTTAGCGCGAAACAGATTCAAAAACAGGAGTCTCCTTATGAAGGAAGGAGGTTCTTATGAACCTCTGTATTTTGACAGCAAGTATTGACCATGTGCCATTAAAACCATGCCAGGTATGGTATTAATCCACAAAATAGCACATCAAATCTAATTATTTGGCTAGTACAGGGTTATGCAATATTCCCTCAACTCAGCAAAATGCAACAGCTTGAATTACTTAACTGATTAATAATAATAAAAAATCTTTCCTGACTATAAAAATATAGCTGACCCATTCGAAAGATTAAACATCCAGTGAGTGTGTATCCTGGCATGTTAAGGTAAAAGGCATCTCCGACTGGAATACATTTAAGCGGTTTCGGGCGCCATCTGGTGGCGACTTGGAGTCCTTATCACGCTCTCATTTCTTTTGTATGGCGGGACAAGTGTTTTGTTATCCTACCTATCGAACAGTTCTACCTAGATTTAATGCACTTATGTACATTAGCATTAGTCCAGGCTTCTGGTGTTTATTTTGGATGCATATATTATAATTAGGCTACTGTGGACATTTGTATTTTGTATAGCTACAGCACCTGTACTTCACACGCGTGTAGTAATCGGATCTAGAAAGTTGCCAGCCCTATTAAAATATTAGGTTTATAGTATAACAGTTTAATTAAACAGACAAAGTGTTAATCACAATCATTTGCATGATGATTAATCTTGAACCAAAAATCTCACCGGGTGCTGTAGTTCTCTTTCCAGACACACACCCAATAAAACTGTGCTTGATCATTTCTTATTGATAGCCACTGACTATAGGATCAATAGAATAGTACAACCAAATAACCTTTAATGTTTTGCTTTACTGTAATACAATTTAGAATTGCGATGTTACCCTTTTAAGAAGAACTGAACACATTGTGACAAGAGCAACTGGATGAAGCTTTATTGACATGCTGGTCAAGGACTCACATCCAATATGTTTAAAATACATTAATTGAGGCCAAGTGCAGCATAAAAAAATATTTTAACTTCACACAGAACCAAAACAATCAACATTAAAATATATAAAATATATAATGTATAAAAATATGGGTATTTAAAAAAAAAAACAAAAAAAACTAACCCTAACCCTAACCAAACCCTAATCATAACCCTAAACCAGTAGCACAGACGTGTGTCCCAATTTGTCTGGGACAGCAAGAGAGAGGGAGAATGATAGATAGATAGATAGATAGATAGATAGATAGATAGATAGATAGATAGATAGATAGATAGATAGATAGATAGATAGATAGATAGATAGATAGATAGATAGATAGATAGATAGATAGATAGATAGATAGATAGATAGATAGAGAGAGAGAGAGAGAGAGCTACTTGAAAAGAAATGTGAGCTATGTCCTATTTTCCTTTCTTTACTGCAACACTGTCATGGGACCCAACGTTAAGTCCTTTCTTTGGTTCCACTTTCTCACTGTTCACTTTACTATGTTATGAGATGCTATGAAGCGAAAAATAAAACATGCCACGACTACTGTACGCATAATGAAGCACAAATAGAACATGAAAGTCCAAGCTAATGTGATCTTTGGTGTCATCTGCTGCTGCCTCTTGCCGTAGTTGTGACAAGTCACCACAAGAGGTCTCTGTTAAAGCGAACACAAAAACACAAGACAGGTCTTCTGTGCCCTACGCCCTTAATTCTACTTGCTCTAGACACAAAAGCAAATGTTAGAAACCGGTTCAAAGTGACCAGTCCTTCAGGTTCAATCTTCTCCAAGTAACCCACTGCCATCCATCCTCTGTAGTCGGATCCGGGGAAGTCAAGAGACACTGACACCAAGGTAGTGAATCAAGAGCGCTCCACTTTATCGAGGAAAGCACAGAGTATATATGTGTCCTAAATCTACTATCTAAATATACAGGATGACGGGGAAAAGTGAGGCATGTTCTAAGGGTCTATGTAGAAAGGAAAGAAACAAGGTTAGTAAAGATTAGATGTTCTCTGCATGAACGAGCCACTAGCTGTTCCCGTGCCCGTCATGAGCCACTGCTGTCCTTAAAGAGAGACAGGGAGAGAGAGAAAGAGAAAGGGAGCGGTAAAGAAGACAAGAAGAGGGAGCGGATGACCTCGGGCGACCAGCTCGCGGTCAAACCGCCATGTCATGGCTGATAGGCAGAGACCTTGCGTTGAGTGCCTGAAGACAGAAAGGCTCCAGTATCTAACACGCCCCTCTTTGATTCCAAAGGAATCACATATCAGTATATAGACCTTTCTCATACGCAGGCACCAAGGCAACATTAGCATGATTAATCACGGAGGTAGAAATGAGAGTTATGAAAGAAGACAGGAGTGACAATAAACAGGGTCCACAAACAAGAATCAACACAATAATCAGGAGTATGGGAAAACATATGTTTATGAGCCAAGATCCCCAAGGGCCGACAAGCTCAGTTAACCAACTGAACCAAGAATCATCGGCGGGTGGAGGCTCAGCAATAGCGGTCTTCATGTGCAAAATGATGTCAGTAATGCTGTTATAGTAACTAGGGATGTCAAAGCAACACGTTTCATTAATGACCTTGCAGATGCCTCCCTCCTTTGCCAAGAGGAGATCTAGGGCTAGGCGGTTCTGCATGACAGCGGTACGGATCTTATTTACCTTATCATTGAGTAATGCCATGGCGTTTTCACTCCTATTGGCTAAATTAAGTACCTGCCATGCCAAACCGTTAATTTTATTAAGGGCTGCAGTAGTTCCTCCTCCCAGGAACAAACTCCCACCCGCGTTCATTCCAGGATTAGTCCATGGGTTGGCCAGTACATACCCACCATACCTATTAGGGGTGCCATTAATTACAGACCTTTTAGCTCTGTCAGATGTCAACTGCGAACATGTATATATGACCAGAGATGGGATAGTTAATGCTGGGGTACAACATCCTTTTCAGGGAAATTGATGACAGGTATGACTAACAATCAAAGTGGGTAGGCTGGAGTATTCCATCCTACCGCATACCCACATGATAGCTGCAGATATGCCAGTGCCCAGGATCGCAGGGCAAAGAGACGGTGTGCCTGTTATATTATTTATTGTGCATCTGCCCAGTCCCGTGCCTAATGTCCATACCTCATTTATACACAGCGTGTGACCAAAAAATGGACAATCAGGCAAGCCTGCAGAACATAGACAGGTGCTACCTTTCACAGGTAATACTGCTAGGGTCATATTTCTGAAATGGGGGTAATACCATTTACAAATGCCAATGTCACAGTCTGTCCTGTGGTTTGGCCATGAACGACCAAACAGGGCCCATGCGGGGAGATTACCACTGGCAGCTGCTGCCTTAGATACATTTCGTATAAACCGTACTCCCATATTGATCTGACAGTCGGATGAATTATGATTAAGTGCTGCTGCCATAACATCATCTACCAGGACTGGTACCCAGGGTGTATGGAATGCTTGACAAACCAGACAGTCCTTTCCTGGCTCCACCTCTCCTACCGCTACCAGGGAGACCACACAAGCTAATTTACCATTACACTGTTGTTGATGACTCTGAAAGCCCACTATCCCCCATTTTGTACTTTTTGAGACTGAAAATAATGCCAATATTATCAAATGAATGGGGCCCATTATTCCTATAGTAAGGTTTTGCAAGAACCTTTCAGGAAAGGACCAAAGAGTCAGCAAAAGGATGTTAATAGGCAGAAAGGATATCTATCAAGTTATAATACCAATGCTAAAGTGTATTGACATACAGGGACAAGGAGTACTTCCTTGGTGTGTGGTGCAGCCAAGGGCCAGTCCCTCAGCATGAAATCATATAACAAATTTTGTACTATATGTGAATGTGTTTAGGTGCATTTTGCTTGTCGGACGCGTCAGCTACTGGTGATTTCTTCAGCCGGCTGGTGTGTATCCACTGTGCTGATCCCGATGTAAGCACAGCGGTTCGGGTCACTGCGATCACGGTTGTTGGGGGTCCATACGCAGCTTTACCAGCTTTCCAAGGGTTCAGTGATTTGACCAAAACAGTGTCACCTGGAATAAATGCATGAGTAGGCTTGTCTGCGGGAAGAGGGAGAGAGCAAGCGACATTACCATGCACACTGTTCAATTTCTCAGTCAACATTTGGGTGTAGTCCACCAAGATCACGTCCATGTCACCTGAATGAGAAACACCTGGGTTACATCTGACCCATGGGATGGTAAATGGTCTACCAAAAGTTACATCAAACGGTGACAATTTATTGGTGGCACTGGGCGTCATTCTGATCTCACATAACACCACTGGCAGTAGATGTATCCACTTCTTTCCTGTTTCCATCATAGCCTTTGTTAACCTTTCTTTCAAGGTATGTTTCATTCTCTCAACAATGCCAGATGACTGAGGATGATAAGGGATGTGAAATTTCCAGTCAATAGTTAGGTAGGTGCATAGTTTCTGAGTTACCTTGGAAATGAAACAGGGTCCCTAACCTGAATCTATTACCCAAGGCACACAGTACCTCCGTATTATCTCCTTGGCTAGGATTTTAACCTAAGAACAAGGAAATGCCTCAGTCCACTTGGAAAACCTGTCTACAATCACCAGCAGGTACTTCAACTGACTACAAGGTGGCATGTGCGTAGTCTATCTGTAGATACTGAAAGGGATATTCAGGAGCCGGCAAGGCATCATGTTTGGTTTGTGTTTTACCCTGGAGGCTTCTAGCACAGGTTAAAACACAAGCCAAACATGATCTAATGGCAAATGTACAATTTTGCAAAAGGTGCGGTATCAGAATTCTGTCTTGTATGTGAGATTTGTTTATAGATCTGGGAAATGTCAAAGTATATATGTCCATACCATGCCTGTTCAAACACAGAAAATATGTGTAAATATAATAGATAAATGCATTTATTATAAGAATTTTAACAGAGTTCAGTACTTAGATTTTGCATTTCTGATGAGAGAATCATTATCAAATAAAACCAAGACGAACAGCTGGGAAAGAATCGTGAGGATCCCTGTTTTCTGTGCACACTGTTTGCACAGAGCAGTGCGAGCCACTGCAATCGAGACTGGTTCTCCTTCTCCAGAAAGTTGATTATTTCAATGATCAGCAGCATATCATTTTCTAATTTAAGGCATATGTTTTGAACAGTTTGCATACTTTTAAGGCATGCACACTGGATTTGAAAATTAAGTGAACTGTCTTTGATGTAGTGTGAATGAGAAATAAAATGGATCATTAAGAATACATTGGTCAAGGAATGTGCACTGATGGAACCCACAGTCCCTCGCTCACCCTTGGCCAAAACGAGTCGAGGAAGAGCAAACCCATTCCTGGTTCGGTACGTCCACTTAACAGATAATTTAGTGGTTTTACTTTTTGGCTACTCTACCCACCTCTGTCTGTATTGCAGTTTGGGTTGTTTGTCTGTCTAAATGTCCGCTTAGCTACTATAGCTAGAGCTTTTCTAATTTTATGATGAACGGTCTGTCTGCTGTAGTTTTATATAGTTATGGAATGCATTGACGTTCCACCTGTTTTCTCACACAAGGCTTTATGTCAAGCATAAGCGACTGCTTTTCATGCTATTTAGATTTTGCTATTTTAAAGGTACAAGACAAGTAATATAAGTGATTAAACCAAATTTCATCACCATACCCGCCCTTTCTCGTCTGCCCACACTTGGTGACGTATTTCGATGTGGTACGTCCACGCTGCAGGTGCGTATAACGTTCCTAAGTGCGGGCAGTTTGAGACGAACAGCTCTACTTAGCAGAGAAGAGTCGATCCACAGTAGCGCCCCTCTCTCTGCGTCTACCTCTGTTCACTCACTAGAGAGAATCTGCTTTTGATTTTGATTTTGAACAATTGAATTTGATAATTTTGACCATTAACACTTTGTGCGCTGTGTGAGTGAAAACAATGTATTCTGTGCTTTCTAACTTTCACAGCAGTTGTCGGTTATGTGTTGATTCTGTCAGATGCCGTCACGGTTATAAAATCATTTTAGCGGTGCCGAGCCGCAGGTTGAATATTTGGAAATGACTTGGATAACACGTAAGCTACGTAACACGTAACACGTAAGCTGTTAATGGGTGCGTTTCAGTCCCTGTCATTTTCGTCCCGTTGTGGAAACCAATATATGTAAAAGAATTACCAAAAAAAAGGACTTATTGCTTGAAGCAGTGAAGCGGAGATGGGTTTTATGTTATGAGCAAATTTTTTGGCCCTTAACTCAAAAGAGAGTTCCATTTTTTGATGATAATTTATTGTAACACCATGAAAGGTAGCAGCGACCCTTTTGGTCAGCTGCAACATATAAAATCAAGACATAACCTGTGCATACATATGGGTGTGCTTTCTGTGCCTTCTTGTTATGAGTAAAGTAACCTAAATAGTAAAGAAAACAGGGCTCTCAGCAGACATTAGTGTTTTCTGGAAATTTGCTTGCTACCTTACAGCTTGTTTTCTTAGAAAGAAACATTTGACGGTGGAGTATCAGTTTTTGAAATATGGGTTACCTCTTGAAAAGTAGAGTTTTAAAGTACCTTGTTAATGGCTATAAATGAACAGTTTAAATGCATAAAAAGAGCAGCTGACGTGTTGCTTGCCATATGGGCTAGTTATCTCACCTTCATACGTACTGCTAACCTGACTGGTTACTTATCTTAGTTTGCCTTCTGCAACAGTCACCATTTTGTGGGGTCAGATATTTGTTAGCTAATAAGTTACTTCCATATACCCACCAACACATTCTACAGGTCAACACATTCCTGCTGCCCCTTTTGTGTATGTGTCATGACTGTTTATTTAATGATGTTTAAGTTGTTTGTGACCTAATTATTAACCACTAATAAAATCAGTTTAAACCATTCATAAACTTTTTGTATTCAATGCAGTAAGATTTAGCCTTTGGAACTAATGGTTTAGGGATATGCATACCCAGCTGCTTGCCTGTTGAAATTTACCTGTAAAGGTGTGCTGCCATTCTGATTGCTTTCTTGCCTGTTTTCTGTCCTTCATGAGTGTTGGTCTGCATACTGACAGTCTTTCTGAACTGACTGCCATTCACATGTATAACTGTCTGCCTTCTGATCCTCAAGCCTGCCTGCTTACATGTTAGATTGCTGTCTGTCCACCAAACTGTAAAAATGATTTATGCTTTTGACTTCATATCGCCTTTTCAGAACAAAGTATTCCAGGAGAGTCCTAAGAAAACTTGGACCAGGACAAATGGAGAAACAGAAGCGTCTTTTTGGCAGGAAGATGTAAGGCCTTTGCACTACAATGTTAAAAAATCTTAGAATAACAATATGAATTTTAAATGATTCTTATTTATACAGCATATTCCTTATAGAACCCAAAATCTCAAGGTGCTTTACACTGAAATGAACGAACAGTATTCAGCAATAAAACATTGATCAAATAAAAGTTAAAAGTCACAAAATATAAATGTAGAAAATGAAATTAATTTAAACAGAATTTAAATTAACCCGGCTAAACAAGCTGAACAATTAGACTAAGCTAAACAAGCCACTCTTTAATCTGTATTAAACACCAATAGATACTATAAATACTTTCTGGACTATTCCAAAGTATCGGAACGATGAAACATGAAACAGATTAAACATGTTTCATCAGCCTTGTTATTTTAAAAGATTAGGAAGTAATGTTAAAGGAATTAGTCTTATTTTCCTTATAATGTGCTAAAGTAGAATAAAATCATTTTGATTGTATTGTGCAATTAACAAAATACAACATGGACCTGAGCTCTATGAGTGATTCATCCATTAAATAGAGAATAAGAATAACAATCTATAAACTTAGACACAAGCTCTCTCAAAATAATTTGATCATGGATTTTAGTTCAGGCTGTTGATGTTTGAAGAATGACAAACGAACAACATTTCCTTATATATTTTTGTTGTTTCCATAGTAAAATTCCTTCACCTCCAAAAGTGGCACGGGCTTCTTCAGTATTTAAAAAGGTGAGTTTAAAATGGCCAAATTTGTTATTCATCAGAAAATCGAATTGTTGCTAATAAGTGAGATGTCAGCACAGTTGTTATGTTATCCTGATATTTAATTTCTTTTTATTCAACCTCTTCTATGGTTCTCAAAACAAGAGCAAGTCAAAAAGCACAAGACAAGACGAGAATAAACCTGTGAGGAATGACAGCAAAATGCTCCTTGATAGAGCCAAAAAAATCATCCCAGACTTGGAGAAGCTGGATATTGCACCAATCTTGACCCATTTTGTGATGGATCTGACTCATGAGTATGCCATTTTTAAACCTTTTCTTCTTCTTCTTCTTCTTCTTCTTCTTCTTCTTCTTCTTCTTCTTCTTCTTCTTCTTTTTCTTCTTCTGCTTTTTCAATTTATAATTTTTATTTTTGGTATACTTTTGAATGTATGAGATTTTTAGAATAAATATTAATTATAGTTCTAAAGAATGCTTTTATTCACATTCTTTTAGGCAGTGGACATCTATCCGGAAAGCAATCCCTAGTCCAGTAAGTCATACTACATTGCTTACACATCAACATATTTTAAATGGGATTCATATTAATTCTAAACCAAACAACCAAAACCATTTTGGAGCAATTTTCAATGTTCGCCTTTCTATGTTATCTCTCCTTTCTTTCACAGGAGACAAAGGTCATGATCTCTCATATGGGTTCATTCATTGCCGACATTGTCAGTGAAGTAACTGTGATGGGTCTTCTTTCATCTCTGGAAGAAATGTTAGATGTTGATCTAAGATCAGTGTTGCTTTCAAATTCCAAGAAGGAAACTGCAGATTTGCTGAATGCTTTCCGTACCAGATCTTGTGAGATAAATCATTCAGCTTCAGTCCACGTGAAGGAGGGGACAGCTCATATAGACTCTCTAAGCAGAGATGTTAGGACTGCAGTTATTGATACGCATCGCAGTTGCCTGGATGACCATGAGAGAGACCAAATTGTGATGAAATTCCACTCGACCATGGAAGATACAAATTCAGAAGCAATGAGTGAGCTTCTGATAGGAGATACTGAGAGTTTGACATCGTTATCCTCAGATGTCCATGACGATGGTACATCTAGACCTATAAGTACCATTCCTATAGCTGGCTCTCCAGTTTCGGATATGCTTCAGCGCTTTGATGATGAGATGGAGGAATTTGCTGAACTGTCGCAAGACATCAATCCCCACATAAAAGGAAGGACACATTTTTTGTCCCGTCATTTAATAAATCCTGACCTTGAAGGGGTCTCATCTTGTGAGCTCTGTGGTATGGTCATGCCAATCTACCTAGAGCAGGATGACTTGAAATCATCACAGGCATCATCAGAGCTATGCACAGATAGTATGAACACCTCCTCCGACGTCATGGCAAGCCAAGTTATGGAGTTGGTTGTCCCACCCTCTGTGAAGAAGGCTCAAGAGTCCCCCAGTGTACACAATGACTGGTCTTCCCTGTTCAGCATCGATATACATAGCTCTCCATCACTACAGTCTGAGATGTCTGCTAGGTCACCATGTACTGAGCCTGCTCTGGACAATCAGAGCAAAACCATGAAAGCCCAGAAGGGGAGATTGCATTTTCTATTCCCCTTCAGTAAGGTCTCAAAGGACTTAAAGGTAAAACATTTGACTTATTTCTTATTTAGATTTTGTTACATTATTCATTTTTAAAGTAGTGCATATTTGAATTTCATTTCACACTGAATGTGTATATATCACTTTGCATAAATGACATAATTTGTTCTAAATTATATTCTGTTGCATTATTACTGGTTTGTATCTGTACTTTTAGTTATAAATGTACTTATGCTCTGATATTTTTCTACTAAATCATTGTTTTGTTTTTGTTAGAAACTCAAAAAGAAAAGCAAGGAGCACCCTAACACTGTAGCTGCTGCTGCAACTACAGGTAAGAACATATTGCTAGAAACACATATGACAATTTAGTTGTTAGACAGAATATCACAGTTATATCCATTTTTTAAAAATCAATAACTTTTTTGTCTTATGATAGGTAGTGAAGATGTTTCCCCCATCTCGTCACGTTTCACGAGGATGTTATCGTTCTTTACAAGGCAACGCTCAAATCATCAATAAAGCCTGAAACATCAATTTGCTGAAAATGTGCAAAAATGGCTGGTTTTTGATTACATTTACATTTACATTTACAGCATTTAGCAGATGCTCTTATCCAGAGCGTCTTACAAAAGTGCTTTGTCCTTTACTCATAGAATATATCCTAGTACAGTACAGTAGGTTAGAGTCCAACATACCAGTGAACTAGAATACTGTAGAATACAGGGATCAATGCTGATACCTAGAAGTACAAAACACATAAGGTCTATCTTAAACAATGATAAGTGCAATAAACAATAAGTGATAGAGATGTAATGTGGCCATAATTATCATATTTTTACATTTGATATTGTTTTGCAATACAGCAGAAGTTCAAATTTGGTTATGCTGCTGTGTTGGTTACAGATCATCACAGACTGGTCCCAAACAACAAACAACAAATTAGGGCATAGTTCACAACATAATCTACAAATAGTTTTAACGAAAATAAAGCATCTGCAAGTCCTAAAATGTGTTTTATATTTCTGTTGAAACATGAATCATATTAATTGCCAGCCCTTTTAAAGTTTCAGATATTTTTTTTTACTACAATAATCAACTTCAATAATCCATCTGATGTTCAATGCAGGAATCCCTCCTGTCTGTCGCTGTTCCTCTTCCTCTCACAGGTAAGGGTACCAGTTGACTTTCCTCCGGCCGAGCGAGTAGGCTGCGGGCCGGTGGTGAAGAACGGAGCCGCTTCCTGACCTATCGTAGGATGACATCACAGACTGCTGGAACTGTGGCAGGAGCCAAGGCAAAAAAAAAATGGCAACAAGATATCGATAGGCATGTCAATATTCCCAGCACCCAGGTGAACTACTGCCTACCATGGGACTGTTGGAAACCTATTAAGATAGTATTGAGATTTTTATTTTTATTTTTTTACAAATCTATAAACTAAAAACAACATTATCTACTGACATACAACAATGTACAAAACAAGACACAACATATAAGAATTTGAATTTTAAAACATGTAATACGTATCGATCTTCTTTCAGCCCTACAAAAGACTTCTTGATGAATCAGAAAAGAAGATCGACGGCCGTGGCCCGACGACGGAGGTGGTCGTATCAGTGGTGTTGGTTCGGGCGGGCTGAGGACTCACACAGTGGCATGCCCTTGAGGTAATAAGGAGTGTTTACAGGCAAAAGAGACCGAACAATGCATTAGACATATTAATAACATAAAACATAAGGGAGTATAAAGATTCTGTGTCCTTTCAGATTGATTTGCGTACAGGGCAGAGGCATCTGCAGGCTTAAGCAAAGGATCCTAGGTAGGCTTTGGTGGACCTCAGGGTAAGATATATGACCTCTCCACCAGGCTCAAGACCATATAGAAAAACAATCTTCTTTAGGATAAGGTCAAGAGAAGCCTTCTCTTGGAATGTGTTGGAACATATTGATTAATGTATGGTTTGTATCTAATAGTGCCGAATGCAAATAACAATATGTAAAAGTAGATTTGGTGAATACATTGTAACATTGGTAGTGGGATGGACAATTCTTTGTGCAAGAATGATGTTATTGGTTCATTTTTCTGCGGTTGCATTTAATATCACTATCCTTATGTATTTATATATCGCTTTTTACTGCAGATGTTGTCACAAAGCAGTTTTACAAATGTCCAAGTCCAAGCCCCCAGTGAGCAAGTCAAGGGCGACAGTGGCGAGGAAGAACTCCCTAGAGCATGAGGAAGAAACCTTGAGAGCAACCAAGACCCAAAGGGGAAGCCCATCCTCCTTTGCCTGGCAACGCTCACCACAATAATATCAATTTTAAGAGAGAAATAAATAAAAAATGAAAAAATAAGCAGTTAATGTCCAGTCCAATTTGCTAGAGGCCCTAGTCTTGACGCGATGGTTTGCATGTGTCCAAAGCCCATCCCACAAGAGAGCATCCATTAAGGGCAAGGGAGAAGCAGTTGGCTAGGGTGGAGCTGTGGTGGCCTACAGCAGGGCACATCAGGGGGTGGTGGGAAGAGCCATGGCAGCTGAGACGGGTTGAGGCTCAGTAACATCATGACATCAGGAGTAGGTGTACCTCGGCAGAAAGAGAGACTAGATTATTAGGCATGTCCAGGTACAAGGGTGTGTAAATTATGGAACTATAATGTGGAAAGATGGGCCCTGGCAGATCTAGCTATGGCAGCACAGCTAAAAGGAAAGAGCCAGAAGGAAACACAGGCACGAGGGCACCCTGGAACATCAGCACTCCGCCGCTCTCAGTCAACACACTCGAGTGACAAAAGAGAGGTGAAGTGACAGCATCATAACATCCCAGTTTATCATAACTCTCAAAACCCATGGACCCCCAAGATGGGAAGTAGTTAATAAAATACCTGACTGTACAGATACTAAAAAGAAATCTAGGATTATTTTTGTTATTTTCTATTGGGCTCAAGAGATAAGCTGTTCGAGCAGTAATAAGTGTTTTTCTATAGGTGAGTAGGCTCTCCTTCCATGCAAGCTGGAAGACTACGAGCTTAGTGCGGTGCCATTTATGTTCTATTCTTTGAGTGTTTTGTTTTAAATTGCGAATGAGATCATTATACCAAGGTACTACATTTTTGTAGCTAATTTTTTTATTCTTAAATGGAGCAACATCATTAGGTGCACAGCAGAATACTGATTCTAAGCATTCAGTAATTTGATCAAGTTCCGTTGGGTTTGAGGGAATCCTAGGCGCAAATTATTAGTCTGGGAGATTCCCAATAAATCCAGGTGCAGTGGACGATGTGATCGTGTGTCTGGTATGATAGCGAGGCGAGGTTACGATAGTGTGGCTCATGCATAGTTTAAATGAAATTAGGGAATGGCCTGAGATGGCACCTGACTGGGGTAGTATAACTACCTTCTCCATGTCTACACCGTATGGCAGTACTAAGTCAAGCGTATGTTTACATTTACATTTACAGCATTTAGCAGTACGCTGTTATCCAGAGCGACTTACAAAAGTGCTTTGTCATTTACTCATAGAATATATCCTAGTACAGTACAGTAGGTTAGAGTCCAACATACCAGTGAACTAGAATACTGGGATCAATGCTGATACCTAGAAGTACAAAACACATAAGGTCTATTTTAAACAATGATAAGTGCAATAAACAATAAGTGATAGAGTTTGTTAATCAACATCATTGTAATAAACAATACCCTACAATAAGTACTAATTTAGTCAGTCAATATGAGAGCAGGGTAAGTATGTCCACCAGAGTGTGTGGGTTCTCTTTGTACATTGAAACCAATTGATTCTAATATAGAACTAAAGGCCAAGTTCAGAGGGTGTTGGGCACTATCAAAGTGAATATTGAAATCACCAACAATAATGGCACTTTCTACTAGAGCAGATCCCTCTCAGTATCTACAGCTAGACAAAACGCACCTGCCACCTTGTGGTCAGTTGAAGTATTTGCTAGTGATTCTAGACAGGTTTTCCAAGTGGACTGAGGCGTTTCCTTGTTCTAAGGAAGATGCCCGCGCTGTGGTTAAAATCCTAGCCAAGGAGATAATACCGAGGTACGGTGCGCCTCGGGTAATAGATTCAGATCAGGGACCCTGTTTCATTTCTATGGTAACTCAGAAACTATGCACCTACCTAACTATTGACTGGAAGTTTCACATCCCTTACCATCCTCAGTCATCTGGCATTGTTGACAAAATGAATTATACATTGAAACAAAGGCCATGATGGAAAACAGGAAAGAAATGGATAGATCTTGTCCTTCCTAGGTCTTCCTAAGTTCAAGACTGTTAACTCAATACACACTTTAAAACACTCAATACACAATTTAATTTTTTAATAATACTTGTTCAGGTTCCACTATTGTTCTCCAAACCATACATTATTCAATGTATGCATATTAATATTCAATACTTACACCAACCGGTTCTTGGTACCATTATGTTCAACCTGAGCTACTTGCATTTTATTTAAAAGGCGATCCTCTTCCATATCACCGGATGCCCATATTGCTTTTATTACCTCAATCTACTGCCAGCAGTGTTGTGTGAGATCAGAATGATGCCCAGTGCCACCACCAAATTGTCACTATTTGAGGTCGTTTTTGGTAGACCATTTACCACCCCATGGGTCAGAGGTAACCCAGGTGTTTCTCAGTCAGGTGACACAGCCATAGCTGATGACTGACAGACAAATCCTCTAAGACTTGGCTTGCGTTGCTTTGGTGTTACAGGAAAGGTTTGAAGCCCTTGTTTTTGTCTGTCTGGCATTCAGATTTCCTGAGCAGCCATGTTGTGGTTCCTAATTAGGAACATGTTCCAGCCTACTCCATGCAAGCTGGAGCACTGGATCCACTCTTTAAATGTGCCTTTTTAAGGTGACGGCTTATAAAAGTCATCTCTGATTATTTTTTTTGTTGTTAGCTTTTTAATCTGTCAAGTCTGTAATTTTCCAGATTTATATCCATTAAAAAAACAGATGCTCTAAAGGGAGGGGGTGGACTCCTTCAGTGGTACAGCAGAAGTTGATAACTTCAAAATCATTTACAGCAGCTTCAACCTTGCCTGAGTGATTTAAGTAATTAGTGAAACTGGCACAGCACCACCAACCGTTTATTAAAGAAAACGTGTATGACACATGATTATCTTAATTCTTTTAATTAAAACAGTCCCTTGCAAGGCATATTATTCAATTATGTTCAAAGAGGTACATAGAGCATGCTGGCAAAACTGAACCGTTGAAGATACTACAGGAAATAAGAAATTTCCATAATGTGAATGAAACATTTATTTAAATGTATTGAATATTGCACATCTCAGAGCCTCCAGAGGTGGAAAAGACCAGGCCAGGTGAGCCATAGGTTGAATTGGAGCCCGAATCCAAGGGCCAGGGCGTCCCCGCCAGACGCATGACGCTCGAATTTGATCTTCTTGAAGCAATTAACTAGAGTTAATTGAAAGCGGAAGAGGATGCCTGGAGCTGCGATGCCATACCTTTAGGGAAATATGAAAAAAGGAACACGAATCAAATAAATGAGACTGTTTGTTCTTCGAGGCTCAATAGGATGTGCCATAATAACCTTCAATTACTATATTGGTGTACAAGCTGAAATTCAACTTGATTACAATAGCCGCAAGCCATGCAGATCTAGTTATGGGCTTTATTCAAAATTAAAACTAAAACAGAAGTAGATTTTAAAAAACACAACCACAATTCTGTGATTTATCTAACGCCAGCTAGTTAACTTCATAACTTACTCTCTGTTCATTTTCCCACCCTTAATCTTGCAGAAAGAAGGCTCAAGAAAATCAAGCGGATGTAAATCACAATCATCCATGTTGTTTTGCCTCCACATCACCCTGACAGCGCTTTATTTAAATAATCTAGCTGTGCTGTATCGACAGGTATGAGAAGATTCCCACAGAATATCAATTTACTACTCTATGGATTCTTCATGACTTGGCAGTAAGGTAATAATAACAGGCAGGTGTAGCATCTAAAAGTGGAAAGTCCAAGTGCACGTGTTATTAGCTAGCCAGTAGACAAGATAAAATACAAGGTCACAAATTTTAACCTGCCCTTTATATGGAAAATCTGCAATATTTTATATTTGCCACATCGTTAGTGGATAGGTAGCTAGCTATAGTAATTAACCTGCAAAATGTGTTCTTAATCTGTTGATTGCAACTGTCAAACATTTTTTAAAAATGTGTTGAATATTACCCACTCACAGCCTACAGAGGTGGAAAAGACCAGGCCAGGTGAACCACAGGACAAGTTAAACCCCGAATCCGAGGGCCAGGGCGTCCCCGCCCAAACCCGAGGGCCAGGGCTCCCGCCAGACGCATGACGCTCGAATTTGACCCTATTGAAGCAGACGAGCCCACTAGAGGTAACTTAAGCGGAAGAGGATGCCTGGAGCTGCGATGCCATACCTTTAGGGAAAGATGAAAAAAGGAACACGAATCAAACAAATGAGACTGTTTGTTTTTCGAGGCTGAATGGGATGTGCCATCATAACCTTCAATTACTATATTGGTGTCCAAGCTGAAATTCAACTTGATTACAATAGCCGCAAGCCATGCAGATCTAGTTATGGGCTTTATTCAAAATTAAAACTAAAACAGAAGTAGATTTTAAAAAACACAACCACAATTCTGTGATTTATCTAACGCCAGCTAGTTAACTTCATAACTTACTCTCTGTTGATTTTCCCACCCTTAATCTTGCAGAAAGAAGGCTCAAGAAAATCAAGCGGATGTAAATCACAATCTTCCATGTTGTTTTGCCTCCACATCACCCTGAAAGTGCTTTATTTAAATAATTTAGCTCTGCTCAATTTCAACTTGATTACAATAGCCGCAAGCCATGCAGATCTAGTTATGGGCTTTATTCAAAATTAAAGCTAAAATAGAAGTAGATTTTAAAAAACACTACCACTATAGTAATTAACCTGCAAAATGTGTTCTTAATCTGTTGATTGCAACTGTCAAACATTTTTAAAAATGTGTTGAATATTACCCAAGTCACAGCCTACAGAGGTGGAAAAGCCCAGGCCAGGTGAACCATAGAACAAGTTGAACCCTGAACCCGAGGGCCAGGGCGACCCCGCCCGAACCCGAGGGCCAGGGCTCCCGCCAGACGCGTGATTCTCAAATTTGACCTTCTTGGAGAGGGAGATCCCACTGGAAGAAACTGAAGGGGAAGAGAATATACCTTTAGAGAAAGATGAAAACTGACCACTAACCAAACGAATGAGAGAGATTGTTCTTTGAGGCTGAATGTGATGTGTCATAATAACCATCAATTACTATAAAGGTGTCCAAGCTGAAATTCAACTTAATTACAATAGCTAGCCAGCAGCCAAGATAAAAGGTCACATGTCACAATTTTAAGCTTCCCTTTATACGAAAGAACTGCAGTATTTTAAATTTGCCACATCGTTGGCAGACAGGTACCTAGCCATAGTAGCTAATTATCCTAGCTAGTTCACACTTCATTCTCCCCCAAATGATCCCATTATCGACTGGTATCCGTGCTTAGACATGAAGACAGTTCAGCGACCGAGGACTGACACGCAGCTGTCACAGCTCTTTTAGAGCAATCCGACGGTTAGCGAGCCAATGCTAGATAATAACGTTAATCGCAGCTACAGTAAATAGTTGGCAGTTAATCTGCTAGTTAACTAACGTGCTCCATCGCCATGAAAATTAGAGTCTGTTACCGCAAGAGATGTGCATAAGTAATGTGTGAACTAGCTAAGTTAACCATCTCAAATAGACAGCTTGTCTGCTAGCTAACCTAGCTAGAGAGCCCAATGTTACCTGAGTCGTTGAATTCAAGTCCGACTTGACACTTTAGCCTTTCCCATTAGGCCTCATCGTCTTTTTAAACAAAATTAACATACTATTCATAAAATCCATATAGAGCAAGTTTTATGGATGATCTGCTCAGTGAAGCTGCATTATTTCTGTTATAATACGGACACGGCAGCATTTTCACGGCATGTTTTCTTAATCTGTTTATTGCAACTGTCAACACATACGAATGATTAATAATTAATGTAAACTGTTATGCAGCGAATTAAAGATACTATATTTTCCTGTTTCCCTAGAAATAATCCAAACTGCAGTGTCTGCTTATTTATGCTGAAGCACACTTAAGTGGGTATATTTTTTGTGGATTCCACATATACATTAAAAGGAAAATGTTGCCCAATCATGTCAGAAATAGCAAAACAAAAAAACACAGGCTCCGAGTTACTGAAAGAGAAGTACGCGATGAGGTCCTGGTAGAGCATAGGCACAGGTTGGTCATACGTGTTTATGAGGAGTTTAATTTAAGCAAAATCCTCATCACACACCCAAGAAGTCAAAGCCTGCAAAATCCCCAAGCAGCAAGACTGCATCAAGTTAGCACTGGCTGAAGCAAAAATAGTGCTGTGTCCTGCTCTGTGGCTCATCCACTCTACCAGTCTCTTAGTATTGGGCTTAGTGTGCTTAATTCATCTTGATGTCCTAACTGACATTCAAAAAGAAATGGATGTGAGAAGACAGTGTAGGAGTTCAAATTTGAATTGGCTTGAAATGTAGGTTGAAGTGCTCTTCTGCAGCTGAGCAGCTCATTTTCTGCTGAGCATCTTCACAGCCCTTACAAGGAGAGCATGAAAATGATGGAGGGGACAAGAAAAATCAGAATAATGCTTTAAGGACTGGACACATTTACAGCTTCTCACACTAAACAAAGTACTCCAAGGTAAAAAGTTCATCAAAGTAAAACATGTTTCATCCATCTTTCTGTGAACTGATATTTTAATGACTGACAGACAAATCCTCCAAGACTTGGCTTGGGATGCTTTGGTGTACAGGAGAGGTTTGAACCCCTTTCATTAAAGAAAACGTGTATGACTCAGGTGCTAGGGTATTATCAGAATGTAATTTATTCCAAATGTAAACACATGATTCTCTTAATTAGAGATTCCCTTATAAGGCATATTATTCAATAATGTTCATAGAGGTACAAAAAACAAAACAAAACAACAAAACCCTACTGAGTCTGGAAAAGAACATCTTTATCAATAAAAAGTATCAAATGACCTGAACACAGTTGTACCACCATTACAAACTCCTTGCTTGAGTCTGCATGTATACATGTATGATAGTAACATATCAGCCAATGAATGATGGACTCGAGTTTGTACTCGAGGAAAGAAAGAAATTTTCATAATGTCATAAAGAATCAAGTGTTTGGAAAACGTCTAGGAAAAGAAAGAAACATTTATTTAAATGTGCTGAATATTGCACAAGTCGCAACCCTTGAAAAACCAAGAAGAGTTCTCGGTCTGCTTAAGTACTGTGTACTGCAAAAACACAAGTAGAATTGAATTTTCCACAAATACACATACAAGAACCATAGAAGAAAGCATAGTGTTGGTCTTATAGAACGAGAGACACAAAAACCTCAGCTACAATGATCAACAATTACACAATGAAGTTTGGATTCAACGGAATTTCGTTTTGAACTACGGTAGAGGGGCCTCTTTATCGGCTACTCGAATACTAGGCAACAACCTGATTCACCATTTGTGGATCACATTTGAGCAGTAACATGATTTGGTAGAACACTTGCATTTGAAACCATTTTTGTCTTCTTTTATAGGTGGAATCGGAGGCCAGTTTGGTGATGTTTTAAATCTACTTGAAGAATAACAAACAAACAAAAAGCCAACCCTAATGTAACATTTAAAAGAAGCACCAAAGTGGGCATCAGATTTACCATCAAACAGGGTCTTGCTGCTGTCGAAGCCTGTGCACTGCCGCTTGCAGATCTCCATGTTCTGCAAGCAAGATTTCACACTGCAGCGAGAGACACACACACACACACACACACACACACACACACACACACACACACACACACACACACACACACACACACACAGGTGGGGGGGGGGGGGTTACAGTACTAGCAGAGAAACTCTGATGCTATTTGGATTTCTAAATTAACACGGTGTTCCTTAAAATGTTTTTGAAACACTGACATGTAGATTGGAAGGCCTGGAGAAACTCACTGTGCACTCTGAGGGAAGTGGAGGAGGTGGGTCATGGTCAGAAACAGGTGGTTCACGGTCTTCACTGGCGTGATCCTTTTGTGAGCGTCTAGCGTGAGCATCTTCTTTAGTAGGTCGATGAACTCCCGCCGGTCGGCCTTCTCCGCCAAGACGTCGGTGCCTTTCAGACTGGTCATATTGACCTGCGAGAGAGACCCATGGGTGAGTCATATTATTCACCAGCAGAGGGCGGCAATGCACCCAATACGAACGAAGTTCTGCAGCAAATTTCTACGCACTGCTCTGCCCTTCGCAGATGTCGTTCTCCAGAGCGACTTACATGCGCTACTCATTATGACAGCAGAAACGCTCGACCTTTCAGCTAGCACCTTGTTCTACCTGCTCTATAATGTGAGCTGCGGGAGCCCTTTGTCACGTTCTTCAATTTCACATCGCAACACTAAAAGAAATGCGTATAGTTACGCGCACAAAAGCCCAAATAACCTGCATCATGTCGTCAAGGCAGTTTAAAATGTACTTCCGAGTCTCTTTGGACTTGATGCCACGCTCCGAAGGTGTCTGGAGAAAGGAAAGAAAAAACAAACCATTCAGCTCCACCATTAAGTTACATGAAGTCATTAAGTTGCGTCCCTTATAAAAAACACATGGCATTTGGCATTTGAAGACAGGCAAACCTTGAGTCTCCACAGGGGGTAGCAGTAGAAATAGTGCGTCTTGGTCGCTGCGCTCAACATGCACTCTGCTGGTAGGCCCTGCGTCTCGGAGATGTAACGGATCTGCAGAGACACCATACGGCAAAAGGATTATGACTTTATTTTGAGTTAATCCTTTCATTTTCAAAGTGCATGTCTAAAAAAACAGGCCATAGAAACTCATTTATATTAATCCTAAAAATGAGCGGGCCGACAAAGCAGCTAAAAGGTCAAACTACACACACACAAACACACACACACACACACACACACACACACACACACACACACACACACACACACATATATCACTACAGCCACAAAACCACTACAGGTCTGCACCACTGATGCTGTACGGGCGTTAAGGCACAGCTCAAAGGACCATGTGCTTACCTGATCATATTCGGAGGCTCCGGGATACAGGGGCCAGCCCAGGAACAGCTCAGCAATGACACAGCCCAGGGACCACATATCGATGGCCTCACAGAATGGGAGACCCAGGATGATCTCAGGCGATCTGGACCAAAAACACAGAGATCGCCATCATGAAATCAGCCTCGGCTGATAATTCCGTGGGGGGGTGTTTGTGTTCCTAGACATTACACACCCACTATTCTAGTGTAACATGGAACCAACACTACAATGCACCAACACTACAATAATGTTCTGTTTTGCATTAAGTAAATACAGAGTACCAATGCAGTTAAACACCCGTTACTCAGTATATTACACTGTTAATTAACAGTGTAGCTACAATGTAATAGCGGTTTTGTACAGACTCGCTAAATACTGATATTACCAAAGCCTGCAGTTCAGCGCATCCTAACTAATCTCAGACACCGAAGACGGTTCATTAGGTGTTTTTGCTAAATAACAGCACTCACATGACCCAATAAAAATAAACCACTTATAAATCAATCGTGCTCCAGTTAACTGTAATGCTCATCATAGGCTTTTAATGTGTAGCAGGGTTATTACAACTGTCCACAACATGCAGCTCTACTCTAAAGCACACTCGAGTGCAACAAGTGCACACTTATTTCTAACACGCCTCAGCACGTGTCCCTCACCGGTAGTATCTGGACTGCAGGTAGCTGGGGGCCTTGGAGAAGTGGCTAGCTGAGCCGAAGTCGATGACCTTGACGCGGTACGGCTGCCTGACGGGGTCCACCAGCATGATGTTGTCGGGCTTGAGGTCGGTGTGGATCAAGCCCAGGCTCTTCAGTTTCATGAGCGCTTTGGCGACCTGCTGCAGCACGGGCCGGATGCATTTCAGCAGCAGTGGGCTGAACTTGCTGCGCTTGAGGAAGTCGTAGAGGCTCTGCCCCAGCATCTCGAACACCAGGCATATGTGCTTCTTGTGCTGGAAGCAGTCGTACGCGCGCACGAAGTTGAACTCGTCGGCGTTCTCCCTGCTCAGCCGGCTCAGGATGCTCACCTGAGGAGGAGCAAAGGAGGGAAGACGGAATACGCGTTAAGCCGAAGCTACGTGGTCACAGCTTCAAAGTTTGATACTGCTGACAAATAGCCTACTTATTTTCAATAGCATCAAGCACTTTGTGTACTTCCCTTCAACCATTTACTTCTACAGGATTTGGGAGATGCAATTATGGAAGTGGTCCCTTGGAAATGAACCCATGAACTTGCTTTTGGTACTCAAACAATGCAGATTAATGCTCTTTCATAACAATAACATTTTTAATGCACATCCAAACAGGTATGGCTTACACAACTGAAGCTAAATCTTCTTTTTAGAGTAAGCTTCAAGCTGTCCGTGTGTTATCCGAACTAGTTCCTACTGAACTAGTGAAAATTAGAACTAGTGTGCCAAACAAGTATTTCTGTGCTACCCTGGCTGTATACAAATTCCACAGTGTGCGTTAGCACATCTGACACCAACAGAACATATGTTGTAAAAACTGAAACAAACAATAACAGAATCAGGGCTACAGCTGATTCTAGGCCATATCAATAGCTCATTTAAAGCAGGCACAACTTTCCCACCTCGTTCTGGCCCTGTCGAGCATAGGACGGATGACTTTTCAGGATCTTGATTGCGACTACTTCACTGGTGCCCCGCTTCCAGCACTTGGCGACCTGGCCAAAGGTTCCACGGCCCAGGGACTCCAAAACCTCGTAGCTGTTGGAGACGGAGCGGAGGATCTCGTTCTGCACCAGTTGGTACTCGCAATCGCTGCCCCTGGCCACACACTTGGACAACCCAGGGGAGGAGAGCTCCTCCAGGATCTGTACACTGTTGCTGCTGTGTGCCTCCTCTCTCTTCCTCTTGAGGCTGCCCCGCTTCTGATAGCCGTCAGCACGCCGCGAGGTCAATGCCTCGTCTCCGCCCTGCCAGCTGGAAGAGGAGGAAGACGACGACGAAGCCTCGTCCGAGGCTCCAGAGGGGGAAAAGACCATGGCAGGTAAGCCATCGATTGAATTGAACCCCGGATCCGAGGGCCAGGGTGTCCCCGCCCGAATCCGAGGGCCAGGGCTCCCGCCCCGCGCAGGATTCTCAAATTTAACCTTCTTGGAGTGGGAGATCTCACTGAAGGAATCTGAAGGGCAAGAGAATATACCATTATGGAAAGATGAAAACAGGACTACTAACCAAATGAACGAGAGAGATTGTTTGTTCTTTGAGGCTGAATGTGATGTGCCATAATAACCATCAATTAGCTAAATTAGCTAAATCACAGAGCTTTGATTTTTTTTAAAACATCTACTGCTGTTTTAGTTTTAATTTTGAATATTTCTGTCTGAAGCAGAGCAGAGCCCTGATCGATGCCATTGTTTTTTGGGCAGGCTTTAGCAAGTGATTGCTTTCTCTTTACACGCTTCTCAGAAAAGACAAGTTCTTTGTCTTGCGTTACTCAAAGGTGGTTCTGTGTGCTAAAACAACATCTTGACCTTTCAGCGATGCTGCCACACTGAAAAACAGAAGGCCAAGAAAAAAACAGCTTCTATTCTTAGACTCTCTGGCACTCTAAGTGCTTGCTGATACCTTGCTGACTGCAGTATTTCCTACACCTTTCCAACTGAGAGGCTCCTGAACTTGCAGCACCTCTGTCAATTAATCAATTGCATAACAAGAGTTCATCCACTCTATAATTGAGGGAGATACCCCCTCTAATCATTAATGCTCATCATTACAAAGACCATTAGTGTAAGCTGATGAAAAATGTTTCAATGTATTTAAAAGGTAAAGAACAGAGTAGCAATGTAAAGATACCATTTATAATGCATTACATTTTAGTCTTTAACACAATCTCTTGCCCTGAAACAGTGTTTAGGGCGATTACAATGCTGTTTCAATATGTTTAAAAGGTAAAGAACAGAGTAGCAATGTAAAGATTCCATTTATAATGCATTACATTTTAGTCTAAAACACAAACTCTTGCCTTGAAACAGTGTTTAGGGCGATTACAATGCTGTTTCAATGTGTTTAAAAGGTAAAGAACAGAGTAGCAATGTAAAGATTCCATTTATAATGCATTACATTTTAGTCTAAAACACAAACTCTTGCCTTGAAACAGTGTTTAGGGCGATTACAATGCTGTTTCAATGTGTTTAAAAGGTAAAGAACAGAGTAGCAATGTAAAGATTCCATTTATAATGCATTACATTTTAGTCTAAAACACAAACTCTTGCCTTGAAACAGTGTTTAGGGCGATTACAATGCTGTTTCAATGTGTTTAAAAGGTAAAGAACAGAGTAGCAATGTAAAGATACCATTTATAATGCATTACATTTTAGTCTAAAACAAAATCTCTTACCCTGAAACAGTGTTGTTGGGTGATTACAATGCTGTTTCAATGTGTTTAAAAGGTAAAGAACAGAGTAGCAATATAAATATTCCATTTATAATGCATTACATTTTAGTCTAAAACACAATCTCTTGCCCTGAAACAGTGTTTAGCGCGATTACAATGCTTTGAAACGCTGTTTCAATGTGTTTAAAGGCAAAGAAGAGAGTTGCAATGTAAAGATTCTACTTATCATGAATTACATTTTAGTCTAAAACACAATCTGGGTTTGTGTGTATATAAATGATGTAATGTTACTGTTGTGGAACAAATTACTTCCATTTCCATTTTTTAAGGCAAAAATATTAAATGTTGGAATTTATCATTACATATTCATATGAATATGACTTTAATTTGTATACATATTTGTTGACATTAGCTATTTTGATCAGTCATTTTTGTGTCTGGTTGTTCTAGCTCATATTTAGCACGTTGTCCTTGACCATGTCCCTCTGTCCACAGGGTGGTGGTGTTGGACTGTGTTACAGACACGCTGCTGTTTTCCTGCAAGGTGCTAGTGGTCGGATTTGTAGGTGAGAAATATAGAGTGAAGTCATCTGTATATTACCCATACTACACTTCATCACATTCTGACCATGATGGCACATGGCAACACACTTTAATAGGTAACTCTGAGGGTTTTTCTACATTCCCTGTAAGGTCTGCTGGCTTTCTTCTTCTTCTCTGGGAGAATCAGGCTGCCATATGACAATTTCCAGCTTCAGCTGCTGCATTATTACTGGTTGCCCGTTATTGTACGTATTGTAACCTCAGAAAAGCTCAAGTGCTGACACTTGCGTCTGTGTGAGAACAAAACATCAGCATATTCAGTACACTGAAGAAATGGTTCTTTCTTTTTTAGATTCCAAAATGCTTATTGACAGTGATTGTAAAGTCACTTTGTTTGTAAATAACCATGATTTACACATTTATTCTGGACAGCAGTTCCTCTCATAATACTGAAGGCCCAGCATGTATATCTACTACTGCTGTTTTTTTAGACGGTGATTGTGGGAGCTTATTTCATCGCGCAGGGCTTCTTTAGTGTGTACAGCATGTGTGTGGACACCCTTTTCCTCTGCTTCTGTAAGCTGCACACACACACACACACACACACACACACACACACACACACACACACACACACACTCTCTCTCTCTTCATTCCAGCAGTTCATAATGACATTGGGCACACACAGTCGAAAGCTTGTATGGTCTCGTCCCTTTACTTCAGGGAGAATAGAATTATAAAAAACATTATTAGCTCACATTTCACTCTCAAGCTACTACACATATGCCAATCATGAGGACTATATTGGTTTTATTTCCACTATGATGTTTCTGTCTCCTCTAGTGGAGGATCTGGAGCGTAACGACGGCACCGTGCAGAGACCATACCTCCGATTTACTCCTCCACATCAGCCGACTTTAAAAAACCATTTAAAGCTCTACACATCATGGATCACAGAATGTCTGTTATTAACGCTATACAAGAACTATACTAAGGCCATAGATCTAGACTAAGACTATAAAGTTATTTCACTTAGCTAAATAACTTTAATACATAATTTAAATCATGCAATGTGTAATAATATTTCTTGTTTTTGTTCAGGAGATGTGCAGACATTATCTGCTGTATTATTTTTGTGGCTGCCATTGTCACCTATATTCTTATTCGCTCCCTGGGTAAGAAACATTTCCAACTACACTTTCATGGGGGAAAAAAAAATCATTATTATTGTGGGCTCAAGCGGAAGGTCTTTTACCCATGTATGGCTTGTGAGATATCCTTCTAACGGAGGTTCTAACACAGCGTGGCTGCTTGGAGACTCTCGTCATGTCGTGTTGCCCCAGAACTCCACTGGGATGTTTTGTGGAGCTGGAGTCAATGTGTAAGTCCCTCACATACTGGATAAGTATTTATATCTTCACAGGAATACCAAAACAGCACACCCAGTATGTAAGGAACACCGTCAGTATTCTTTCGAATGGACTTTAGTGAGTCGGACTAGGGTTACAATGGAGCTGTGCAGGTGCAAATCATGTGGAAACATGAAACATCAACAAGACAAGATGGGTTAGACTTTAGCTTTAAGATTTTCATGATTGGCACTGCACAGCAACAAGTGGAACCAATCAAATCACTTGTGTTTAATGATTGTCTCTAAACCAAGGGGTCCAAACTCAGGTCTAGGAGTGTCACAACACTGCAGAGTTTATTGGTTACCCCAGTCCAATTCACCCTCGAAGAAAGAACACTTAGCTGGGTAGTGGTGTGACTCTCCAGCACTGAATCCTGATACACATACTCAAAAAATTGAATAAAAATTGTTTATTTAATTGGCTAATATTCATGTGTCAAGCTGCATTTGTTTCCTGCATCCTCTCGTGTTTCAGTGACAAACCAAACGTCCTCTACTTTGACCTTCTGAAGTGTGCCAGAGCAACGACAGAAATGGACGCCATTCTAGAGGGTCTCCAGTGTCCAACCACTCAAGTGAGATTTCCACACAAATGTCCTGTTGACATTGTACAGAAACCAAACACGTATGTCAGTAGCCTTTTAGAAATATGCACATGAGACTCATTTATTACAAAACAGTTTAGCATGTAGTATGTGAATGCCAGTTTGTAAGTCTGGGGGCTTGGGTCTCCTTTTGCTGCTTGGTTTGGGAGCCTTTTGCTCTATCATGCAATGAACAATGTGTAAATAGTGTAGATAGAAATATAAAAAGCAACACTGTGTTTAGCTACTCAAATAAGATCTCCTTCACTCTGTGTGTTTGTGCGTTGGTTTGCAGGTCTGTGTTAAAAAATGCCCTTCAGAGTTCTGGAAGTTGCCCCCAGAGGCGTATGCCCCAAATGCCCTGCCTAAAGACTTCTTTCAGCAGCAGTATTGTGACCCTAGACTTGACCTCGCCCAAACCACATTGGTAAAACCTCACACTGCAAATAAGCAATGTAACCAGCTTCATCTCTGAGAAATAAACCCTCACCTCACTCTTGACAGAACAGAATTTGTCGTATCAAAAGTCTTTGCAATATGCAACTCTTTGTACATGTAATTCATGCATTGGCTTAGCCACTCACGCATACATAGCATTTGTGCATACATAGCATTCTGCATGTTAATGAGATTTTCACATGCATTTCCACTACAGAGTGTCCAAGACATCCTCAATCAAGAGCTTTGTCCATATTTCTACACGCCAAGTAAACCAGGTAAAGACAGCAGGATTACACAACTACCTGTTAATTTGTCCATTCTGTTTTGTAACAGTTTGACTATGCTATGTACCAAAACATAACCAAACCACCAGGAAAGTACTTATACCTGCAGTGATAAGTCAGCAGGTTTAATTGTTAGTCATATTATTTTCTGTCTCTCCCTCCACCCAGAACTAGGGAGATGTCTGCCTAGCTTTGACTGGCAGGACGTTCCTCCAGACTTCTCTCTCCCTGGATTCGCTTCCGTTAATGAAACAGTCGAGCACATAAAGGGATATATGGAGTAATCCTTCACACACACTCACACACACATTTCACTCTCAAGCTACTACACATATGCCAATCATCAGGACTATATTGTTTTTATTTCCACTGTGATGTTTCTGTCTCCTCTAGTGGAGGGTCTGGAGCGTAATGACGGCACCGTGCAGAGACCATACCACATGCCCAGGTCTCTGTGGCAAATCCTCCACAAGAGAGACAGCTTTCTCCCTTAATGAATAAACCATCCAGCATATATTTGAGTCTTTTTTCTGTTGTTGTAACTGTAAAACTGTTCTCAACAGCATTTCGACCACTGTTTTGTTCAAAAGAGATCTGACGGGGCGGCCTCTGGACTGATCCAGTTTTGACCGAACGGCAGACACACACTGGATGTTCTGGCAAACATTTACATATCTGGCTGGACCTTAACCATGTTGCTCTGTTTATTTGATACGCCTACTCTTTTCATATACCGCACTGCTTATTGTGTAGGAGTAGGCTTGCTCCTAAATGTGGAGTATATGAGAGGCTTAAGGGGAAGTTGATATATTTAATTGAGTTTTAGTTCTTTGCCAACCTCTCTCATTATGTGTGAAAGATCACATTTCATGGGATGCTACAATATATTTTTTTTAATTCCTGAGTGTAATAATGTCAAGATTGGCCACCCTCCTGGACTCCCTCTTTCCGTGGTTTCACGTCTTGCGCTGCAGGCCGCTCCCCCCTGCAAGCGTTGGTCAAGACGGGTAGACGCTTACCTGGGATCTCGTCGTTATCAAAATAAACGTGAGCCTGCTTCTTCCGGGAACGACGAGATGCCCGTGTACAGGCAGCCACGACCAAGGCACACAGCAGGGTTTAAATACATGAACTAGAAACGAGGGACAGGTGTACGCAATCAGTGTGAGGACAAAATGAAACCGTGGAACGGAACAAAACACAAGACATGGAAAACACGGAACATGGAAGGGACTGATCGTGACAATCAGCATAGATTATTTAACACAAAGATTCAGAACTGCTGGTGCTGTGTATTTAATCATCTAATATAGACACCAGTACCTCCACTAAAGCCTGCCATAATGATATCAACATCAAATGCAAAAAAAGTAATTTTGTTTCCAATAGTAAAACCCAAAAAAAAAGCCAAACAAATAAAACGTGATGATGGACATGCGCCTCTTTAAAGGATTTTCTCAATAAATATATGTAGAATTTATGACTATAACAGAAAACAGCAAAGAGAAAAATGCAAGAATGCATATGGCGAAGGACGTATGGCAAGTATGGCAAATTCCTCCTAAATGTCTATATGGTTCCATCAATGCAATATTTGAAGCTCTATGAAATAAACAAACCAAATTGTTATCAGAACACTCCACTATATTCATGAAAAACACTTTCTCATGTACTCATGGTATAACTCATTTTTACTGTAGGAATTTGGAATAATAGGATGGCAAAATCCTGTTCATGCCTATTCTGTTCCATATATGCAATAGTTGAAGCACTATAAAATACACAATTCATATTGTTATCAAATCCTTCCAATATATTCTTGAAATACACTTTCTTGTGTATCCATACTATTACGTTCCAATGTTTTTACTTTAATTTGGAGTAAAAGGATGGCAAAATCCTCATAAACATGTATTCGTTCCACTATATAATCAGTTTTTGAAACTCTAGAAAACAAACTAGTCAAATTGTTATCAGATCCCTCCACAATATTCATGAAATCCACTTTCTCATGTACCCATGGTATGACTTTCAAGTGTTTTACTGTAGGAAGCTTGAGTAATAGGATGGCAAAATCCTCTTAAACATCTGTTCAGTTCAACATATATCACTACTCGAAGATCTATAAAATACACAATTCAAATTGTTATAAAATCACTCCACTACGTACTTGAAATAAACTTCCTCCTGTACCCATGATATGACTTTCAGTCATTTTTACTGCAGGAATTTGGAATAATGGAGTAGCAAAATTCTGTCGAATGTCTATTCAGTTCCATATATGTAATAATTGAAGCTCTATAAATAAATCAAATCAAATTGTTATCAGATCACTCCACTAAATTCTTGATATACACTATCTTATGTACCTGTGGTATGACTTTCAGTCATTTTTACAGTAGGAATTTAGAGTAATAGGATGGCAATATCCTGTGAAATGTCTATTCAGTTCACTATATATCACTACATGAAGCTGAGTGAAATGCACAAATCAAATTGTTATCAAATCACTTCATTAAATTCTTGAAATACAGTTTCTCTTGTACTCATGAATGACTTTCAGTCATTTTTACTGTAGGAATTTGGAGTAATAGGATGGCAAAAGCCTGTTAAATATCTATTTGGTTCACTACATATCACTTTTCCTTGTACCCATAATATAATGTTGAATATATTTACTGTAAAAATTTAAAGTATTGGGATGGCAAACTCATGTAAATTGCCTGTTTGGTTATATACATGCAACTTTAGAAAGTCTTTAAAATAAACAAATCAAATTGTTATCACATATCACTACTATACTCTTGAACTACTATACTATACTACTATTCTCATAGTCAGTGTAGACGTAGTTTAGGTAGGGGACGGGAGACGTTGTCACTTAGCCTCACAGGTTACATCTTGGCGATAAGCCTAAGGTTACATTATTATGTAAAGATTATTTTATTATTTGTGTAGCTTTTTTTGTACGTTAAAAGCACAGTAACCACGGACAGTTTAATCGTATAGGCCTAAATATTCGATACAGGACATGGAAAATTGAGCGCGAGCATCCCATAGCATGGAAAGCAGGTGCTCGTGACCAAGCTGCCTTTGTTGATGAGCTAAGAACGAGAACGTGCTGTGACTTCCAACATCACAATGTGTCAATAACCTGGAATGATGCGTCATAAGAATAGATTATCGAATGCAAGATTATTTTTTACTGAAACATTACACATTGCGGACTCTGTGTGATGGCGCTTATCGAAAGTGCAAGGGAGTGTACTGTAGTCAGCATGCCAGATTATTGCGGTGAGTTTTGTTGTTGTTGTTTTTTCCAGATATAGCCATATGCCAAAGATTTTATGAGAACCCATACGTCAAATACAATGGTTAAAAAAGAAAAAAAATGTACAAAACTAGCTTGTACATTTCATGTTAAAATAATAAATGTTCTTACGTACTTGGTAGGTCTACCTTATATTAAAAACATTTATATAGTGTACGATCTGTAACTGTGTATCAGATCGAAAGCGTATGTGTGCAGAAGGTGTCATAAAAAAAAAAAAGAAAAGTGTTGTAACGGCCCTAGTGTCGCTGGACAAGGAGCAGGACGGACAGACGTGTATTAACACACGATAAAGACACCGGCGCTCATATGCAACATAAACAGTGAACATAAAACACGAATACAGATAACGAACTATGTGAACACGAACATGGGCATTGACCGACTAAGATGCACACTCCCACAGCGGTTTAAACACACAGACGTTACAAGACTAAACCATGTGCAGTTGCGCGTTAATTACACAGGCGTGGTTACAAACAAGACTATGAACTCCCACTGCACGCGGCGGGCCGTACCACATGGCTAGTGTGAAGGGGAGCGTTCCATGACAACTGTATATAAAATGTGTTAGACAAAATATAGCGTACCGGTCAAAGGTTCAGACACGCGTGACTGAATATATGTTTTTCAAAGGTTTAAATTCATTCTAATGTAATGGTATATACTTAGAATTTATAGAATATATATATTCTTCAATTCTATCTTCTCAGGGGAACCTCCTCCGTATGAGCCCATTTTCAGGCGACCAGTTAACAAGAGGCGAGTCCGGCAATCTCTCAGTGCTTCTCCGATTTACTCCTCCACATCAGCTGACTTTAAAAAACCATTTAAAGCTCTACACATCATGGATCACAGAATGTCTGTTATTAACGCTATACAAGAACTATACTAAGGCCATAGATCTAGACTAAGACTATAAAGTTATTTCACTTAGCTAAATAACTTTAATACATAATTTAAATCATGCAATGTGTAATAATATTTCTTGTTTTTGTTCAGGAGATGTGCAGACATTATCTGCTGTATTATTTTTGTGGCTGCCATTGTCACCTATATTCTTATTCGCTCCCTGGGTAAGAAACATTTCCAACTACACTTTCATGGGGGAAAAAAAAATCATTATTATTGTGGGCTCAAGCGGAAGGTCTTTTACCCATGTATGGCTTGTGAGATATCCTTCTAACGGAGGTTCTAACACAGCGTGGCTGCTTGGAGACTCTCGTCATGTCGTGTTGCCCCAGAACTCCACTGGGATGTTTTGTGGAGCTGGAGTCAATGTGTAAGTCCCTCACATACTGGATAAGTATTTATATCTTCACAGGAATACCAAAACAGCACACCCAGTATGTAAGGAACACCGTCAGTATTCTTTCGAATGGACTTTAGTGAGTCGGACTAGGGTTACAATGGAGCTGTGCAGGTGCAAATCATGTGGAAACATGAAACATCAACAAGACAAGATGGGTTAGACTTTAGCTTTAAGATTTTCATGATTGGCACTGCACAGCAACAAGTGGAACCAATCAAATCACTTGTGTTTAATGATTGTCTCTAAACCAAGGGGTCCAAACTCAGGTCTAGGAGTGTCACAACACTGCAGAGTTTATTGGTTACCCCAGTCCAATTCACCCTCGAAGAAAGAACACTTAGCTGGGTAGTGGTGTGACTCTCCAGCACTGAATCCTGATACACATACTCAAAAAATTGAATAAAAATTGTTTATTTAATTGGCTAATATTCATGTGTCAAGCTGCATTTGTTTCCTGCATCCTCTCGTGTTTCAGTGACAAACCAAACGTCCTCTACTTTGACCTTCTGAAGTGTGCCAGAGCAACGACAGAAATGGACGCCATTCTAGAGGGTCTCCAGTGTCCAACCACTCAAGTGAGATTTCCACACAAATGTCCTGTTGACATTGTACAGAAACCAAACACGTATGTCAGTAGCCTTTTAGAAATATGCACATGAGACTCATTTATTACAAAACAGTTTAGCATGTAGTATGTGAATGCCAGTTTGTAAGTCTGGGGGCTTGGGTCTCCTTTTGCTGCTTGGTTTGGGAGCCTTTTGCTCTATCATGCAATGAACAATGTGTAAATAGTGTAGATAGAAATATAAAAAGCAACACTGTGTTTAGCTACTCAAATAAGATCTCCTTCACTCTGTGTGTTTGTGCGTTGGTTTGCAGGTCTGTGTTAAAAAATGCCCTTCAGAGTTCTGGAAGTTGCCCCCAGAGGCGTATGCCCCAAATGCCCTGCCTAAAGACTTCTTTCAGCAGCAGTATTGTGACCCTAGACTTGACCTCGCCCAAACCACATTGGTAAAACCTCACACTGCAAATAAGCAATGTAACCAGCTTCATCTCTGAGAAATAAACCCTCACCTCACTCTTGACAGAACAGAATTTGTCGTATCAAAAGTCTTTGCAATATGCAACTCTTTGTACATGTAATTCATGCATTGGCTTAGCCACTCACGCATACATAGCATTTGTGCATACATAGCATTCTGCATGTTAATGAGATTTTCACATGCATTTCCACTACAGAGTGTCCAAGACATCCTCAATCAAGAGCTTTGTCCATATTTCTACACGCCAAGTAAACCAGGTAAAGACAGCAGGATTACACAACTACCTGTTAATTTGTCCATTCTGTTTTGTAACAGTTTGACTATGCTATGTACCAAAACATAACCAAACCACCAGGAAAGTACTTATACCTGCAGTGATAAGTCAGCAGGTTTAATTGTTAGTCATATTATTTTCTGTCTCTCCCTCCACCCAGAACTAGGGAGATGTCTGCCTAGCTTTGACTGGCAGGACGTTCCTCCAGACTTCTCTCTCCCTGGATTCGCTTCCGTTAATGAAACAGTCGAGCACATAAAGGGATATATGGAGTAATCCTTCACACACACTCACACACACATTTCACTCTCAAGCTACTACACATATGCCAATCATCAGGACTATATTGTTTTTATTTCCACTGTGATGTTTCTGTCTCCTCTAGTGGAGGGTCTGGAGCGTAATGACGGCACCGTGCAGAGACCATACCACATGCCCAGGTCTCTGTGGCAAATCCTCCACAAGAGAGACAGCTTTCTCCCTTAATGAATAAACCATCCAGCATATATTTGAGTCTTTTTTCTGTTGTTGTAACTGTAAAACTGTTCTCAACAGCATTTCGACCACTGTTTTGTTCAAAAGAGATCTGACGGGGCGGCCTCTGGACTGATCCAGTTTTGACCGAACGGCAGACACACACTGGATGTTCTGGCAAACATTTACATATCTGGCTGGACCTTAACCATGTTGCTCTGTTTATTTGATACGCCTACTCTTTTCATATACCGCACTGCTTATTGTGTAGGAGTAGGCTTGCTCCTAAATGTGGAGTATATGAGAGGCTTAAGGGGAAGTTGATATATTTAATTGAGTTTTAGTTCTTTGCCAACCTCTCTCATTATGTGTGAAAGATCACATTTCATGGGATGCTACAATATATTTTTTTTAATTCCTGAGTGTAATAATGTCAAGATTGGCCACCCTCCTGGACTCCCTCTTTCCGTGGTTTCACGTCTTGCGCTGCAGGCCGCTCCCCCCTGCAAGCGTTGGTCAAGACGGGTAGACGCTTACCTGGGATCTCGTCGTTATCAAAATAAACGTGAGCCTGCTTCTTCCGGGAACGACGAGATGCCCGTGTACAGGCAGCCACGACCAAGGCACACAGCAGGGTTTAAATACATGAACTAGAAACGAGGGACAGGTGTACGCAATCAGTGTGAGGACAAAATGAAACCGTGGAACGGAACAAAACACAAGACATGGAAAACACGGAACATGGAAGGGACTGATCGTGACAATCAGCATAGATTATTTAACACAAAGATTCAGAACTGCTGGTGCTGTGTATTTAATCATCTAATATAGACACCAGTACCTCCACTAAAGCCTGCCATAATGATATCAACATCAAATGCAAAAAAAGTAATTTTGTTTCCAATAGTAAAACCCAAAAAAAAAGCCAAACAAATAAAACGTGATGATGGACATGCGCCTCTTTAAAGGATTTTCTCAATAAATATATGTAGAATTTATGACTATAACAGAAAACAGCAAAGAGAAAAATGCAAGAATGCATATGGCGAAGGACGTATGGCAAGTATGGCAAATTCCTCCTAAATGTCTATATGGTTCCATCAATGCAATATTTGAAGCTCTATGAAATAAACAAACCAAATTGTTATCAGAACACTCCACTATATTCATGAAAAACACTTTCTCATGTACTCATGGTATAACTCATTTTTACTGTAGGAATTTGGAATAATAGGATGGCAAAATCCTGTTCATGCCTATTCTGTTCCATATATGCAATAGTTGAAGCACTATAAAATACACAATTCATATTGTTATCAAATCCTTCCAATATATTCTTGAAATACACTTTCTTGTGTATCCATACTATTACGTTCCAATGTTTTTACTTTAATTTGGAGTAAAAGGATGGCAAAATCCTCATAAACATGTATTCGTTCCACTATATAATCAGTTTTTGAAACTCTAGAAAACAAACTAGTCAAATTGTTATCAGATCCCTCCACAATATTCATGAAATCCACTTTCTCATGTACCCATGGTATGACTTTCAAGTGTTTTACTGTAGGAAGCTTGAGTAATAGGATGGCAAAATCCTCTTAAACATCTGTTCAGTTCAACATATATCACTACTCGAAGATCTATAAAATACACAATTCAAATTGTTATAAAATCACTCCACTACGTACTTGAAATAAACTTCCTCCTGTACCCATGATATGACTTTCAGTCATTTTTACTGCAGGAATTTGGAATAATGGAGTAGCAAAATTCTGTCGAATGTCTATTCAGTTCCATATATGTAATAATTGAAGCTCTATAAATAAATCAAATCAAATTGTTATCAGATCACTCCACTAAATTCTTGATATACACTATCTTATGTACCTGTGGTATGACTTTCAGTCATTTTTACAGTAGGAATTTAGAGTAATAGGATGGCAATATCCTGTGAAATGTCTATTCAGTTCACTATATATCACTACATGAAGCTGAGTGAAATGCACAAATCAAATTGTTATCAAATCACTTCATTAAATTCTTGAAATACAGTTTCTCTTGTACTCATGAATGACTTTCAGTCATTTTTACTGTAGGAATTTGGAGTAATAGGATGGCAAAAGCCTGTTAAATATCTATTTGGTTCACTACATATCACTTTTCCTTGTACCCATAATATAATGTTGAATATATTTACTGTAAAAATTTAAAGTATTGGGATGGCAAACTCATGTAAATTGCCTGTTTGGTTATATACATGCAACTTTAGAAAGTCTTTAAAATAAACAAATCAAATTGTTATCACATATCACTACTATACTCTTGAACTACTATACTATACTACTATTCTCATAGTCAGTGTAGACGTAGTTTAGGTAGGGGACGGGAGACGTTGTCACTTAGCCTCACAGGTTACATCTTGGCGATAAGCCTAAGGTTACATTATTATGTAAAGATTATTTTATTATTTGTGTAGCTTTTTTTGTACGTTAAAAGCACAGTAACCACGGACAGTTTAATCGTATAGGCCTAAATATTCGATACAGGACATGGAAAATTGAGCGCGAGCATCCCATAGCATGGAAAGCAGGTGCTCGTGACCAAGCTGCCTTTGTTGATGAGCTAAGAACGAGAACGTGCTGTGACTTCCAACATCACAATGTGTCAATAACCTGGAATGATGCGTCATAAGAATAGATTATCGAATGCAAGATTATTTTTTACTGAAACATTACACATTGCGGACTCTGTGTGATGGCGCTTATCGAAAGTGCAAGGGAGTGTACTGTAGTCAGCATGCCAGATTATTGCGGTGAGTTTTGTTGTTGTTGTTTTTTCCAGATATAGCCATATGCCAAAGATTTTATGAGAACCCATACGTCAAATACAATGGTTAAAAAAGAAAAAAAATGTACAAAACTAGCTTGTACATTTCATGTTAAAATAATAAATGTTCTTACGTACTTGGTAGGTCTACCTTATATTAAAAACATTTATATAGTGTACGATCTGTAACTGTGTATCAGATCGAAAGCGTATGTGTGCAGAAGGTGTCATAAAAAAAAAAAAGAAAAGTGTTGTAACGGCCCTAGTGTCGCTGGACAAGGAGCAGGACGGACAGACGTGTATTAACACACGATAAAGACACCGGCGCTCATATGCAACATAAACAGTGAACATAAAACACGAATACAGATAACGAACTATGTGAACACGAACATGGGCATTGACCGACTAAGATGCACACTCCCACAGCGGTTTAAACACACAGACGTTACAAGACTAAACCATGTGCAGTTGCGCGTTAATTACACAGGCGTGGTTACAAACAAGACTATGAACTCCCACTGCACGCGGCGGGCCGTACCACATGGCTAGTGTGAAGGGGAGCGTTCCATGACAACTGTATATAAAATGTGTTAGACAAAATATAGCGTACCGGTCAAAGGTTCAGACACGCGTGACTGAATATATGTTTTTCAAAGGTTTAAATTCATTCTAATGTAATGGTATATACTTAGAATTTATAGAATATATATATTCTTCAATTCTATCTTCTCAGGGGAACCTCCTCCGTATGAGCCCATTTTCAGGCGACCAGTTAACAAGAGGCGAGTCCGGCAATCTCTCAGTGCTTCTCCGATTTACTCCTCCACATCAGCTGACTTTAAAAAACCATTTAAAGCTCTACACATCATGGATCACAGAATGTCTGTTATTAACGCTATACAAGAACTATACTAAGGCCATAGATCTAGACTAAGACTATAAAGTTATTTCACTTAGCTAAATAACTTTAATACATAATTTAAATCATGCAATGTGTAATAATATTTCTTGTTTTTGTTCAGGAGATGTGCAGACATTATCTGCTGTATTATTTTTGTGGCTGCCATTGTCACCTATATTCTTATTCGCTCCCTGGGTAAGAAACATTTCCAACTACACTTTCATGGGGGAAAAAAAAATCATTATTATTGTGGGCTCAAGCGGAAGGTCTTTTACCCATGTATGGCTTGTGAGATATCCTTCTAACGGAGGTTCTAACACAGCGTGGCTGCTTGGAGACTCTCGTCATGTCGTGTTGCCCCAGAACTCCACTGGGATGTTTTGTGGAGCTGGAGTCAATGTGTAAGTCCCTCACATACTGGATAAGTATTTATATCTTCACAGGAATACCAAAACAGCACACCCAGTATGTAAGGAACACCGTCAGTATTCTTTCGAATGGACTTTAGTGAGTCGGACTAGGGTTACAATGGAGCTGTGCAGGTGCAAATCATGTGGAAACATGAAACATCAACAAGACAAGATGGGTTAGACTTTAGCTTTAAGATTTTCATGATTGGCACTGCACAGCAACAAGTGGAACCAATCAAATCACTTGTGTTTAATGATTGTCTCTAAACCAAGGGGTCCAAACTCAGGTCTAGGAGTGTCACAACACTGCAGAGTTTATTGGTTACCCCAGTCCAATTCACCCTCGAAGAAAGAACACTTAGCTGGGTAGTGGTGTGACTCTCCAGCACTGAATCCTGATACACATACTCAAAAAATTGAATAAAAATTGTTTATTTAATTGGCTAATATTCATGTGTCAAGCTGCATTTGTTTCCTGCATCCTCTCGTGTTTCAGTGACAAACCAAACGTCCTCTACTTTGACCTTCTGAAGTGTGCCAGAGCAACGACAGAAATGGACGCCATTCTAGAGGGTCTCCAGTGTCCAACCACTCAAGTGAGATTTCCACACAAATGTCCTGTTGACATTGTACAGAAACCAAACACGTATGTCAGTAGCCTTTTAGAAATATGCACATGAGACTCATTTATTACAAAACAGTTTAGCATGTAGTATGTGAATGCCAGTTTGTAAGTCTGGGGGCTTGGGTCTCCTTTTGCTGCTTGGTTTGGGAGCCTTTTGCTCTATCATGCAATGAACAATGTGTAAATAGTGTAGATAGAAATATAAAAAGCAACACTGTGTTTAGCTACTCAAATAAGATCTCCTTCACTCTGTGTGTTTGTGCGTTGGTTTGCAGGTCTGTGTTAAAAAATGCCCTTCAGAGTTCTGGAAGTTGCCCCCAGAGGCGTATGCCCCAAATGCCCTGCCTAAAGACTTCTTTCAGCAGCAGTATTGTGACCCTAGACTTGACCTCGCCCAAACCACATTGGTAAAACCTCACACTGCAAATAAGCAATGTAACCAGCTTCATCTCTGAGAAATAAACCCTCACCTCACTCTTGACAGAACAGAATTTGTCGTATCAAAAGTCTTTGCAATATGCAACTCTTTGTACATGTAATTCATGCATTGGCTTAGCCACTCACGCATACATAGCATTTGTGCATACATAGCATTCTGCATGTTAATGAGATTTTCACATGCATTTCCACTACAGAGTGTCCAAGACATCCTCAATCAAGAGCTTTGTCCATATTTCTACACGCCAAGTAAACCAGGTAAAGACAGCAGGATTACACAACTACCTGTTAATTTGTCCATTCTGTTTTGTAACAGTTTGACTATGCTATGTACCAAAACATAACCAAACCACCAGGAAAGTACTTATACCTGCAGTGATAAGTCAGCAGGTTTAATTGTTAGTCATATTATTTTCTGTCTCTCCCTCCACCCAGAACTAGGGAGATGTCTGCCTAGCTTTGACTGGCAGGACGTTCCTCCAGACTTCTCTCTCCCTGGATTCGCTTCCGTTAATGAAACAGTCGAGCACATAAAGGGATATATGGAGTAATCCTTCACACACACTCACACACACATTTCACTCTCAAGCTACTACACATATGCCAATCATCAGGACTATATTGTTTTTATTTCCACTGTGATGTTTCTGTCTCCTCTAGTGGAGGGTCTGGAGCGTAATGACGGCACCGTGCAGAGACCATACCACATGCCCAGGTCTCTGTGGCAAATCCTCTACAAGAGAGACAGCTTTCTCCCTTAATGAATAAACCATCCAGCATATATTTGAGTCTTTTTTCTGTTGTTGTAACTGCAAAACTGTTCTCAACAGCATTTCGACCACTGTTTTGTTCAAAAGAGATCTGACGGGGCGGCCTCTGGACTGATCCAGTTTTGACCGAACGGCAGACACACACTGGATGTTCTGGCAAACATTTACATATCTGGCTGGACCTTAACCATGTTGCTCTGTTTATTTGATACGCCTACTCTTTTCATATACCGCACTGCTTATTGTGTAGGAGTAGGCTTGCTCCTAAATGTGGAGTATATGAGAGGCTTAAGGGGAAGTTGATATATTTAATTGAGTTTTAGTTCTTTGCCAACCTCTCTCATTATGTGTGAAAGATCACATTTCATGGGATGCTACAATATATTTTTTTTAATTCCTGAGTGTAATAATGTCAAGATTGGCCACCCTCCTGGACTCCCTCTTTCCGTGGTTGCACGTCTTGCGCTGCAGGCCGCTCCCCCCTGCAAGCGTTGGTCAAGACGGGTAGACGCTTACCTGGGATCTCGTCGTTATCAAAATAAACGTGAGCCTGCTTCTTCCGGGAACGACGAGATGCCCGTGTACAGGCAGCCACGACCAAGGCACACAGCAGGGTTTAAATACATGAACTAGAAACGAGGGACAGGTGTACGCAATCAGTGTGAGGACAAAATGAAACCGTGGAACGGAACAAAACACAAGACATGGAAAACACGGAACATGGAAGGGACTGATCGTGACAATCAGCATAGATTATTTAACACAAAGATTCAGAACTGCTGGTGCTGTGTATTTAATCATCTAATATAGACACCAGTACCTCCACTAAAGCCTGCCATAATGATATCAACATCAAATGCAAAAAAAGTAATTTTGTTTCCAATAGTAAAACCCAAAAAAAAAGCCAAACAAATAAAACGTGATGATGGACATGCGCCTCTTTAAAGGATTTTCTCAATAAATATATGTAGAATTTATGACTATAACAGAAAACAGCAAAGAGAAAAATGCAAGAATGCATATGGCGAAGGACGTATGGCAAGTATGGCAAATTCCTCCTAAATGTCTATATGGTTCCATCAATGCAATATTTGAAGCTCTATGAAATAAACAAACCAAATTGTTATCAGAACACTCCACTATATTCATGAAAAACACTTTCTCATGTACTCATGGTATAACTCATTTTTACTGTAGGAATTTGGAATAATAGGATGGCAAAATCCTGTTCATGCCTATTCTGTTCCATATATGCAATAGTTGAAGCACTATAAAATACACAATTCATATTGTTATCAAATCCTTCCAATATATTCTTGAAATACACTTTCTTGTGTATCCATACTATTACGTTCCAATGTTTTTACTTTAATTTGGAGTAAAAGGATGGCAAAATCCTCATAAACATGTATTCGTTCCACTATATAATCAGTTTTTGAAACTCTAGAAAACAAACTAGTCAAATTGTTATCAGATCCCTCCACAATATTCATGAAATCCACTTTCTCATGTACCCATGGTATGACTTTCAAGTGTTTTACTGTAGGAAGCTTGAGTAATAGGATGGCAAAATCCTCTTAAACATCTGTTCAGTTCAACATATATCACTACTCGAAGATCTATAAAATACACAATTCAAATTGTTATAAAATCACTCCACTACGTACTTGAAATAAACTTCCTCCTGTACCCATGATATGACTTTCAGTCATTTTTACTGCAGGAATTTGGAATAATGGAGTAGCAAAATTCTGTCGAATGTCTATTCAGTTCCATATATGTAATAATTGAAGCTCTATAAATAAATCAAATCAAATTGTTATCAGATCACTCCACTAAATTCTTGATATACACTATCTTATGTACCTGTGGTATGACTTTCAGTCATTTTTACAGTAGGAATTTAGAGTAATAGGATGGCAATATCCTGTGAAATGTCTATTCAGTTCACTATATATCACTACATGAAGCTGAGTGAAATGCACAAATCAAATTGTTATCAAATCACTTCATTAAATTCTTGAAATACAGTTTCTCTTGTACTCATGAATGACTTTCAGTCATTTTTACTGTAGGAATTTGGAGTAATAGGATGGCAAAAGCCTGTTAAATATCTATTTGGTTCACTACATATCACTTTTCCTTGTACCCATAATATAATGTTGAATATATTTACTGTAAAAATTTAAAGTATTGGGATGGCAAACTCATGTAAATTGCCTGTTTGGTTATATACATGCAACTTTAGAAAGTCTTTAAAATAAACAAATCAAATTGTTATCACATATCACTACTATACTCTTGAACTACTATACTATACTACTATTCTCATAGTCAGTGTAGACGTAGTTTAGGTAGGGGACGGGAGACGTTGTCACTTAGCCTCACAGGTTACATCTTGGCGATAAGCCTAAGGTTACATTATTATGTAAAGATTATTTTATTATTTGTGTAGCTTTTTTTGTACGTTAAAAGCACAGTAACCACGGACAGTTTAATCGTATAGGCCTAAATATTCGATACAGGACATGGAAAATTGAGCGCGAGCATCCCATAGCATGGAAAGCAGGTGCTCGTGACCAAGCTGCCTTTGTTGATGAGCTAAGAACGAGAACGTGCTGTGACTTCCAACATCACAATGTGTCAATAACCTGGAATGATGCGTCATAAGAATAGATTATCGAATGCAAGATTATTTTTTACTGAAACATTACACATTGCGGACTCTGTGTGATGGCGCTTATCGAAAGTGCAAGGGAGTGTACTGTAGTCAGCATGCCAGATTATTGCGGTGAGTTTTGTTGTTGTTGTTTTTTCCAGATATAGCCATATGCCAAAGATTTTATGAGAACCCATACGTCAAATACAATGGTTAAAAAAGAAAAAAAATGTACAAAACTAGCTTGTACATTTCATGTTAAAATAATAAATGTTCTTACGTACTTGGTAGGTCTACCTTATATTAAAAACATTTATATAGTGTACGATCTGTAACTGTGTATCAGATCGAAAGCGTATGTGTGCAGAAGGTGTCATAAAAAAAAAAAAGAAAAGTGTTGTAACGGCCCTAGTGTCGCTGGACAAGGAGCAGGACGGACAGACGTGTATTAACACACGATAAAGACACCGGCGCTCATATGCAACATAAACAGTGAACATAAAACACGAATACAGATAACGAACTATGTGAACACGAACATGGGCATTGACCGACTAAGATGCACACTCCCACAGCGGTTTAAACACACAGACGTTACAAGACTAAACCATGTGCAGTTGCGCGTTAATTACACAGGCGTGGTTACAAACAAGACTATGAACTCCCACTGCACGCGGCGGGCCGTACCACATGGCTAGTGTGAAGGGGAGCGTTCCATGACAACTGTATATAAAATGTGTTAGACAAAATATAGCGTACCGGTCAAAGGTTCAGACACGCGTGACTGAATATATGTTTTTCAAAGGTTTAAATTCATTCTAATGTAATGGTATATACTTAGAATTTATAGAATATATATATTCTTCAATTCTATCTTCTCAGGGGAACCTCCTCCGTATGAGCCCATTTTCAGGCGACCAGTTAACAAGAGGCGAGTCCGGCAATCTCTCAGTGCTTCTCCGATTTACTCCTCCACATCAGCTGACTTTAAAAAACCATTTAAAGCTCTACACATCATGGATCACAGAATGTCTGTTATTAACGCTATACAAGAACTATACTAAGGCCATAGATCTAGACTAAGACTATAAAGTTATTTCACTTAGCTAAATAACTTTAATACATAATTTAAATCATGCAATGTGTAATAATATTTCTTGTTTTTGTTCAGGAGATGTGCAGACATTATCTGCTGTATTATTTTTGTGGCTGCCATTGTCACCTATATTCTTATTCGCTCCCTGGGTAAGAAACATTTCCAACTACACTTTCATGGGGGAAAAAAAAATCATTATTATTGTGGGCTCAAGCGGAAGGTCTTTTACCCATGTATGGCTTGTGAGATATCCTTCTAACGGAGGTTCTAACACAGCGTGGCTGCTTGGAGACTCTCGTCATGTCGTGTTGCCCCAGAACTCCACTGGGATGTTTTGTGGAGCTGGAGTCAATGTGTAAGTCCCTCACATACTGGATAAGTATTTATATCTTCACAGGAATACCAAAACAGCACACCCAGTATGTAAGGAACACCGTCAGTATTCTTTCGAATGGACTTTAGTGAGTCGGACTAGGGTTACAATGGAGCTGTGCAGGTGCAAATCATGTGGAAACATGAAACATCAACAAGACAAGATGGGTTAGACTTTAGCTTTAAGATTTTCATGATTGGCACTGCACAGCAACAAGTGGAACCAATCAAATCACTTGTGTTTAATGATTGTCTCTAAACCAAGGGGTCCAAACTCAGGTCTAGGAGTGTCACAACACTGCAGAGTTTATTGGTTACCCCAGTCCAATTCACCCTCGAAGAAAGAACACTTAGCTGGGTAGTGGTGTGACTCTCCAGCACTGAATCCTGATACACATACTCAAAAAATTGAATAAAAATTGTTTATTTAATTGGCTAATATTCATGTGTCAAGCTGCATTTGTTTCCTGCATCCTCTCGTGTTTCAGTGACAAACCAAACGTCCTCTACTTTGACCTTCTGAAGTGTGCCAGAGCAACGACAGAAATGGACGCCATTCTAGAGGGTCTCCAGTGTCCAACCACTCAAGTGAGATTTCCACACAAATGTCCTGTTGACATTGTACAGAAACCAAACACGTATGTCAGTAGCCTTTTAGAAATATGCACATGAGACTCATTTATTACAAAACAGTTTAGCATGTAGTATGTGAATGCCAGTTTGTAAGTCTGGGGGCTTGGGTCTCCTTTTGCTGCTTGGTTTGGGAGCCTTTTGCTCTATCATGCAATGAACAATGTGTAAATAGTGTAGATAGAAATATAAAAAGCAACACTGTGTTTAGCTACTCAAATAAGATCTCCTTCACTCTGTGTGTTTGTGCGTTGGTTTGCAGGTCTGTGTTAAAAAATGCCCTTCAGAGTTCTGGAAGTTGCCCCCAGAGGCGTATGCCCCAAATGCCCTGCCTAAAGACTTCTTTCAGCAGCAGTATTGTGACCCTAGACTTGACCTCGCCCAAACCACATTGGTAAAACCTCACACTGCAAATAAGCAATGTAACCAGCTTCATCTCTGAGAAATAAACCCTCACCTCACTCTTGACAGAACAGAATTTGTCGTATCAAAAGTCTTTGCAATATGCAACTCTTTGTACATGTAATTCATGCATTGGCTTAGCCACTCACGCATACATAGCATTTGTGCATACATAGCATTCTGCATGTTAATGAGATTTTCACATGCATTTCCACTACAGAGTGTCCAAGACATCCTCAATCAAGAGCTTTGTCCATATTTCTACACGCCAAGTAAACCAGGTAAAGACAGCAGGATTACACAACTACCTGTTAATTTGTCCATTCTGTTTTGTAACAGTTTGACTATGCTATGTACCAAAACATAACCAAACCACCAGGAAAGTACTTATACCTGCAGTGATAAGTCAGCAGGTTTAATTGTTAGTCATATTATTTTCTGTCTCTCCCTCCACCCAGAACTAGGGAGATGTCTGCCTAGCTTTGACTGGCAGGACGTTCCTCCAGACTTCTCTCTCCCTGGATTCGCTTCCGTTAATGAAACAGTCGAGCACATAAAGGGATATATGGAGTAATCCTTCACACACACTCACACACACATTTCACTCTCAAGCTACTACACATATGCCAATCATCAGGACTATATTGTTTTTATTTCCACTGTGATGTTTCTGTCTCCTCTAGTGGAGGGTCTGGAGCGTAATGACGGCACCGTGCAGAGACCATACCACATGCCCAGGTCTCTGTGGCAAATCCTCTACAAGAGAGACAGCTTTCTCCCTTAATGAATAAACCATCCAGCATATATTTGAGTCTTTTTTCTGTTGTTGTAACTGCAAAACTGTTCTCAACAGCATTTCGACCACTGTTTTGTTCAAAAGAGATCTGACGGGGCGGCCTCTGGACTGATCCAGTTTTGACCGAACGGCAGACACACACTGGATGTTCTGGCAAACATTTACATATCTGGCTGGACCTTAACCATGTTGCTCTGTTTATTTGATACGCCTACTCTTTTCATATACCGCACTGCTTATTGTGTAGGAGTAGGCTTGCTCCTAAATGTGGAGTATATGAGAGGCTTAAGGGGAAGTTGATATATTTAATTGAGTTTTAGTTCTTTGCCAACCTCTCTCATTATGTGTGAAAGATCACATTTCATGGGATGCTACAATATATTTTTTTTAATTCCTGAGTGTAATAATGTCAAGATTGGCCACCCTCCTGGACTCCCTCTTTCCGTGGTTGCACGTCTTGCGCTGCAGGCCGCTCCCCCCTGCAAGCGTTGGTCAAGACGGGTAGACGCTTACCTGGGATCTCGTCGTTATCAAAATAAACGTGAGCCTGCTTCTTCCGGGAACGACGAGATGCCCGTGTACAGGCAGCCACGACCAAGGCACACAGCAGGGTTTAAATACATGAACTAGAAACGAGGGACAGGTGTACGCAATCAGTGTGAGGACAAAATGAAACCGTGGAACGGAACAAAACACAAGACATGGAAAACACGGAACATGGAAGGGACTGATCGTGACAATCAGCATAGATTATTTAACACAAAGATTCAGAACTGCTGGTGCTGTGTATTTAATCATCTAATATAGACACCAGTACCTCCACTAAAGCCTGCCATAATGATATCAACATCAAATGCAAAAAAAGTAATTTTGTTTCCAATAGTAAAACCCAAAAAAAAAGCCAAACAAATAAAACGTGATGATGGACATGCGCCTCTTTAAAGGATTTTCTCAATAAATATATGTAGAATTTATGACTATAACAGAAAACAGCAAAGAGAAAAATGCAAGAATGCATATGGCGAAGGACGTATGGCAAGTATGGCAAATTCCTCCTAAATGTCTATATGGTTCCATCAATGCAATATTTGAAGCTCTATGAAATAAACAAACCAAATTGTTATCAGAACACTCCACTATATTCATGAAAAACACTTTCTCATGTACTCATGGTATAACTCATTTTTACTGTAGGAATTTGGAATAATAGGATGGCAAAATCCTGTTCATGCCTATTCTGTTCCATATATGCAATAGTTGAAGCACTATAAAATACACAATTCATATTGTTATCAAATCCTTCCAATATATTCTTGAAATACACTTTCTTGTGTATCCATACTATTACGTTCCAATGTTTTTACTTTAATTTGGAGTAAAAGGATGGCAAAATCCTCATAAACATGTATTCGTTCCACTATATAATCAGTTTTTGAAACTCTAGAAAACAAACTAGTCAAATTGTTATCAGATCCCTCCACAATATTCATGAAATCCACTTTCTCATGTACCCATGGTATGACTTTCAAGTGTTTTACTGTAGGAAGCTTGAGTAATAGGATGGCAAAATCCTCTTAAACATCTGTTCAGTTCAACATATATCACTACTCGAAGATCTATAAAATACACAATTCAAATTGTTATAAAATCACTCCACTACGTACTTGAAATAAACTTCCTCCTGTACCCATGATATGACTTTCAGTCATTTTTACTGCAGGAATTTGGAATAATGGAGTAGCAAAATTCTGTCGAATGTCTATTCAGTTCCATATATGTAATAATTGAAGCTCTATAAATAAATCAAATCAAATTGTTATCAGATCACTCCACTAAATTCTTGATATACACTATCTTATGTACCTGTGGTATGACTTTCAGTCATTTTTACAGTAGGAATTTAGAGTAATAGTATGGCAATATCCTGTGAAATGTCTATTCAGTTCACTATATATCACTACATGAAGCTGAGTGAAATGCACAAATCAAATTGTTATCAAATCACTTCATTAAATTCTTGAAATACAGTTTCTCTTGTACTCATGAATGACTTTCAGTCATTTTTACTGTAGGAATTTGGAGTAATAGGATGGCAAAAGCCTGTTAAATATCTATTTGGTTCACTACATATCACTTTTCCTTGTACCCATAATATAATGTTGAATATATTTACTGTAAAAATTTAAAGTATTGGGATGGCAAACTCATGTAAATTGCCTGTTTGGTTATATACATGCAACTTTAGAAAGTCTTTAAAATAAACAAATCAAATTGTTATCACATATCACTACTATACTCTTGAACTACTATACTATACTACTATTCTCATAGTCAGTGTAGACGTAGTTTAGGTAGGGGACGGGAGACGTTGTCACTTAGCCTCACAGGTTACATCTTGGCGATAAGCCTAAGGTTACATTATTATGTAAAGATTATTTTATTATTTGTGTAGCTTTTTTTGTACGTTAAAAGCACAGTAACCACGGACAGTTTAATCGTATAGGCCTAAATATTCGATACAGGACATGGAAAATTGAGCGCGAGCATCCCATAGCATGGAAAGCAGGTGCTCGTGACCAAGCTGCCTTTGTTGATGAGCTAAGAACGAGAACGTGCTGTGACTTCCAACATCACAATGTGTCAATAACCTGGAATGATGCGTCATAAGAATAGATTATCGAATGCAAGATTATTTTTTACTGAAACATTACACATTGCGGACTCTGTGTGATGGCGCTTATCGAAAGTGCAAGGGAGTGTACTGTAGTCAGCATGCCAGATTATTGCGGTGAGTTTTGTTGTTGTTGTTTTTTCCTAGATATAGCCATATGCCAAAGATTTTATGAGAACCCATACGTCAAATACAATGGTTAAAAAAGAAAAAAAAATGTACAAAACTAGCTTGTACATTTCATGTTAAAATAATAAATGTTCTTACGTACTTGGTAGGTCTACCTTATATTAAAAACATTTATATAGTGTACGATCTGTAACTGTGTATCAGATCGAAAGCGTATGTGTGCAGAAGGTGTCATAAAAAAAAAAGAAAAGTGTTGTAACGGCCCTAGTGTCGCTGGACAAGGAGCAGGACGGACAGACGTGTATTAACACACGATAGACACCGGCGCTCATATGCAACATAAACAGTGAACATAAAACACGAATACAGATAACGAACTATGTGAACACGAACATGGGCATTGACCGACTAAGATGCACACTCCCACAGCGGTTTAAACACACAGACGTTACAAGACTAAACCATGTGCAGTTGCGCGTTAATTACACAGGCGTGGTTACAAACAAGACTATGAACTCCCACTGCACGCGGCGGGCCGTACCACATGGCTAGTGTGAAGGGGAGCGTTCCATGACAACTGTATATAAAATGTGTTAGACAAAATATAGCGTACCGGTCAAAGGTTCAGACACGCGTGACTGAATATATGTTTTTCAAAGGTTTAAATTCATTCTAATGTAATGGTATATACTTAGAATTTATAGAATATATATATTCTTCAATTCTATCTTCTCAGGGGAACCTCCTCCGTATGAGCCCATTTTCAGGCGACCAGTTAACAAGAGGCGAGTCCGGCAATCTCTCAGTGCTTCTCCGATTTATTCCTCCACATCAGCTGACTTTAAAAAACCATTTAAAGCTCTACACATCATGGATCACAGAATGTCTGTTATTAACGCTATACAAGAACTATACTAAGGCCATAGATCTAGACTAAGACTATAAAGTTATTTCACTTAGCTAAATAACTTTAATACATAATTTAAATCATGCAATGTGTAATAATATTTCTTGTTTTTGTTCAGGAGATGTGCAGACATTATCTGCTGTATTATTTTTGTGGCTGCCATTGTCACCTATATTCTTATTCGCTCCCTGGGTAAGAAACATTTCCAACTACACTTTCATGGGGGGAAAAAAAATCATTATTATTGTGGGCTCAAGCGGAAGGTCTTTTACCCATGTATGGCTTGTGAGATATCCTTCTAACGGAGGTTCTAACACAGCGTGGCTGCTTGGAGACTCTCGTCATGTCGTGTTGCCCCAGAACTCCACTGGGATGTTTTGTGGAGCTGGAGTCAATGTGTAAGTCCCTCACATATTGGATAAGTATTTATATCTTCACAGGAATACCAAAACAGCACACCCAGTATGTAAGGAACACCGTCAGTATTCTTTCGAATGGACTTTAGTGAGTCGGACTAGGGTTACAATGGAGCTGTGCAGGTGCAAATCATGTGGAAACATGAAACATCAACAAGACAAGATGGGTTAGACTTTAGCTTTAAGATTTTCATGATTGGCACTGCACAGCAACAAGTGGAACCAATCAAATCACTTGTGTTTAATGATTGTCTCTAAACCAAGGGGTCCAAACTCAGGTCTAGGAGTGTCACAACACTGCAGAGTTTATTGGTTACCCCAGTCCAATTCACCCTCGAAGAAAGAACACTTAGCTGGGTAGTGGTGTGACTCTCCAGCACTGAATCCTGATACACATACTCAAAAAATTGAATAAAAATTGTTTATTTAATTGGCTAATATTCATGTGTCAAGCTGCATTTGTTTCCTGCATCCTCTCGTGTTTCAGTGACAAACCAAACGTCCTCTACTTTGACCTTCTGAAGTGTGCCAGAGCAACGACAGAAATGGACGCCATTCTAGAGGGTCTCCAGTGTCCAACCACTCAAGTGAGATTTCCACACAAATGTCCTGTTGACATTGTACAGAAACCAAACACGTATGTCAGTAGCCTTTTAGAAATATGCACATGAGACTCATTTATTACAAAACAGTTTAGCATGTAGTATGTGAATGCCAGTTTGTAAGTCTGGGGGCTTGGGTCTCCTTTTGCTGCTTGGTTTGGGAGCCTTTTGCTCTATCATGCAATGAACAATGTGTAAATAGTGTAGATAGAAATATAAAAAGCAACACTGTGTTTAGCTACTCAAATAAGATCTCCTTCACTCTGTGTGTTTGTGCGTTGGTTTGCAGGTCTGTGTTAAAAAATGCCCTTCAGAGTTCTGGAAGTTGCCCCCAGAGGCGTATGCCCCAAATGCCCTGCCTAAAGACTTCTTTCAGCAGCAGTATTGTGACCCTAGACTTGACCTCGCCCAAACCACATTGGTAAAACCTCACACTGCAAATAAGCAATGTAACCAGCTTCATCTCTGAGAAATAAACCCTCACCTCACTCTTGACAGAACAGAATTTGTCGTATCAAAAGTCTTTGCAATATGCAACTCTTTGTACATGTAATTCATGCATTGGCTTAGCCACTCACGCATACATAGCATTTGTGCATACATAGCATTCTGCATGTTAATGAGATTTTCACATGCATTTCCACTACAGAGTGTCCAAGACATCCTCAATCAAGAGCTTTGTCCATATTTCTACACGCCAAGTAAACCAGGTAAAGACAGCAGGATTACACAACTACCTGTTAATTTGTCCATTCTGTTTTGTAACAGTTTGACTATGCTATGTACCAAAACATAACCAAACCACCAGGAAAGTACTTATACCTGCAGTGATAAGTCAGCAGGTTTAATTGTTAGTCATATTATTTTCTGTCTCTCCCTCCACCCAGAACTAGGGAGATGTCTGCCTAGCTTTGACTGGCAGGACGTTCCTCCAGACTTCTCTCTCCCTGGATTCGCTTCCGTTAATGAAACAGTCGAGCACATAAAGGGATATATGGAGTAATCCTTCACACACACTCACACACACATTTCACTCTCAAGCTACTACACATATGCCAATCATCAGGACTATATTGTTTTTATTTCCACTGTGATGTTTCTGTCTCCTCTAGTGGAGGGTCTGGAGCGTAATGACGGCACCGTGCAGAGACCATACCACATGCCCAGGTCTCTGTGGCAAATCCTCTACAAGAGAGACAGCTTTCTCCCTTAATGAATAAACCATCCAGCATATATTTGAGTCTTTTTTCTGTTGTTGTAACTGCAAAACTGTTCTCAACAGCATTTCGACCACTGTTTTGTTCAAAAGAGATCTGACGGGGCGGCCTCTGGACTGATCCAGTTTTGACCGAACGGCAGACACACACTGGATGTTCTGGCAAACATTTACATATCTGGCTGGACCTTAACCATGTTGCTCTGTTTATTTGATACGCCTACTCTTTTCATATACCGCACTGCTTATTGTGTAGGAGTAGGCTTGCTCCTAAATGTGGAGTATATGAGAGGCTTAAGGGGAAGTTGATATATTTAATTGAGTTTTAGTTCTTTGCCAACCTCTCTCATTATGTGTGAAAGATCACATTTCATGGGATGCTACAATATATTTTTTTTAATTCCTGAGTGTAATAATGTCAAGATTGGCCACCCTCCTGGACTCCCTCTTTCCGTGGTTGCACGTCTTGCGCTGCAGGCCGCTCCCCCCTGCAAGCGTTGGTCAAGACGGGTAGACGCTTACCTGGGATCTCGTCGTTATCAAAATAAACGTGAGCCTGCTTCTTCCGGGAACGACGAGATGCCCGTGTACAGGCAGCCACGACCAAGGCACACAGCAGGGTTTAAATACATGAACTAGAAACGAGGGACAGGTGTACGCAATCAGTGTGAGGACAAAATGAAACCGTGGAACGGAACAAAACACAAGACATGGAAAACACGGAACATGGAAGGGACTGATCGTGACAATCAGCATAGATTATTTAACACAAAGATTCAGAACTGCTGGTGCTGTGTATTTAATCATCTAATATAGACACCAGTACCTCCACTAAAGCCTGCCATAATGATATCAACATCAAATGCAAAAAAAGTAATTTTGTTTCCAATAGTAAAACCAAAAAAAAAAAGCCAAACAAATAAAACGTGATGATGGACATGCGCCTCTTTAAAGGATTTTCTCAATAAATATATGTAGAATTTATGACTATAACAGAAAACAGCAAAGAGAAAAATGCAAGAATGCATATGGCGAAGGACGTATGGCAAGTATGGCAAATTCCTCCTAAATGTCTATATGGTTCCATCAATGCAATATTTGAAGCTCTATGAAATAAACAAACCAAATTGTTATCAGAACACTCCACTATATTCATGAAAAACACTTTCTCATGTACTCATGGTATAACTCATTTTTACTGTAGGAATTTGGAATAATAGGATGGCAAAATCCTGTTCATGCCTATTCTGTTCCATATATGCAATAGTTGAAGCACTATAAAATACACAATTCATATTGTTATCAAATCCTTCCAATATATTCTTGAAATACACTTTCTTGTGTATCCATACTATTACGTTCCAATGTTTTTACTTTAATTTGGAGTAAAAGGATGGCAAAATCCTCATAAACATGTATTCGTTCCACTATATAATCAGTTTTTGAAACTCTAGAAAACAAACTAGTCAAATTGTTATCAGATCCCTCCACAATATTCATGAAATCCACTTTCTCATGTACCCATGGTATGACTTTCAAGTGTTTTACTGTAGGAAGCTTGAGTAATAGGATGGCAAAATCCTCTTAAACATCTGTTCAGTTCAACATATATCACTACTCGAAGATCTATAAAATACACAATTCAAATTGTTATAAAATCACTCCACTACGTACTTGAAATAAACTTCCTCCTGTACCCATGATATGACTTTCAGTCATTTTTACTGCAGGAATTTGGAATAATGGAGTAGCAAAATTCTGTCGAATGTCTATTCAGTTCCATATATGTAATAATTGAAGCTCTATAAATAAATCAAATCAAATTGTTATCAGATCACTCCACTAAATTCTTGATATACACTATCTTATGTACCTGTGGTATGACTTTCAGTCATTTTTACAGTAGGAATTTAGAGTAATAGGATGGCAATATCCTGTGAAATGTCTATTCAGTTCACTATATATCACTACATGAAGCTGAGTGAAATGCACAAATCAAATTGTTATCAAATCACTTCATTAAATTCTTGAAATACAGTTTCTCTTGTACTCATGAATGACTTTCAGTCATTTTTACTGTAGGAATTTGGAGTAATAGGATGGCAAAAGCCTGTTAAATATCTATTTGGTTCACTACATATCACTTTTCCTTGTACCCATAATATAATGTTGAATATATTTACTGTAAAAATTTAAAGTATTGGGATGGCAAACTCATGTAAATTGCCTGTTTGGTTATATACATGCAACTTTAGAAAGTCTTTAAAATAAACAAATCAAATTGTTATCACATATCACTACTATACTCTTGAACTACTATACTATACTACTATTCTCATAGTCAGTGTAGACGTAGTTTAGGTAGGGGACGGGAGACGTTGTCACTTAGCCTCACAGGTTACATCTTGGCGATAAGCCTAAGGTTACATTATTATGTAAAGATTATTTTATTATTTGTGTAGCTTTTTTTGTACGTTAAAAGCACAGTAACCACGGACAGTTTAATCGTATAGGCCTAAATATTCGATACAGGACATGGAAAATTGAGCGCGAGCATCCCATAGCATGGAAAGCAGGTGCTCGTGACCAAGCTGCCTTTGTTGATGAGCTAAGAACGAGAACGTGCTGTGACTTCCAACATCACAATGTGTCAATAACCTGGAATGATGCGTCATAAGAATAGATTATCGAATGCAAGATTATTTTTTACTGAAACATTACACATTGCGGACTCTGTGTGATGGCGCTTATCGAAAGTGCAAGGGAGTGTACTGTAGTCAGCATGCCAGATTATTGCGGTGAGTTTTGTTGTTGTTGTTTTTTCCAGATATAGCCATATGCCAAAGATTTTATGAGAACCCATACGTCAAATACAATGGTTAAAAAAGAAAAAAAATGTACAAAACTAGCTTGTACATTTCATGTTAAAATAATAAATGTTCTTACGTACTTGGTAGGTCTACCTTATATTAAAAACATTTATATAGTGTACGATCTGTAACTGTGTATCAGATCGAAAGCGTATGTGTGCAGAAGGTGTCATAAAAAAAAAAAAAGAAAAGTGTTGTAACGGCCCTAGTGTCGCTGGACAAGGAGCAGGACGGACAGACGTGTATTAACACACGATAAAGACACCGGCGCTCATATGCAACATAAACAGTGAACATAAAACACGAATACAGATAACGAACTATGTGAACACGAACATGGGCATTGACCGACTAAGATGCACACTCCCACAGCGGTTTAAACACACAGACGTTACAAGACTAAACCATGTGCAGTTGCGCGTTAATTACACAGGCGTGGTTACAAACAAGACTATGAACTCCCACTGCACGCGGCGGGCCGTACCACATGGCTAGTGTGAAGGGGAGCGTTCCATGACAACTGTATATAAAATGTGTTAGACAAAATATAGCGTACCGGTCAAAGGTTCAGACACGCGTGACTGAATATATGTTTTTCAAAGGTTTAAATTCATTCTAATGTAATGGTATATACTTAGAATTTATAGAATATATATATTCTTCAATTCTATCTTCTCAGGGGAACCTCCTCCGTATGAGCCCATTTTCAGGCGACCAGTTAACAAGAGGCGAGTCCGGCAATCTCTCAGTGCTTCTCCGATTTACTCCTCCACATCAGCTGACTTTAAAAAACCATTTAAAGCTCTACACATCATGGATCACAGAATGTCTGTTATTAACGCTATACAAGAACTATACTAAGGCCATAGATCTAGACTAAGACTATAAAGTTATTTCACTTAGCTAAATAACTTTAATACATAATTTAAATCATGCAATGTGTAATAATATTTCTTGTTTTTGTTCAGGAGATGTGCAGACATTATCTGCTGTATTATTTTTGTGGCTGCCATTGTCACCTATATTCTTATTCGCTCCCTGGGTAAGAAACATTTCCAACTACACTTTCATGGGGGAAAAAAAAAATCATTATTATTGTGGGCTCAAGCGGAAGGTCTTTTACCCATGTATGGCTTGTGAGATATCCTTCTAACGGAGGTTCTAACACAGCGTGGCTGCTTGGAGACTCTCGTCATGTCGTGTTGCCCCAGAACTCCACTGGGATGTTTTGTGGAGCTGGAGTCAATGTGTAAGTCCCTCACATACTGGATAAGTATTTATATCTTCACAGGAATACCAAAACAGCACACCCAGTATGTAAGGAACACCGTCAGTATTCTTTCGAATGGACTTTAGTGAGTCGGACTAGGGTTACAATGGAGCTGTGCAGGTGCAAATCATGTGGAAACATGAAACATCAACAAGACAAGATGGGTTAGACTTTAGCTTTAAGATTTTCATGATTGGCACTGCACAGCAACAAGTGGAACCAATCAAATCACTTGTGTTTAATGATTGTCTCTAAACCAAGGGGTCCAAACTCAGGTCTAGGAGTGTCACAACACTGCAGAGTTTATTGGTTACCCCAGTCCAATTCACCCTCGAAGAAAGAACACTTAGCTGGGTAGTGGTGTGACTCTCCAGCACTGAATCCTGATACACATACTCAAAAAATTGAATAAAAATTGTTTATTTAATTGGCTAATATTCATGTGTCAAGCTGCATTTGTTTCCTGCATCCTCTCGTGTTTCAGTGACAAACCAAACGTCCTCTACTTTGACCTTCTGAAGTGTGCCAGAGCAACGACAGAAATGGACGCCATTCTAGAGGGTCTCCAGTGTCCAACCACTCAAGTGAGATTTCCACACAAATGTCCTGTTGACATTGTACAGAAACCAAACACGTATGTCAGTAGCCTTTTAGAAATATGCACATGAGACTCATTTATTACAAAACAGTTTAGCATGTAGTATGTGAATGCCAGTTTGTAAGTCTGGGGGCTTGGGTCTCCTTTTGCTGCTTGGTTTGGGAGCCTTTTGCTCTATCATGCAATGAACAATGTGTAAATAGTGTAGATAGAAATATAAAAAGCAACACTGTGTTTAGCTACTCAAATAAGATCTCCTTCACTCTGTGTGTTTGTGCGTTGGTTTGCAGGTCTGTGTTAAAAAATGCCCTTCAGAGTTCTGGAAGTTGCCCCCAGAGGCGTATGCCCCAAATGCCCTGCCTAAAGACTTCTTTCAGCAGCAGTATTGTGACCCTAGACTTGACCTCGCCCAAACCACATTGGTAAAACCTCACACTGCAAATAAGCAATGTAACCAGCTTCATCTCTGAGAAATAAACCCTCACCTCACTCTTGACAGAACAGAATTTGTCGTATCAAAAGTCTTTGCAATATGCAACTCTTTGTACATGTAATTCATGCATTGGCTTAGCCACTCACGCATACATAGCATTTGTGCATACATAGCATTCTGCATGTTAATGAGATTTTCACATGCATTTCCACTACAGAGTGTCCAAGACATCCTCAATCAAGAGCTTTGTCCATATTTCTACACGCCAAGTAAACCAGGTAAAGACAGCAGGATTACACAACTACCTGTTAATTTGTCCATTCTGTTTTGTAACAGTTTGACTATGCTATGTACCAAAACATAACCAAACCACCAGGAAAGTACTTATACCTGCAGTGATAAGTCAGCAGGTTTAATTGTTAGTCATATTATTTTCTGTCTCTCCCTCCACCCAGAACTAGGGAGATGTCTGCCTAGCTTTGACTGGCAGGACGTTCCTCCAGACTTCTCTCTCCCTGGATTCGCTTCCGTTAATGAAACAGTCGAGCACATAAAGGGATATATGGAGTAATCCTTCACACACACTCACACACACATTTCACTCTCAAGCTACTACACATATGCCAATCATCAGGACTATATTGTTTTTATTTCCACTGTGATGTTTCTGTCTCCTCTAGTGGAGGGTCTGGAGCGTAATGACGGCACCGTGCAGAGACCATACCACATGCCCAGGTCTCTGTGGCAAATCCTCCACAAGAGAGACAGCTTTCTCCCTTAATGAATAAACCATCCAGCATATATTTGAGTCTTTTTTCTGTTGTTGTAACTGTAAAACTGTTCTCAACAGCATTTCGACCACTGTTTTGTTCAAAAGAGATCTGACGGGGCGGCCTCTGGACTGATCCAGTTTTGACCGAACGGCAGACACACACTGGATGTTCTGGCAAACATTTACATATCTGGCTGGACCTTAACCATGTTGCTCTGTTTATTTGATACGCCTACTCTTTTCATATACCGCACTGCTTATTGTGTAGGAGTAGGCTTGCTCCTAAATGTGGAGTATATGAGAGGCTTAAGGGGAAGTTGATATATTTAATTGAGTTTTAGTTCTTTGCCAACCTCTCTCATTATGTGTGAAAGATCACATTTCATGGGATGCTACAATATATTTTTTTTAATTCCTGAGTGTAATAATGTCAAGATTGGCCACCCTCCTGGACTCCCTCTTTCCGTGGTTTCACGTCTTGCGCTGCAGGCCGCTCCCCCCTGCAAGCGTTGGTCAAGACGGGTAGACGCTTACCTGGGATCTCGTCGTTATCAAAATAAACGTGAGCCTGCTTCTTCCGGGAACGACGAGATGCCCGTGTACAGGCAGCCACGACCAAGGCACACAGCAGGGTTTAAATACATGAACTAGAAACGAGGGACAGGTGTACGCAATCAGTGTGAGGACAAAATGAAACCGTGGAACGGAACAAAACACAAGACATGGAAAACACGGAACATGGAAGGGACTGATCGTGACAATCAGCATAGATTATTTAACACAAAGATTCAGAACTGCTGGTGCTGTGTATTTAATCATCTAATATAGACACCAGTACCTCCACTAAAGCCTGCCATAATGATATCAACATCAAATGCAAAAAAAGTAATTTTGTTTCCAATAGTAAAACCCAAAAAAAAAGCCAAACAAATAAAACGTGATGATGGACATGCGCCTCTTTAAAGGATTTTCTCAATAAATATATGTAGAATTTATGACTATAACAGAAAACAGCAAAGAGAAAAATGCAAGAATGCATATGGCGAAGGACGTATGGCAAGTATGGCAAATTCCTCCTAAATGTCTATATGGTTCCATCAATGCAATATTTGAAGCTCTATGAAATAAACAAACCAAATTGTTATCAGAACACTCCACTATATTCATGAAAAACACTTTCTCATGTACTCATGGTATAACTCATTTTTACTGTAGGAATTTGGAATAATAGGATGGCAAAATCCTGTTCATGCCTATTCTGTTCCATATATGCAATAGTTGAAGCACTATAAAATACACAATTCATATTGTTATCAAATCCTTCCAATATATTCTTGAAATACACTTTCTTGTGTATCCATACTATTACGTTCCAATGTTTTTACTTTAATTTGGAGTAAAAGGATGGCAAAATCCTCATAAACATGTATTCGTTCCACTATATAATCAGTTTTTGAAACTCTAGAAAACAAACTAGTCAAATTGTTATCAGATCCCTCCACAATATTCATGAAATCCACTTTCTCATGTACCCATGGTATGACTTTCAAGTGTTTTACTGTAGGAAGCTTGAGTAATAGGATGGCAAAATCCTCTTAAACATCTGTTCAGTTCAACATATATCACTACTCGAAGATCTATAAAATACACAATTCAAATTGTTATAAAATCACTCCACTACGTACTTGAAATAAACTTCCTCCTGTACCCATGATATGACTTTCAGTCATTTTTACTGCAGGAATTTGGAATAATGGAGTAGCAAAATTCTGTCGAATGTCTATTCAGTTCCATATATGTAATAATTGAAGCTCTATAAATAAATCAAATCAAATTGTTATCAGATCACTCCACTAAATTCTTGATATACACTATCTTATGTACCTGTGGTATGACTTTCAGTCATTTTTACAGTAGGAATTTAGAGTAATAGGATGGCAATATCCTGTGAAATGTCTATTCAGTTCACTATATATCACTACATGAAGCTGAGTGAAATGCACAAATCAAATTGTTATCAAATCACTTCATTAAATTCTTGAAATACAGTTTCTCTTGTACTCATGAATGACTTTCAGTCATTTTTACTGTAGGAATTTGGAGTAATAGGATGGCAAAAGCCTGTTAAATATCTATTTGGTTCACTACATATCACTTTTCCTTGTACCCATAATATAATGTTGAATATATTTACTGTAAAAATTTAAAGTATTGGGATGGCAAACTCATGTAAATTGCCTGTTTGGTTATATACATGCAACTTTAGAAAGTCTTTAAAATAAACAAATCAAATTGTTATCACATATCACTACTATACTCTTGAACTACTATACTATACTACTATTCTCATAGTCAGTGTAGACGTAGTTTAGGTAGGGGACGGGAGACGTTGTCACTTAGCCTCACAGGTTACATCTTGGCGATAAGCCTAAGGTTACATTATTATGTAAAGATTATTTTATTATTTGTGTAGCTTTTTTTGTACGTTAAAAGCACAGTAACCACGGACAGTTTAATCGTATAGGCCTAAATATTCGATACAGGACATGGAAAATTGAGCGCGAGCATCCCATAGCATGGAAAGCAGGTGCTCGTGACCAAGCTGCCTTTGTTGATGAGCTAAGAACGAGAACGTGCTGTGACTTCCAACATCACAATGTGTCAATAACCTGGAATGATGCGTCATAAGAATAGATTATCGAATGCAAGATTATTTTTTACTGAAACATTACACATTGCGGACTCTGTGTGATGGCGCTTATCGAAAGTGCAAGGGAGTGTACTGTAGTCAGCATGCCAGATTATTGCGGTGAGTTTTGTTGTTGTTGTTTTTTCCAGATATAGCCATATGCCAAAGATTTTATGAGAACCCATACGTCAAATACAATGGTTAAAAAAGAAAAAAAATGTACAAAACTAGCTTGTACATTTCATGTTAAAATAATAAATGTTCTTACGTACTTGGTAGGTCTACCTTATATTAAAAACATTTATATAGTGTACGATCTGTAACTGTGTATCAGATCGAAAGCGTATGTGTGCAGAAGGTGTCATAAAAAAAAAAAAGAAAAGTGTTGTAACGGCCCTAGTGTCGCTGGACAAGGAGCAGGACGGACAGACGTGTATTAACACACGATAAAGACACCGGCGCTCATATGCAACATAAACAGTGAACATAAAACACGAATACAGATAACGAACTATGTGAACACGAACATGGGCATTGACCGACTAAGATGCACACTCCCACAGCGGTTTAAACACACAGACGTTACAAGACTAAACCATGTGCAGTTGCGCGTTAATTACACAGGCGTGGTTACAAACAAGACTATGAACTCCCACTGCACGCGGCGGGCCGTACCACATGGCTAGTGTGAAGGGGAGCGTTCCATGACAACTGTATATAAAATGTGTTAGACAAAATATAGCGTACCGGTCAAAGGTTCAGACACGCGTGACTGAATATATGTTTTTCAAAGGTTTAAATTCATTCTAATGTAATGGTATATACTTAGAATTTATAGAATATATATATTCTTCAATTCTATCTTCTCAGGGGAACCTCCTCCGTATGAGCCCATTTTCAGGCGACCAGTTAACAAGAGGCGAGTCCGGCAATCTCTCAGTGCTTCTCCGATTTACTCCTCCACATCAGCTGACTTTAAAAAACCATTTAAAGCTCTACACATCATGGATCACAGAATGTCTGTTATTAACGCTATACAAGAACTATACTAAGGCCATAGATCTAGACTAAGACTATAAAGTTATTTCACTTAGCTAAATAACTTTAATACATAATTTAAATCATGCAATGTGTAATAATATTTCTTGTTTTTGTTCAGGAGATGTGCAGACATTATCTGCTGTATTATTTTTGTGGCTGCCATTGTCACCTATATTCTTATTCGCTCCCTGGGTAAGAAACATTTCCAACTACACTTTCATGGGGGAAAAAAAAATCATTATTATTGTGGGCTCAAGCGGAAGGTCTTTTAACCATGTATGGCTTGTGAGATATCCTTCTAACGGAGGTTCTAACACAGCGTGGCTGCTTGGAGACTCTCGTCATGTCGTGTTGCCCCAGAACTCCACTGGGATGTTTTGTGGAGCTGGAGTCAATGTGTAAGTCCCTCACATACTGGATAAGTATTTATATCTTCACAGGAATACCAAAACAGCACACCCAGTATGTAAGGAACACCGTCAGTATTCTTTCGAATGGACTTTAGTGAGTCGGACTAGGGTTACAATGGAGCTGTGCAGGTGCAAATCATGTGGAAACATGAAACATCAACAAGACAAGATGGGTTAGACTTTAGCTTTAAGATTTTCATGATTGGCACTGCACAGCAACAAGTGGAACCAATCAAATCACTTGTGTTTAATGATTGTCTCTAAACCAAGGGGTCCAAACTCAGGTCTAGGAGTGTCACAACACTGCAGAGTTTATTGGTTACCCCAGTCCAATTCACCCTCGAAGAAAGAACACTTAGCTGGGTAGTGGTGTGACTCTCCAGCACTGAATCCTGATACACATACTCAAAAAATTGAATAAAAATTGTTTATTTAATTGGCTAATATTCATGTGTCAAGCTGCATTTGTTTCCTGCATCCTCTCGTGTTTCAGTGACAAACCAAACGTCCTCTACTTTGACCTTCTGAAGTGTGCCAGAGCAACGACAGAAATGGACGCCATTCTAGAGGGTCTCCAGTGTCCAACCACTCAAGTGAGATTTCCACACAAATGTCCTGTTGACATTGTACAGAAACCAAACACGTATGTCAGTAGCCTTTTAGAAATATGCACATGAGACTCATTTATTACAAAACAGTTTAGCATGTAGTATGTGAATGCCAGTTTGTAAGTCTGGGGGCTTGGGTCTCCTTTTGCTGCTTGGTTTGGGAGCCTTTTGCTCTATCATGCAATGAACAATGTGTAAATAGTGTAGATAGAAATATAAAAAGCAACACTGTGTTTAGCTACTCAAATAAGATCTCCTTCACTCTGTGTGTTTGTGCGTTGGTTTGCAGGTCTGTGTTAAAAAATGCCCTTCAGAGTTCTGGAAGTTGCCCCCAGAGGCGTATGCCCCAAATGCCCTGCCTAAAGACTTCTTTCAGCAGCAGTATTGTGACCCTAGACTTGACCTCGCCCAAACCACATTGGTAAAACCTCACACTGCAAATAAGCAATGTAACCAGCTTCATCTCTGAGAAATAAACCCTCACCTCACTCTTGACAGAACAGAATTTGTCGTATCAAAAGTCTTTGCAATATGCAACTCTTTGTACATGTAATTCATGCATTGGCTTAGCCACTCACGCATACATAGCATTTGTGCATACATAGCATTCTGCATGTTAATGAGATTTTCACATGCATTTCCACTACAGAGTGTCCAAGACATCCTCAATCAAGAGCTTTGTCCATATTTCTACACGCCAAGTAAACCAGGTAAAGACAGCAGGATTACACAACTACCTGTTAATTTGTCCATTCTGTTTTGTAACAGTTTGACTATGCTATGTACCAAAACATAACCAAACCACCAGGAAAGTACTTATACCTGCAGTGATAAGTCAGCAGGTTTAATTGTTAGTCATATTATTTTCTGTCTCTCCCTCCACCCAGAACTAGGGAGATGTCTGCCTAGCTTTGACTGGCAGGACGTTCCTCCAGACTTCTCTCTCCCTGGATTCGCTTCCGTTAATGAAACAGTCGAGCACATAAAGGGATATATGGAGTAATCCTTCACACACACTCACACACACATTTCACTCTCAAGCTACTACACATATGCCAATCATCAGGACTATATTGTTTTTATTTCCACTGTGATGTTTCTGTCTCCTCTAGTGGAGGGTCTGGAGCGTAATGACGGCACCGTGCAGAGACCATACCACATGCCCAGGTCTCTGTGGCAAATCCTCTACAAGAGAGACAGCTTTCTCCCTTAATGAATAAACCATCCAGCATATATTTGAGTCTTTTTTCTGTTGTTGTAACTGCAAAACTGTTCTCAACAGCATTTCGACCACTGTTTTGTTCAAAAGAGATCTGACGGGGCGGCCTCTGGACTGATCCAGTTTTGACCGAACGGCAGACACACACTGGATGTTCTGGCAAACATTTACATATCTGGCTGGACCTTAACCATGTTGCTCTGTTTATTTGATACGCCTACTCTTTTCATATACCGCACTGCTTATTGTGTAGGAGTAGGCTTGCTCCTAAATGTGGAGTATATGAGAGGCTTAAGGGGAAGTTGATATATTTAATTGAGTTTTAGTTCTTTGCCAACCTCTCTCATTATGTGTGAAAGATCACATTTCATGGGATGCTACAATATATTTTTTTTAATTCCTGAGTGTAATAATGTCAAGATTGGCCACCCTCCTGGACTCCCTCTTTCCGTGGTTGCACGTCTTGCGCTGCAGGCCGCTCCCCCCTGCAAGCGTTGGTCAAGACGGGTAGACGCTTACCTGGGATCTCGTCGTTATCAAAATAAACGTGAGCCTGCTTCTTCCGGGAACGACGAGATGCCCGTGTACAGGCAGCCACGACCAAGGCACACAGCAGGGTTTAAATACATGAACTAGAAACGAGGGACAGGTGTACGCAATCAGTGTGAGGACAAAATGAAACCGTGGAACGGAACAAAACACAAGACATGGAAAACACGGAACATGGAAGGGACTGATCGTGACAATCAGCATAGATTATTTAACACAAAGATTCAGAACTGCTGGTGCTGTGTATTTAATCATCTAATATAGACACCAGTACCTCCACTAAAGCCTGCCATAATGATATCAACATCAAATGCAAAAAAAGTAATTTTGTTTCCAATAGTAAAACCCAAAAAAAAAGCCAAACAAATAAAACGTGATGATGGACATGCGCCTCTTTAAAGGATTTTCTCAATAAATATATGTAGAATTTATGACTATAACAGAAAACAGCAAAGAGAAAAATGCAAGAATGCATATGGCGAAGGACGTATGGCAAGTATGGCAAATTCCTCCTAAATGTCTATATGGTTCCATCAATGCAATATTTGAAGCTCTATGAAATAAACAAACCAAATTGTTATCAGAACACTCCACTATATTCATGAAAAACACTTTCTCATGTACTCATGGTATAACTCATTTTTACTGTAGGAATTTGGAATAATAGGATGGCAAAATCCTGTTCATGCCTATTCTGTTCCATATATGCAATAGTTGAAGCACTATAAAATACACAATTCATATTGTTATCAAATCCTTCCAATATATTCTTGAAATACACTTTCTTGTGTATCCATACTATTACGTTCCAATGTTTTTACTTTAATTTGGAGTAAAAGGATGGCAAAATCCTCATAAACATGTATTCGTTCCACTATATAATCAGTTTTTGAAACTCTAGAAAACAAACTAGTCAAATTGTTATCAGATCCCTCCACAATATTCATGAAATCCACTTTCTCATGTACCCATGGTATGACTTTCAAGTGTTTTACTGTAGGAAGCTTGAGTAATAGGATGGCAAAATCCTCTTAAACATCTGTTCAGTTCAACATATATCACTACTCGAAGATCTATAAAATACACAATTCAAATTGTTATAAAATCACTCCACTACGTACTTGAAATAAACTTCCTCCTGTACCCATGATATGACTTTCAGTCATTTTTACTGCAGGAATTTGGAATAATGGAGTAGCAAAATTCTGTCGAATGTCTATTCAGTTCCATATATGTAATAATTGAAGCTCTATAAATAAATCAAATCAAATTGTTATCAGATCACTCCACTAAATTCTTGATATACACTATCTTATGTACCTGTGGTATGACTTTCAGTCATTTTTACAGTAGGAATTTAGAGTAATAGGATGGCAATATCCTGTGAAATGTCTATTCAGTTCACTATATATCACTACATGAAGCTGAGTGAAATGCACAAATCAAATTGTTATCAAATCACTTCATTAAATTCTTGAAATACAGTTTCTCTTGTACTCATGAATGACTTTCAGTCATTTTTACTGTAGGAATTTGGAGTAATAGGATGGCAAAAGCCTGTTAAATATCTATTTGGTTCACTACATATCACTTTTCCTTGTACCCATAATATAATGTTGAATATATTTACTGTAAAAATTTAAAGTATTGGGATGGCAAACTCATGTAAATTGCCTGTTTGGTTATATACATGCAACTTTAGAAAGTCTTTAAAATAAACAAATCAAATTGTTATCACATATCACTACTATACTCTTGAACTACTATACTATACTACTATTCTCATAGTCAGTGTAGACGTAGTTTAGGTAGGGGACGGGAGACGTTGTCACTTAGCCTCACAGGTTACATCTTGGCGATAAGCCTAAGGTTACATTATTATGTAAAGATTATTTTATTATTTGTGTAGCTTTTTTTGTACGTTAAAAGCACAGTAACCACGGACAGTTTAATCGTATAGGCCTAAATATTCGATACAGGACATGGAAAATTGAGCGCGAGCATCCCATAGCATGGAAAGCAGGTGCTCGTGACCAAGCTGCCTTTGTTGATGAGCTAAGAACGAGAACGTGCTGTGACTTCCAACATCACAATGTGTCAATAACCTGGAATGATGCGTCATAAGAATAGATTATCGAATGCAAGATTATTTTTTACTGAAACATTACACATTGCGGACTCTGTGTGATGGCGCTTATCGAAAGTGCAAGGGAGTGTACTGTAGTCAGCATGCCAGATTATTGCGGTGAGTTTTGTTGTTGTTGTTTTTTCCAGATATAGCCATATGCCAAAGATTTTATGAGAACCCATACGTCAAATACAATGGTTAAAAAAGAAAAAAAATGTACAAAACTAGCTTGTACATTTCATGTTAAAATAATAAATGTTCTTACGTACTTGGTAGGTCTACCTTATATTAAAAACATTTATATAGTGTACGATCTGTAACTGTGTATCAGATCGAAAGCGTATGTGTGCAGAAGGTGTCATAAAAAAAAAAAAGAAAAGTGTTGTAACGGCCCTAGTGTCGCTGGACAAGGAGCAGGACGGACAGACGTGTATTAACACACGATAAAGACACCGGCGCTCATATGCAACATAAACAGTGAACATAAAACACGAATACAGATAACGAACTATGTGAACACGAACATGGGCATTGACCGACTAAGATGCACACTCCCACAGCGGTTTAAACACACAGACGTTACAAGACTAAACCATGTGCAGTTGCGCGTTAATTACACAGGCGTGGTTACAAACAAGACTATGAACTCCCACTGCACGCGGCGGGCCGTACCACATGGCTAGTGTGAAGGGGAGCGTTCCATGACAACTGTATATAAAATGTGTTAGACAAAATATAGCGTACCGGTCAAAGGTTCAGACACGCGTGACTGAATATATGTTTTTCAAAGGTTTAAATTCATTCTAATGTAATGGTATATACTTAGAATTTATAGAATATATATATTCTTCAATTCTATCTTCTCAGGGGAACCTCCTCCGTATGAGCCCATTTTCAGGCGACCAGTTAACAAGAGGCGAGTCCGGCAATCTCTCAGTGCTTCTCCGATTTACTCCTCCACATCAGCTGACTTTAAAAAACCATTTAAAGCTCTACACATCATGGATCACAGAATGTCTGTTATTAACGCTATACAAGAACTATACTAAGGCCATAGATCTAGACTAAGACTATAAAGTTATTTCACTTAGCTAAATAACTTTAATACATAATTTAAATCATGCAATGTGTAATAATATTTCTTGTTTTTGTTCAGGAGATGTGCAGACATTATCTGCTGTATTATTTTTGTGGCTGCCATTGTCACCTATATTCTTATTCGCTCCCTGGGTAAGAAACATTTCCAACTACACTTTCATGGGGGAAAAAAAAATCATTATTATTGTGGGCTCAAGCGGAAGGTCTTTTACCCATGTATGGCTTGTGAGATATCCTTCTAACGGAGGTTCTAACACAGCGTGGCTGCTTGGAGACTCTCGTCATGTCGTGTTGCCCCAGAACTCCACTGGGATGTTTTGTGGAGCTGGAGTCAATGTGTAAGTCCCTCACATACTGGATAAGTATTTATATCTTCACAGGAATACCAAAACAGCACACCCAGTATGTAAGGAACACCGTCAGTATTCTTTCGAATGGACTTTAGTGAGTCGGACTAGGGTTACAATGGAGCTGTGCAGGTGCAAATCATGTGGAAACATGAAACATCAACAAGACAAGATGGGTTAGACTTTAGCTTTAAGATTTTCATGATTGGCACTGCACAGCAACAAGTGGAACCAATCAAATCACTTGTGTTTAATGATTGTCTCTAAACCAAGGGGTCCAAACTCAGGTCTAGGAGTGTCACAACACTGCAGAGTTTATTGGTTACCCCAGTCCAATTCACCCTCGAAGAAAGAACACTTAGCTGGGTAGTGGTGTGACTCTCCAGCACTGAATCCTGATACACATACTCAAAAAATTGAATAAAAATTGTTTATTTAATTGGCTAATATTCATGTGTCAAGCTGCATTTGTTTCCTGCATCCTCTCGTGTTTCAGTGACAAACCAAACGTCCTCTACTTTGACCTTCTGAAGTGTGCCAGAGCAACGACAGAAATGGACGCCATTCTAGAGGGTCTCCAGTGTCCAACCACTCAAGTGAGATTTCCACACAAATGTCCTGTTGACATTGTACAGAAACCAAACACGTATGTCAGTAGCCTTTTAGAAATATGCACATGAGACTCATTTATTACAAAACAGTTTAGCATGTAGTATGTGAATGCCAGTTTGTAAGTCTGGGGGCTTGGGTCTCCTTTTGCTGCTTGGTTTGGGAGCCTTTTGCTCTATCATGCAATGAACAATGTGTAAATAGTGTAGATAGAAATATAAAAAGCAACACTGTGTTTAGCTACTCAAATAAGATCTCCTTCACTCTGTGTGTTTGTGCGTTGGTTTGCAGGTCTGTGTTAAAAAATGCCCTTCAGAGTTCTGGAAGTTGCCCCCAGAGGCGTATGCCCCAAATGCCCTGCCTAAAGACTTCTTTCAGCAGCAGTATTGTGACCCTAGACTTGACCTCGCCCAAACCACATTGGTAAAACCTCACACTGCAAATAAGCAATGTAACCAGCTTCATCTCTGAGAAATAAACCCTCACCTCACTCTTGACAGAACAGAATTTGTCGTATCAAAAGTCTTTGCAATATGCAACTCTTTGTACATGTAATTCATGCATTGGCTTAGCCACTCACGCATACATAGCATTTGTGCATACATAGCATTCTGCATGTTAATGAGATTTTCACATGCATTTCCACTACAGAGTGTCCAAGACATCCTCAATCAAGAGCTTTGTCCATATTTCTACACGCCAAGTAAACCAGGTAAAGACAGCAGGATTACACAACTACCTGTTAATTTGTCCATTCTGTTTTGTAACAGTTTGACTATGCTATGTACCAAAACATAACCAAACCACCAGGAAAGTACTTATACCTGCAGTGATAAGTCAGCAGGTTTAATTGTTAGTCATATTATTTTCTGTCTCTCCCTCCACCCAGAACTAGGGAGATGTCTGCCTAGCTTTGACTGGCAGGACGTTCCTCCAGACTTCTCTCTCCCTGGATTCGCTTCCGTTAATGAAACAGTCGAGCACATAAAGGGATATATGGAGTAATCCTTCACACACACTCACACACACATTTCACTCTCAAGCTACTACACATATGCCAATCATCAGGACTATATTGTTTTTATTTCCACTGTGATGTTTCTGTCTCCTCTAGTGGAGGGTCTGGAGCGTAATGACGGCACCGTGCAGAGACCATACCACATGCCCAGGTCTCTGTGGCAAATCCTCTACAAGAGAGACAGCTTTCTCCCTTAATGAATAAACCATCCAGCATATATTTGAGTCTTTTTTCTGTTGTTGTAACTGCAAAACTGTTCTCAACAGCATTTCGACCACTGTTTTGTTCAAAAGAGATCTGACGGGGCGGCCTCTGGACTGATCCAGTTTTGACCGAACGGCAGACACACACTGGATGTTCTGGCAAACATTTACATATCTGGCTGGACCTTAACCATGTTGCTCTGTTTATTTGATACGCCTACTCTTTTCATATACCGCACTGCTTATTGTGTAGGAGTAGGCTTGCTCCTAAATGTGGAGTATATGAGAGGCTTAAGGGGAAGTTGATATATTTAATTGAGTTTTAGTTCTTTGCCAACCTCTCTCATTATGTGTGAAAGATCACATTTCATGGGATGCTACAATATATTTTTTTTAATTCCTGAGTGTAATAATGTCAAGATTGGCCACCCTCCTGGACTCCCTCTTTCCGTGGTTGCACGTCTTGCGCTGCAGGCCGCTCCCCCCTGCAAGCGTTGGTCAAGACGGGTAGACGCTTACCTGGGATCTCGTCGTTATCAAAATAAACGTGAGCCTGCTTCTTCCGGGAACGACGAGATGCCCGTGTACAGGCAGCCACGACCAAGGCACACAGCAGGGTTTAAATACATGAACTAGAAACGAGGGACAGGTGTACGCAATCAGTGTGAGGACAAAATGAAACCGTGGAACGGAACAAAACACAAGACATGGAAAACACGGAACATGGAAGGGACTGATCGTGACAATCAGCATAGATTATTTAACACAAAGATTCAGAACTGCTGGTGCTGTGTATTTAATCATCTAATATAGACACCAGTACCTCCACTAAAGCCTGCCATAATGATATCAACATCAAATGCAAAAAAAGTAATTTTGTTTCCAATAGTAAAACCCAAAAAAAAAGCCAAACAAATAAAACGTGATGATGGACATGCGCCTCTTTAAAGGATTTTCTCAATAAATATATGTAGAATTTATGACTATAACAGAAAACAGCAAAGAGAAAAATGCAAGAATGCATATGGCGAAGGACGTATGGCAAGTATGGCAAATTCCTCCTAAATGTCTATATGGTTCCATCAATGCAATATTTGAAGCTCTATGAAATAAACAAACCAAATTGTTATCAGAACACTCCACTATATTCATGAAAAACACTTTCTCATGTACTCATGGTATAACTCATTTTTACTGTAGGAATTTGGAATAATAGGATGGCAAAATCCTGTTCATGCCTATTCTGTTCCATATATGCAATAGTTGAAGCACTATAAAATACACAATTCATATTGTTATCAAATCCTTCCAATATATTCTTGAAATACACTTTCTTGTGTATCCATACTATTACGTTCCAATGTTTTTACTTTAATTTGGAGTAAAAGGATGGCAAAATCCTCATAAACATGTATTCGTTCCACTATATAATCAGTTTTTGAAACTCTAGAAAACAAACTAGTCAAATTGTTATCAGATCCCTCCACAATATTCATGAAATCCACTTTCTCATGTACCCATGGTATGACTTTCAAGTGTTTTACTGTAGGAAGCTTGAGTAATAGGATGGCAAAATCCTCTTAAACATCTGTTCAGTTCAACATATATCACTACTCGAAGATCTATAAAATACACAATTCAAATTGTTATAAAATCACTCCACTACGTACTTGAAATAAACTTCCTCCTGTACCCATGATATGACTTTCAGTCATTTTTACTGCAGGAATTTGGAATAATGGAGTAGCAAAATTCTGTCGAATGTCTATTCAGTTCCATATATGTAATAATTGAAGCTCTATAAATAAATCAAATCAAATTGTTATCAGATCACTCCACTAAATTCTTGATATACACTATCTTATGTACCTGTGGTATGACTTTCAGTCATTTTTACAGTAGGAATTTAGAGTAATAGTATGGCAATATCCTGTGAAATGTCTATTCAGTTCACTATATATCACTACATGAAGCTGAGTGAAATGCACAAATCAAATTGTTATCAAATCACTTCATTAAATTCTTGAAATACAGTTTCTCTTGTACTCATGAATGACTTTCAGTCATTTTTACTGTAGGAATTTGGAGTAATAGGATGGCAAAAGCCTGTTAAATATCTATTTGGTTCACTACATATCACTTTTCCTTGTACCCATAATATAATGTTGAATATATTTACTGTAAAAATTTAAAGTATTGGGATGGCAAACTCATGTAAATTGCCTGTTTGGTTATATACATGCAACTTTAGAAAGTCTTTAAAATAAACAAATCAAATTGTTATCACATATCACTACTATACTCTTGAACTACTATACTATACTACTATTCTCATAGTCAGTGTAGACGTAGTTTAGGTAGGGGACGGGAGACGTTGTCACTTAGCCTCACAGGTTACATCTTGGCGATAAGCCTAAGGTTACATTATTATGTAAAGATTATTTTATTATTTGTGTAGCTTTTTTTGTACGTTAAAAGCACAGTAACCACGGACAGTTTAATCGTATAGGCCTAAATATTCGATACAGGACATGGAAAATTGAGCGCGAGCATCCCATAGCATGGAAAGCAGGTGCTCGTGACCAAGCTGCCTTTGTTGATGAGCTAAGAACGAGAACGTGCTGTGACTTCCAACATCACAATGTGTCAATAACCTGGAATGATGCGTCATAAGAATAGATTATCGAATGCAAGATTATTTTTTACTGAAACATTACACATTGCGGACTCTGTGTGATGGCGCTTATCGAAAGTGCAAGGGAGTGTACTGTAGTCAGCATGCCAGATTATTGCGGTGAGTTTTGTTGTTGTTGTTTTTTCCTAGATATAGCCATATGCCAAAGATTTTATGAGAACCCATACGTCAAATACAATGGTTAAAAAAGAAAAAAAAATGTACAAAACTAGCTTGTACATTTCATGTTAAAATAATAAATGTTCTTACGTACTTGGTAGGTCTACCTTATATTAAAAACATTTATATAGTGTACGATCTGTAACTGTGTATCAGATCGAAAGCGTATGTGTGCAGAAGGTGTCATAAAAAAAAAAGAAAAGTGTTGTAACGGCCCTAGTGTCGCTGGACAAGGAGCAGGACGGACAGACGTGTATTAACACACGATAGACACCGGCGCTCATATGCAACATAAACAGTGAACATAAAACACGAATACAGATAACGAACTATGTGAACACGAACATGGGCATTGACCGACTAAGATGCACACTCCCACAGCGGTTTAAACACACAGACGTTACAAGACTAAACCATGTGCAGTTGCGCGTTAATTACACAGGCGTGGTTACAAACAAGACTATGAACTCCCACTGCACGCGGCGGGCCGTACCACATGGCTAGTGTGAAGGGGAGCGTTCCATGACAACTGTATATAAAATGTGTTAGACAAAATATAGCGTACCGGTCAAAGGTTCAGACACGCGTGACTGAATATATGTTTTTCAAAGGTTTAAATTCATTCTAATGTAATGGTATATACTTAGAATTTATAGAATATATATATTCTTCAATTCTATCTTCTCAGGGGAACCTCCTCCGTATGAGCCCATTTTCAGGCGACCAGTTAACAAGAGGCGAGTCCGGCAATCTCTCAGTGCTTCTCCGATTTATTCCTCCACATCAGCTGACTTTAAAAAACCATTTAAAGCTCTACACATCATGGATCACAGAATGTCTGTTATTAACGCTATACAAGAACTATACTAAGGCCATAGATCTAGACTAAGACTATAAAGTTATTTCACTTAGCTAAATAACTTTAATACATAATTTAAATCATGCAATGTGTAATAATATTTCTTGTTTTTGTTCAGGAGATGTGCAGACATTATCTGCTGTATTATTTTTGTGGCTGCCATTGTCACCTATATTCTTATTCGCTCCCTGGGTAAGAAACATTTCCAACTACACTTTCATGGGGGGAAAAAAAATCATTATTATTGTGGGCTCAAGCGGAAGGTCTTTTACCCATGTATGGCTTGTGAGATATCCTTCTAACGGAGGTTCTAACACAGCGTGGCTGCTTGGAGACTCTCGTCATGTCGTGTTGCCCCAGAACTCCACTGGGATGTTTTGTGGAGCTGGAGTCAATGTGTAAGTCCCTCACATATTGGATAAGTATTTATATCTTCACAGGAATACCAAAACAGCACACCCAGTATGTAAGGAACACCGTCAGTATTCTTTCGAATGGACTTTAGTGAGTCGGACTAGGGTTACAATGGAGCTGTGCAGGTGCAAATCATGTGGAAACATGAAACATCAACAAGACAAGATGGGTTAGACTTTAGCTTTAAGATTTTCATGATTGGCACTGCACAGCAACAAGTGGAACCAATCAAATCACTTGTGTTTAATGATTGTCTCTAAACCAAGGGGTCCAAACTCAGGTCTAGGAGTGTCACAACACTGCAGAGTTTATTGGTTACCCCAGTCCAATTCACCCTCGAAGAAAGAACACTTAGCTGGGTAGTGGTGTGACTCTCCAGCACTGAATCCTGATACACATACTCAAAAAATTGAATAAAAATTGTTTATTTAATTGGCTAATATTCATGTGTCAAGCTGCATTTGTTTCCTGCATCCTCTCGTGTTTCAGTGACAAACCAAACGTCCTCTACTTTGACCTTCTGAAGTGTGCCAGAGCAACGACAGAAATGGACGCCATTCTAGAGGGTCTCCAGTGTCCAACCACTCAAGTGAGATTTCCACACAAATGTCCTGTTGACATTGTACAGAAACCAAACACGTATGTCAGTAGCCTTTTAGAAATATGCACATGAGACTCATTTATTACAAAACAGTTTAGCATGTAGTATGTGAATGCCAGTTTGTAAGTCTGGGGGCTTGGGTCTCCTTTTGCTGCTTGGTTTGGGAGCCTTTTGCTCTATCATGCAATGAACAATGTGTAAATAGTGTAGATAGAAATATAAAAAGCAACACTGTGTTTAGCTACTCAAATAAGATCTCCTTCACTCTGTGTGTTTGTGCGTTGGTTTGCAGGTCTGTGTTAAAAAATGCCCTTCAGAGTTCTGGAAGTTGCCCCCAGAGGCGTATGCCCCAAATGCCCTGCCTAAAGACTTCTTTCAGCAGCAGTATTGTGACCCTAGACTTGACCTCGCCCAAACCACATTGGTAAAACCTCACACTGCAAATAAGCAATGTAACCAGCTTCATCTCTGAGAAATAAACCCTCACCTCACTCTTGACAGAACAGAATTTGTCGTATCAAAAGTCTTTGCAATATGCAACTCTTTGTACATGTAATTCATGCATTGGCTTAGCCACTCACGCATACATAGCATTTGTGCATACATAGCATTCTGCATGTTAATGAGATTTTCACATGCATTTCCACTACAGAGTGTCCAAGACATCCTCAATCAAGAGCTTTGTCCATATTTCTACACGCCAAGTAAACCAGGTAAAGACAGCAGGATTACACAACTACCTGTTAATTTGTCCATTCTGTTTTGTAACAGTTTGACTATGCTATGTACCAAAACATAACCAAACCACCAGGAAAGTACTTATACCTGCAGTGATAAGTCAGCAGGTTTAATTGTTAGTCATATTATTTTCTGTCTCTCCCTCCACCCAGAACTAGGGAGATGTCTGCCTAGCTTTGACTGGCAGGACGTTCCTCCAGACTTCTCTCTCCCTGGATTCGCTTCCGTTTATGAAACAGTCGAGCACATAAAGGGATATATGGAGTAATCCTTCACACACACTCACACACACATTTCACTCTCAAGCTACTACACATATGCCAATCATCAGGACTATATTGTTTTTATTTCCACTGTGATGTTTCTGTCTCCTCTAGTGGAGGGTCTGGAGCGTAATGACGGCACCGTGCAGAGACCATACCACATGCCCAGGTCTCTGTGGCAAATCCTCCACAAGAGAGACAGCTTTCTCCCTTAATGAATAAACCATCCAGCATATATTTGAGTCTTTTTTCTGTTGTTGTAACTGTAAAACTGTTCTCAACAGCATTTCGACCACTGTTTTGTTCAAAAGAGATCTGACGGGGCGGCCTCTGGACTGATCCAGTTTTGACCGAACGGCAGACACACACTGGATGTTCTGGCAAACATTTACATATCTGGCTGGACCTTAACCATGTTGCTCTGTTTATTTGATACGCCTACTCTTTTCATATACCGCACTGCTTATTGTGTAGGAGTAGGCTTGCTCCTAAATGTGGAGTATATGAGAGGCTTAAGGGGAAGTTGATATATTTAATTGAGTTTTAGTTCTTTGCCAACCTCTCTCATTATGTGTGAAAGATCACATTTCATGGGATGCTACAATATATTTTTTTTTAATTCCTGAGTGTAATAATGTCAAGATTGGCCACCCTCCTGGACTCCCTCTTTCCGTGGTTTCACGTCTTGCGCTGCAGGCCGCTCCCCCCTGCAAGCGTTGGTCAAGACGGGTAGACGCTTACCTGGGATCTCGTCGTTATCAAAATAAACGTGAGCCTACTTCTTCCGGGAACGACGAGATGCCCGTGTACAGGCAGCCACGACCAAGGCACACAGCAGGGTTTAAATACATGAACTAGAAACGAGGGACAGGTGTACGCAATCAGTGTGAGGACAAAATGAAACCGTGGAACGGAACAAAACACAAGACATGGAAAACACGGAACATGGAAGGGACTGATCGTGACAATCAGCATAGATTATTTAACACAAAGATTCAGAACTGCTGGTGCTGTGTATTTAATCATCTAATATAGACACCAGTACCTCCACTAAAGCCTGCCATAATGATATCAACATCAAATGCAAAAAAAGTAATTTTGTTTCCAATAGTAAAACCAAAAAAAAAAAGCCAAACAAATAAAACGTGATGATGGACATGCGCCTCTTTAAAGGATTTTCTCAATAAATATATGTAGAATTTATGACTATAACAGAAAACAGCAAAGAGAAAAATGCAAGAATGCATATGGCGAAGGACGTATGGCAAGTATGGCAAATTCCTCCTAAATGTCTATATGGTTCCATCAATGCAATATTTGAAGCTCTATGAAATAAACAAACCAAATTGTTATCAGAACACTCCACTATATTCATGAAAAACACTTTCTCATGTACTCATGGTATAACTCATTTTTACTGTAGGAATTTGGAATAATAGGATGGCAAAATCCTGTTCATGCCTATTCTGTTCCATATATGCAATAGTTGAAGCACTATAAAATACACAATTCATATTGTTATCAAATCCTTCCAATATATTCTTGAAATACACTTTCTTGTGTATCCATACTATTACGTTCCAATGTTTTTACTTTAATTTGGAGTAAAAGGATGGCAAAATCCTCATAAACATGTATTCGTTCCACTATATAATCAGTTTTTGAAACTCTAGAAAACAAACTAGTCAAATTGTTATCAGATCCCTCCACAATATTCATGAAATCCACTTTCTCATGTACCCATGGTATGACTTTCAAGTGTTTTACTGTAGGAAGCTTGAGTAATAGGATGGCAAAATCCTCTTAAACATCTGTTCAGTTCAACATATATCACTACTCGAAGATCTATAAAATACACAATTCAAATTGTTATAAAATCACTCCACTACGTACTTGAAATAAACTTCCTCCTGTACCCATGATATGACTTTCAGTCATTTTTACTGCAGGAATTTGGAATAATGGAGTAGCAAAATTCTGTCGAATGTCTATTCAGTTCCATATATGTAATAATTGAAGCTCTATAAATAAATCAAATCAAATTGTTATCAGATCACTCCACTAAATTCTTGATATACACTATCTTATGTACCTGTGGTATGACTTTCAGTCATTTTTACAGTAGGAATTTAGAGTAATAGGATGGCAATATCCTGTGAAATGTCTATTCAGTTCACTATATATCACTACATGAAGCTGAGTGAAATGCACAAATCAAATTGTTATCAAATCACTTCATTAAATTCTTGAAATACAGTTTCTCTTGTACTCATGAATGACTTTCAGTCATTTTTACTGTAGGAATTTGGAGTAATAGGATGGCAAAAGCCTGTTAAATATCTATTTGGTTCACTACATATCACTTTTCCTTGTACCCATAATATAATGTTGAATATATTTACTGTAAAAATTTAAAGTATTGGGATGGCAAACTCATGTAAATTGCCTGTTTGGTTATATACATGCAACTTTAGAAAGTCTTTAAAATAAACAAATCAAATTGTTATCACATATCACTACTATACTCTTGAACTACTATACTATACTACTATTCTCATAGTCAGTGTAGACGTAGTTTAGGTAGGGGACGGGAGACGTTGTCACTTAGCCTCACAGGTTACATCTTGGCGATAAGCCTAAGGTTACATTATTATGTAAAGATTATTTTATTATTTGTGTAGCTTTTTTTGTACGTTAAAAGCACAGTAACCACGGACAGTTTAATCGTATAGGCCTAAATATTCGATACAGGACATGGAAAATTGAGCGCGAGCATCCCATAGCATGGAAAGCAGGTGCTCGTGACCAAGCTGCCTTTGTTGATGAGCTAAGAACGAGAACGTGCTGTGACTTCCAACATCACAATGTGTCAATAACCTGGAATGATGCGTCATAAGAATAGATTATCGAATGCAAGATTATTTTTTACTGAAACATTACACATTGCGGACTCTGTGTGATGGCGCTTATCGAAAGTGCAAGGGAGTGTACTGTAGTCAGCATGCCAGATTATTGCGGTGAGTTTTGTTGTTGTTGTTTTTTCCAGATATAGCCATATGCCAAAGATTTTATGAGAACCCATACGTCAAATACAATGGTTAAAAAAGAAAAAAAATGTACAAAACTAGCTTGTACATTTCATGTTAAAATAATAAATGTTCTTACGTACTTGGTAGGTCTACCTTATATTAAAAACATTTATATAGTGTACGATCTGTAACTGTGTATCAGATCGAAAGCGTATGTGTGCAGAAGGTGTCATAAAAAAAAAAAAAGAAAAGTGTTGTAACGGCCCTAGTGTCGCTGGACAAGGAGCAGGACGGACAGACGTGTATTAACACACGATAAAGACACCGGCGCTCATATGCAACATAAACAGTGAACATAAAACACGAATACAGATAACGAACTATGTGAACACGAACATGGGCATTGACCGACTAAGATGCACACTCCCACAGCGGTTTAAACACACAGACGTTACAAGACTAAACCATGTGCAGTTGCGCGTTAATTACACAGGCGTGGTTACAAACAAGACTATGAACTCCCACTGCACGCGGCGGGCCGTACCACATGGCTAGTGTGAAGGGGAGCGTTCCATGACAACTGTATATAAAATGTGTTAGACAAAATATAGCGTACCGGTCAAAGGTTCAGACACGCGTGACTGAATATATGTTTTTCAAAGGTTTAAATTCATTCTAATGTAATGGTATATACTTAGAATTTATAGAATATATATATTCTTCAATTCTATCTTCTCAGGGGAACCTCCTCCGTATGAGCCCATTTTCAGGCGACCAGTTAACAAGAGGCGAGTCCGGCAATCTCTCAGTGCTTCTCCGATTTACTCCTCCACATCAGCTGACTTTAAAAAACCATTTAAAGCTCTACACATCATGGATCACAGAATGTCTGTTATTAACGCTATACAAGAACTATACTAAGGCCATAGATCTAGACTAAGACTATAAAGTTATTTCACTTAGCTAAATAACTTTAATACATAATTTAAATCATGCAATGTGTAATAATATTTCTTGTTTTTGTTCAGGAGATGTGCAGACATTATCTGCTGTATTATTTTTGTGGCTGCCATTGTCACCTATATTCTTATTCGCTCCCTGGGTAAGAAACATTTCCAACTACACTTTCATGGGGGAAAAAAAAAATCATTATTATTGTGGGCTCAAGCGGAAGGTCTTTTACCCATGTATGGCTTGTGAGATATCCTTCTAACGGAGGTTCTAACACAGCGTGGCTGCTTGGAGACTCTCGTCATGTCGTGTTGCCCCAGAACTCCACTGGGATGTTTTGTGGAGCTGGAGTCAATGTGTAAGTCCCTCACATACTGGATAAGTATTTATATCTTCACAGGAATACCAAAACAGCACACCCAGTATGTAAGGAACACCGTCAGTATTCTTTCGAATGGACTTTAGTGAGTCGGACTAGGGTTACAATGGAGCTGTGCAGGTGCAAATCATGTGGAAACATGAAACATCAACAAGACAAGATGGGTTAGACTTTAGCTTTAAGATTTTCATGATTGGCACTGCACAGCAACAAGTGGAACCAATCAAATCACTTGTGTTTAATGATTGTCTCTAAACCAAGGGGTCCAAACTCAGGTCTAGGAGTGTCACAACACTGCAGAGTTTATTGGTTACCCCAGTCCAATTCACCCTCGAAGAAAGAACACTTAGCTGGGTAGTGGTGTGACTCTCCAGCACTGAATCCTGATACACATACTCAAAAAATTGAATAAAAATTGTTTATTTAATTGGCTAATATTCATGTGTCAAGCTGCATTTGTTTCCTGCATCCTCTCGTGTTTCAGTGACAAACCAAACGTCCTCTACTTTGACCTTCTGAAGTGTGCCAGAGCAACGACAGAAATGGACGCCATTCTAGAGGGTCTCCAGTGTCCAACCACTCAAGTGAGATTTCCACACAAATGTCCTGTTGACATTGTACAGAAACCAAACACGTATGTCAGTAGCCTTTTAGAAATATGCACATGAGACTCATTTATTACAAAACAGTTTAGCATGTAGTATGTGAATGCCAGTTTGTAAGTCTGGGGGCTTGGGTCTCCTTTTGCTGCTTGGTTTGGGAGCCTTTTGCTCTATCATGCAATGAACAATGTGTAAATAGTGTAGATAGAAATATAAAAAGCAACACTGTGTTTAGCTACTCAAATAAGATCTCCTTCACTCTGTGTGTTTGTGCGTTGGTTTGCAGGTCTGTGTTAAAAAATGCCCTTCAGAGTTCTGGAAGTTGCCCCCAGAGGCGTATGCCCCAAATGCCCTGCCTAAAGACTTCTTTCAGCAGCAGTATTGTGACCCTAGACTTGACCTCGCCCAAACCACATTGGTAAAACCTCACACTGCAAATAAGCAATGTAACCAGCTTCATCTCTGAGAAATAAACCCTCACCTCACTCTTGACAGAACAGAATTTGTCGTATCAAAAGTCTTTGCAATATGCAACTCTTTGTACATGTAATTCATGCATTGGCTTAGCCACTCACGCATACATAGCATTTGTGCATACATAGCATTCTGCATGTTAATGAGATTTTCACATGCATTTCCACTACAGAGTGTCCAAGACATCCTCAATCAAGAGCTTTGTCCATATTTCTACACGCCAAGTAAACCAGGTAAAGACAGCAGGATTACACAACTACCTGTTAATTTGTCCATTCTGTTTTGTAACAGTTTGACTATGCTATGTACCAAAACATAACCAAACCACCAGGAAAGTACTTATACCTGCAGTGATAAGTCAGCAGGTTTAATTGTTAGTCATATTATTTTCTGTCTCTCCCTCCACCCAGAACTAGGGAGATGTCTGCCTAGCTTTGACTGGCAGGACGTTCCTCCAGACTTCTCTCTCCCTGGATTCGCTTCCGTTTATGAAACAGTCGAGCACATAAAGGGATATATGGAGTAATCCTTCACACACACTCACACACACATTTCACTCTCAAGCTACTACACATATGCCAATCATCAGGACTATATTGTTTTTATTTCCACTGTGATGTTTCTGTCTCCTCTAGTGGAGGGTCTGGAGCGTAATGACGGCACCGTGCAGAGACCATACCACATGCCCAGGTCTCTGTGGCAAATCCTCCACAAGAGAGACAGCTTTCTCCCTTAATGAATAAACCATCCAGCATATATTTGAGTCTTTTTTCTGTTGTTGTAACTGTAAAACTGTTCTCAACAGCATTTCGACCACTGTTTTGTTCAAAAGAGATCTGACGGGGCGGCCTCTGGACTGATCCAGTTTTGACCGAACGGCAGACACACACTGGATGTTCTGGCAAACATTTACATATCTGGCTGGACCTTAACCATGTTGCTCTGTTTATTTGATACGCCTACTCTTTTCATATACCGCACTGCTTATTGTGTAGGAGTAGGCTTGCTCCTAAATGTGGAGTATATGAGAGGCTTAAGGGGAAGTTGATATATTTAATTGAGTTTTAGTTCTTTGCCAACCTCTCTCATTATGTGTGAAAGATCACATTTCATGGGATGCTACAATATATTTTTTTTTAATTCCTGAGTGTAATAATGTCAAGATTGGCCACCCTCCTGGACTCCCTCTTTCCGTGGTTTCACGTCTTGCGCTGCAGGCCGCTCCCCCCTGCAAGCGTTGGTCAAGACGGGTAGACGCTTACCTGGGATCTCGTCGTTATCAAAATAAACGTGAGCCTACTTCTTCCGGGAACGACGAGATGCCCGTGTACAGGCAGCCACGACCAAGGCACACAGCAGGGTTTAAATACATGAACTAGAAACGAGGGACAGGTGTACGCAATCAGTGTGAGGACAAAATGAAACCGTGGAACGGAACAAAACACAAGACATGGAAAACACGGAACATGGAAGGGACTGATCGTGACAATCAGCATAGATTATTTAACACAAAGATTCAGAACTGCTGGTGCTGTGTATTTAATCATCTAATATAGACACCAGTACCTCCACTAAAGCCTGCCATAATGATATCAACATCAAATGCAAAAAAAGTAATTTTGTTTCCAATAGTAAAACCAAAAAAAAAAAGCCAAACAAATAAAACGTGATGATGGACATGCGCCTCTTTAAAGGATTTTCTCAATAAATATATGTAGAATTTATGACTATAACAGAAAACAGCAAAGAGAAAAATGCAAGAATGCATATGGCGAAGGACGTATGGCAAGTATGGCAAATTCCTCCTAAATGTCTATATGGTTCCATCAATGCAATATTTGAAGCTCTATGAAATAAACAAACCAAATTGTTATCAGAACACTCCACTATATTCATGAAAAACACTTTCTCATGTACTCATGGTATAACTCATTTTTACTGTAGGAATTTGGAATAATAGGATGGCAAAATCCTGTTCATGCCTATTCTGTTCCATATATGCAATAGTTGAAGCACTATAAAATACACAATTCATATTGTTATCAAATCCTTCCAATATATTCTTGAAATACACTTTCTTGTGTATCCATACTATTACGTTCCAATGTTTTTACTTTAATTTGGAGTAAAAGGATGGCAAAATCCTCATAAACATGTATTCGTTCCACTATATAATCAGTTTTTGAAACTCTAGAAAACAAACTAGTCAAATTGTTATCAGATCCCTCCACAATATTCATGAAATCCACTTTCTCATGTACCCATGGTATGACTTTCAAGTGTTTTACTGTAGGAAGCTTGAGTAATAGGATGGCAAAATCCTCTTAAACATCTGTTCAGTTCAACATATATCACTACTCGAAGATCTATAAAATACACAATTCAAATTGTTATAAAATCACTCCACTACGTACTTGAAATAAACTTCCTCCTGTACCCATGATATGACTTTCAGTCATTTTTACTGCAGGAATTTGGAATAATGGAGTAGCAAAATTCTGTCGAATGTCTATTCAGTTCCATATATGTAATAATTGAAGCTCTATAAATAAATCAAATCAAATTGTTATCAGATCACTCCACTAAATTCTTGATATACACTATCTTATGTACCTGTGGTATGACTTTCAGTCATTTTTACAGTAGGAATTTAGAGTAATAGGATGGCAATATCCTGTGAAATGTCTATTCAGTTCACTATATATCACTACATGAAGCTGAGTGAAATGCACAAATCAAATTGTTATCAAATCACTTCATTAAATTCTTGAAATACAGTTTCTCTTGTACTCATGAATGACTTTCAGTCATTTTTACTGTAGGAATTTGGAGTAATAGGATGGCAAAAGCCTGTTAAATATCTATTTGGTTCACTACATATCACTTTTCCTTGTACCCATAATATAATGTTGAATATATTTACTGTAAAAATTTAAAGTATTGGGATGGCAAACTCATGTAAATTGCCTGTTTGGTTATATACATGCAACTTTAGAAAGTCTTTAAAATAAACAAATCAAATTGTTATCACATATCACTACTATACTCTTGAACTACTATACTATACTACTATTCTCATAGTCAGTGTAGACGTAGTTTAGGTAGGGGACGGGAGACGTTGTCACTTAGCCTCACAGGTTACATCTTGGCGATAAGCCTAAGGTTACATTATTATGTAAAGATTATTTTATTATTTGTGTAGCTTTTTTTGTACGTTAAAAGCACAGTAACCACGGACAGTTTAATCGTATAGGCCTAAATATTCGATACAGGACATGGAAAATTGAGCGCGAGCATCCCATAGCATGGAAAGCAGGTGCTCGTGACCAAGCTGCCTTTGTTGATGAGCTAAGAACGAGAACGTGCTGTGACTTCCAACATCACAATGTGTCAATAACCTGGAATGATGCGTCATAAGAATAGATTATCGAATGCAAGATTATTTTTTACTGAAACATTACACATTGCGGACTCTGTGTGATGGCGCTTATCGAAAGTGCAAGGGAGTGTACTGTAGTCAGCATGCCAGATTATTGCGGTGAGTTTTGTTGTTGTTGTTTTTTCCAGATATAGCCATATGCCAAAGATTTTATGAGAACCCATACGTCAAATACAATGGTTAAAAAAGAAAAAAAATGTACAAAACTAGCTTGTACATTTCATGTTAAAATAATAAATGTTCTTACGTACTTGGTAGGTCTACCTTATATTAAAAACATTTATATAGTGTACGATCTGTAACTGTGTATCAGATCGAAAGCGTATGTGTGCAGAAGGTGTCATAAAAAAAAAAAGAAAAGTGTTGTAACGGCCCTAGTGTCGCTGGACAAGGAGCAGGACGGACAGACGTGTATTAACACACGATAAAGACACCGGCGCTCATATGCAACATAAACAGTGAACATAAAACACGAATACAGATAACGAACTATGTGAACACGAACATGGGCATTGACCGACTAAGATGCACACTCCCACAGCGGTTTAAACACACAGACGTTACAAGACTAAACCATGTGCAGTTGCGCGTTAATTACACAGGCGTGGTTACAAACAAGACTATGAACTCCCACTGCACGCGGCGGGCCGTACCACATGGCTAGTGTGAAGGGGAGCGTTCCATGACAACTGTATATAAAATGTGTTAGACAAAATATAGCGTACCGGTCAAAGGTTCAGACACGCGTGACTGAATATATGTTTTTCAAAGGTTTAAATTCATTCTAATGTAATGGTATATACTTAGAATTTATAGAATATATATATTCTTCAATTCTATCTTCTCAGGGGAACCTCCTCCGTATGAGCCCATTTTCAGGCGACCAGTTAACAAGAGGCGAGTCCGGCAATCTCTCAGTGCTTCTCCGATTTACTCCTCCACATCAGCTGACTTTAAAAAACCATTTAAAGCTCTACACATCATGGATCACAGAATGTCTGTTATTAACGCTATACAAGAACTATACTAAGGCCATAGATCTAGACTAAGACTATAAAGTTATTTCACTTAGCTAAATAACTTTAATACATAATTTAAATCATGCAATGTGTAATAATATTTCTTGTTTTTGTTCAGGAGATGTGCAGACATTATCTGCTGTATTATTTTTGTGGCTGCCATTGTCACCTATATTCTTATTCGCTCCCTGGGTAAGAAACATTTCCAACTACACTTTCATGGGGGAAAAAAAAATCATTATTATTGTGGGCTCAAGCGGAAGGTCTTTTACCCATGTATGGCTTGTGAGATATCCTTCTAACGGAGGTTCTAACACAGCGTGGCTGCTTGGAGACTCTCGTCATGTCGTGTTGCCCCAGAACTCCACTGGGATGTTTTGTGGAGCTGGAGTCAATGTGTAAGTCCCTCACATACTGGATAAGTATTTATATCTTCACAGGAATACCAAAACAGCACACCCAGTATGTAAGGAACACCGTCAGTATTCTTTCGAATGGACTTTAGTGAGTCGGACTAGGGTTACAATGGAGCTTTGCAGGTGCAAATCATGTGGAAACATGAAACATCAACAAGACAAGATGGGTTAGACTTTAGCTTTAAGATTTTCATGATTGGCACTGCACAGCAACAAGTGGAACCAATCAAATCACTTGTGTTTAATGATTGTCTCTAAACCAAGGGGTCCAAACTCAGGTCTAGGAGTGTCACAACACTGCAGAGTTTATTGGTTACCCCAGTCCAATTCACCCTCGAAGAAAGAACACTTAGCTGGGTAGTGGTGTGACTCTCCAGCACTGAATCCTGATACACATACTCAAAAAATTGAATAAAAATTGTTTATTTAATTGGCTAATATTCATGTCAAGCTGCATTTGTTTCCTGCATCCTCTCGTGTTTCAGTGACAAACCAAACGTCCTCTACTTTGACCTTCTGAAGTGTGCCAGAGCAACGACAGAAATGGACGCCATTCTAGAGGGTCTCCAGTGTCCAACCACTCAAGTGAGATTTCCACACAAATGTCCTGTTGACATTGTACAGAAACCAAACACGTATGTCAGTAGCCTTTTAGAAATATGCACATGAGACTCATTTATTACAAAACAGTTTAGCATGTAGTATGTGAATGCCAGTTTGTAAGTCTGGGGGCTTGGGTCTCCTTTTGCTGCTTGGTTTGGGAGCCTTTTGCTCTATCATGCAATGAACAATGTTTAAATAGTGTAGATAGAAATATAAAAAGCAACACTGTGTTTAGCTACTCAAATAAGATCTCCTTCACTCTGTGTGTTTGTGCGTTGGTTTGCAGGTCTGTGTTAAAAAATGCCCTTCAGAGTTCTGGAAGTTGCCCCCAAATGCCCTGCCTAAAGACTTCTTTCAGCAGCAGTATTGTGACCCTAGACTTGACCTCGCCCAAACCACATTGGTAAAACCTCACACTGCAAATAAGCAATGTAACCAGCTTCATCTCTGAGAAATAAACCCTCACCTCACTCTTGACAGAACAGAATTTGTCGTATCAAAAGTCTTTGCAATATGCAACTCTTTGTACATGTAATTCATGCATTGGCTTAGCCACTCACGCATACATAGCATTTGTGCATACATAGCATTCTGCATGTTAATGAGATTTTCACATGCATTTCCACTACAGAGTGTCCAAGACATCCTCAATCAAGAGCTTTGTCCATATTTCTACACGCCAAGTAAACCAGGTAAAGACAGCAGGATTACACAACTACCTGTTAATTTGTCCATTCTGTTTTGTAACAGTTTGACTATGCTATGTACCAAAACATAACCAAACCACCAGGAAAGTACTTATACCTGCAGTGATAAGTCAGCAGGTTTAATTGTTAGTCATATTATTTTCTGTCTCTCCCTCCACCCAGAACTAGGGAGATGTCTGCCTAGCTTTGACTGGCAGGACGTTCCTCCAGACTTCTCTCTCCCTGGATTCGCTTCCGTTAATGAAACAGTCGAGCACATAAAGGGATATATGGAGTAATCCTTCACACACACTCACACACACATTTCACTCTCAAGCTACTACACATATGCCAATCATCAGGACTATATTGTTTTTATTTCCACTGTGATGTTTCTGTCTCCTCTAGTGGAGGGTCTGGAGCGTAATGACGGCACCGTGCAGAGACCATACCACATGCCCAGGTCTCTGTGGCAAATCCTCTACAAGAGAGATAGCTTTCTCCCTTAATGAATAAACCATCCAGCATATATTTGAGTCTTTTTTCTGTTGTTGTAACTGCAAAACTGTTCTCAACAGCATTTCGACCACTGTTTTGTTCAAAAGAGATCTGACGGGGCGGCCTCTGGACTGATCCAGTTTTGACCGAACGGCAGACACACACTGGATGTTCTGGCAAACATTTACATATCTGGCTGGACCTTAACCATGTTGCTCTGTTTATTTGATACGCCTACTCTTTTCATATACCGCACTGCTTATTGTGTAGGAGTAGGCTTGCTCCTAAATGTGGAGTATATGAGAGGCTTAAGGGGAAGTTGATATATTTAATTGAGTTTTAGTTCTTTGCCAACCTCTCTCATTATGTGTGAAAGATCACATTTCATGGGATGCTACAATATATTTTTTTTAATTCCTGAGTGTAATAATGTCAAGATTGGCCACCCTCCTGGACTCCCTCTTTCCGTGGTTGCACGTCTTGCGCTGCAGGCCGCTCCCCCCTGCAAGCGTTGGTCAAGACGGGTAGACGCTTACCTGGGATCTCGTCGTTATCAAAATAAACGTGAGCCTGCTTCTTCCGGGAACGACGAGATGCCCGTGTACAGGCAGCCACGACCAAGGCACACAGCAGGGTTTAAATACATGAACTAGAAACGAGGGACAGGTGTACGCAATCAGTGTGAGGACAAAATGAAACCGTGGAACGGAACAAAACACAAGACATGGAAAACACGGAACATGGAAGGGACTGATCGTGACAATCAGCATAGATTATTTAACACAAAGATTCAGAACTGCTGGTGCTGTGTATTTAATCATCTAATATAGACACCAGTACCTCCACTAAAGCCTGCCATAATGATATCAACATCAAATGCAAAAAAAGTAATTTTGTTTCCAATAGTAAAACCCAAAAAAAAAGCCAAACAAATAAAACGTGATGATGGACATGCGCCTCTTTAAAGGATTTTCTCAATAAATATATGTAGAATTTATGACTATAACAGAAAACAGCAAAGAGAAAAATGCAAGAATGCATATGGCGAAGGACGTATGGCAAGTATGGCAAATTCCTCCTAAATGTCTATATGGTTCCATCAATGCAATATTTGAAGCTCTATGAAATAAACAAACCAAATTGTTATCAGAACACTCCACTATATTCATGAAAAACACTTTCTCATGTACTCATGGTATAACTCATTTTTACTGTAGGAATTTGGAATAATAGGATGGCAAAATCCTGTTCATGCCTATTCTGTTCCATATATGCAATAGTTGAAGCACTATAAAATACACAATTCATATTGTTATCAAATCCTTCCAATATATTCTTGAAATACACTTTCTTGTGTATCCATACTATTACGTTCCAATGTTTTTACTTTAATTTGGAGTAAAAGGATGGCAAAATCCTCATAAACATGTATTCGTTCCACTATATAATCAGTTTTTGAAACTCTAGAAAACAAACTAGTCAAATTGTTATCAGATCCCTCCACAATATTCATGAAATCCACTTTCTCATGTACCCATGGTATGACTTTCAAGTGTTTTACTGTAGGAAGCTTGAGTAATAGGATGGCAAAATCCTCTTAAACATCTGTTCAGTTCAACATATATCACTACTCGAAGATCTATAAAATACACAATTCAAATTGTTATAAAATCACTCCACTACGTACTTGAAATAAACTTCCTCCTGTACCCATGATATGACTTTCAGTCATTTTTACTGCAGGAATTTGGAATAATGGAGTAGCAAAATTCTGTCGAATGTCTATTCAGTTCCATATATGTAATAATTGAAGCTCTATAAATAAATCAAATCAAATTGTTATCAGATCACTCCACTAAATTCTTGATATACACTATCTTATGTACCTGTGGTATGACTTTCAGTCATTTTTACAGTAGGAATTTAGAGTAATAGGATGGCAATATCCTGTGAAATGTCTATTCAGTTCACTATATATCACTACATGAAGCTGAGTGAAATGCACAAATCAAATTGTTATCAAATCACTTCATTAAATTCTTGAAATACAGTTTCTCTTGTACTCATGAATGACTTTCAGTCATTTTTACTGTAGGAATTTGGAGTAATAGGATGGCAAAAGCCTGTTAAATATCTATTTGGTTCACTACATATCACTTTTCCTTGTACCCATAATATAATGTTGAATATATTTACTGTAAAAATTTAAAGTATTGGGATGGCAAACTCATGTAAATTGCCTGTTTGGTTATATACATGCAACTTTAGAAAGTCTTTAAAATAAACAAATCAAATTGTTATCACATATCACTACTATACTCTTGAACTACTATACTATACTACTATTCTCATAGTCAGTGTAGACGTAGTTTAGGTAGGGGACGGGAGACGTTGTCACTTAGCCTCACAGGTTACATCTTGGCGATAAGCCTAAGGTTACATTATTATGTAAAGATTATTTTATTATTTGTGTAGCTTTTTTTGTACGTTAAAAGCACAGTAACCACGGACAGTTTAATCGTATAGGCCTAAATATTCGATACAGGACATGGAAAATTGAGCGCGAGCATCCCATAGCATGGAAAGCAGGTGCTCGTGACCAAGCTGCCTTTGTTGATGAGCTAAGAACGAGAACGTGCTGTGACTTCCAACATCACAATGTGTCAATAACCTGGAATGATGCGTCATAAGAATAGATTATCGAATGCAAGATTATTTTTTACTGAAACATTACACATTGCGGACTCTGTGTGATGGCGCTTATCGAAAGTGCAAGGGAGTGTACTGTAGTCAGCATGCCAGATTATTGCGGTGAGTTTTGTTGTTGTTGTTTTTTCCAGATATAGCCATATGCCAAAGATTTTATGAGAACCCATACGTCAAATACAATGGTTAAAAAAGAAAAAAAATGTACAAAACTAGCTTGTACATTTCATGTTAAAATAATAAATGTTCTTACGTACTTGGTAGGTCTACCTTATATTAAAAACATTTATATAGTGTACGATCTGTAACTGTGTATCAGATCGAAAGCGTATGTGTGCAGAAGGTGTCATAAAAAAAAAAAAGAAAAGTGTTGTAACGGCCCTAGTGTCGCTGGACAAGGAGCAGGACGGACAGACGTGTATTAACACACGATAAAGACACCGGCGCTCATATGCAACATAAACAGTGAACATAAAACACGAATACAGATAACGAACTATGTGAACACGAACATGGGCATTGACCGACTAAGATGCACACTCCCACAGCGGTTTAAACACACAGACGTTACAAGACTAAACCATGTGCAGTTGCGCGTTAATTACACAGGCGTGGTTACAAACAAGACTATGAACTCCCACTGCACGCGGCGGGCCGTACCACATGGCTAGTGTGAAGGGGAGCGTTCCATGACAACTGTATATAAAATGTGTTAGACAAAATATAGCGTACCGGTCAAAGGTTCAGACACGCGTGACTGAATATATGTTTTTCAAAGGTTTAAATTCATTCTAATGTAATGGTATATACTTAGAATTTATAGAATATATATATTCTTCAATTCTATCTTCTCAGGGGAACCTCCTCCGTATGAGCCCATTTTCAGGCGACCAGTTAACAAGAGGCGAGTCCGGCAATCTCTCAGTGCTTCTCCGATTTACTCCTCCACATCAGCTGACTTTAAAAAACCATTTAAAGCTCTACACATCATGGATCACAGAATGTCTGTTATTAACGCTATACAAGAACTATACTAAGGCCATAGATCTAGACTAAGACTATAAAGTTATTTCACTTAGCTAAATAACTTTAATACATAATTTAAATCATGCAATGTGTAATAATATTTCTTGTTTTTGTTCAGGAGATGTGCAGACATTATCTGCTGTATTATTTTTGTGGCTGCCATTGTCACCTATATTCTTATTCGCTCCCTGGGTAAGAAACATTTCCAACTACACTTTCATGGGGGAAAAAAAAATCATTATTATTGTGGGCTCAAGCGGAAGGTCTTTTACCCATGTATGGCTTGTGAGATATCCTTCTAACGGAGGTTCTAACACAGCGTGGCTGCTTGGAGACTCTCGTCATGTCGTGTTGCCCCAGAACTCCACTGGGATGTTTTGTGGAGCTGGAGTCAATGTGTAAGTCCCTCACATACTGGATAAGTATTTATATCTTCACAGGAATACCAAAACAGCACACCCAGTATGTAAGGAACACCGTCAGTATTCTTTCGAATGGACTTTAGTGAGTCGGACTAGGGTTACAATGGAGCTGTGCAGGTGCAAATCATGTGGAAACATGAAACATCAACAAGACAAGATGGGTTAGACTTTAGCTTTAAGATTTTCATGATTGGCACTGCACAGCAACAAGTGGAACCAATCAAATCACTTGTGTTTAATGATTGTCTCTAAACCAAGGGGTCCAAACTCAGGTCTAGGAGTGTCACAACACTGCAGAGTTTATTGGTTACCCCAGTCCAATTCACCCTCGAAGAAAGAACACTTAGCTGGGTAGTGGTGTGACTCTCCAGCACTGAATCCTGATACACATACTCAAAAAATTGAATAAAAATTGTTTATTTAATTGGCTAATATTCATGTGTCAAGCTGCATTTGTTTCCTGCATCCTCTCGTGTTTCAGTGACAAACCAAACGTCCTCTACTTTGACCTTCTGAAGTGTGCCAGAGCAACGACAGAAATGGACGCCATTCTAGAGGGTCTCCAGTGTCCAACCACTCAAGTGAGATTTCCACACAAATGTCCTGTTGACATTGTACAGAAACCAAACACGTATGTCAGTAGCCTTTTAGAAATATGCACATGAGACTCATTTATTACAAAACAGTTTAGCATGTAGTATGTGAATGCCAGTTTGTAAGTCTGGGGGCTTGGGTCTCCTTTTGCTGCTTGGTTTGGGAGCCTTTTGCTCTATCATGCAATGAACAATGTGTAAATAGTGTAGATAGAAATATAAAAAGCAACACTGTGTTTAGCTACTCAAATAAGATCTCCTTCACTCTGTGTGTTTGTGCGTTGGTTTGCAGGTCTGTGTTAAAAAATGCCCTTCAGAGTTCTGGAAGTTGCCCCCAGAGGCGTATGCCCCAAATGCCCTGCCTAAAGACTTCTTTCAGCAGCAGTATTGTGACCCTAGACTTGACCTCGCCCAAACCACATTGGTAAAACCTCACACTGCAAATAAGCAATGTAACCAGCTTCATCTCTGAGAAATAAACCCTCACCTCACTCTTGACAGAACAGAATTTGTCGTATCAAAAGTCTTTGCAATATGCAACTCTTTGTACATGTAATTCATGCATTGGCTTAGCCACTCACGCATACATAGCATTTGTGCATACATAGCATTCTGCATGTTAATGAGATTTTCACATGCATTTCCACTACAGAGTGTCCAAGACATCCTCAATCAAGAGCTTTGTCCATATTTCTACACGCCAAGTAAACCAGGTAAAGACAGCAGGATTACACAACTACCTGTTAATTTGTCCATTCTGTTTTGTAACAGTTTGACTATGCTATGTACCAAAACATAACCAAACCACCAGGAAAGTACTTATACCTGCAGTGATAAGTCAGCAGGTTTAATTGTTAGTCATATTATTTTCTGTCTCTCCCTCCACCCAGAACTAGGGAGATGTCTGCCTAGCTTTGACTGGCAGGACGTTCCTCCAGACTTCTCTCTCCCTGGATTCGCTTCCGTTAATGAAACAGTCGAGCACATAAAGGGATATATGGAGTAATCCTTCACACACACTCACACACACATTTCACTCTCAAGCTACTACACATATGCCAATCATCAGGACTATATTGTTTTTATTTCCACTGTGATGTTTCTGTCTCCTCTAGTGGAGGGTCTGGAGCGTAATGACGGCACCGTGCAGAGACCATACCACATGCCCAGGTCTCTGTGGCAAATCCTCTACAAGAGAGACAGCTTTCTCCCTTAATGAATAAACCATCCAGCATATATTTGAGTCTTTTTTCTGTTGTTGTAACTGCAAAACTGTTCTCAACAGCATTTCGACCACTGTTTTGTTCAAAAGAGATCTGACGGGGCGGCCTCTGGACTGATCCAGTTTTGACCGAACGGCAGACACACACTGGATGTTCTGGCAAACATTTACATATCTGGCTGGACCTTAACCATGTTGCTCTGTTTATTTGATACGCCTACTCTTTTCATATACCGCACTGCTTATTGTGTAGGAGTAGGCTTGCTCCTAAATGTGGAGTATATGAGAGGCTTAAGGGGAAGTTGATATATTTAATTGAGTTTTAGTTCTTTGCCAACCTCTCTCATTATGTGTGAAAGATCACATTTCATGGGATGCTACAATATATTTTTTTTAATTCCTGAGTGTAATAATGTCAAGATTGGCCACCCTCCTGGACTCCCTCTTTCCGTGGTTGCACGTCTTGCGCTGCAGGCCGCTCCCCCCTGCAAGCGTTGGTCAAGACGGGTAGACGCTTACCTGGGATCTCGTCGTTATCAAAATAAACGTGAGCCTGCTTCTTCCGGGAACGACGAGATGCCCGTGTACAGGCAGCCACGACCAAGGCACACAGCAGGGTTTAAATACATGAACTAGAAACGAGGGACAGGTGTACGCAGTCAGTGTGAGGACAAAATGAAACCGTGGAACGGAACAAAACACAAGACATGGAAAACACGGAACATGGAAGGGACTGATCGTGACAATCAGCATAGATTATTTAACACAAAGATTCAGAACTGCTGGTGCTGTGTATTTAATCATCTAATATAGACACCAGTACCTCCACTAAAGCCTGCCATAATGATATCAACATCAAATGCAAAAAAAGTAATTTTGTTTCCAATAGTAAAACCCAAAAAAAAAGCCAAACAAATAAAACGTGATGATGGACATGCGCCTCTTTAAAGGATTTTCTCAATAAATATATGTAGAATTTATGACTATAACAGAAAACAGCAAAGAGAAAAATGCAAGAATGCATATGGCGAAGGACGTATGGCAAGTATGGCAAATTCCTCCTAAATGTCTATATGGTTCCATCAATGCAATATTTGAAGCTCTATGAAATAAACAAACCAAATTGTTATCAGAACACTCCACTATATTCATGAAAAACACTTTCTCATGTACTCATGGTATAACTCATTTTTACTGTAGGAATTTGGAATAATAGGATGGCAAAATCCTGTTCATGCCTATTCTGTTCCATATATGCAATAGTTGAAGCACTATAAAATACACAATTCATATTGTTATCAAATCCTTCCAATATATTCTTGAAATACACTTTCTTGTGTATCCATACTATTACGTTCCAATGTTTTTACTTTAATTTGGAGTAAAAGGATGGCAAAATCCTCATAAACATGTATTCGTTCCACTATATAATCAGTTTTTGAAACTCTAGAAAACAAACTAGTCAAATTGTTATCAAATCCCTCCACAATATTCATGAAATCCACTTTCTCATGTACCCATGGTATGACTTTCAAGTGTTTTACTGTAGGAAGCTTGAGTAATAGGATGGCAAAATCCTCTTAAACATCTGTTCAGTTCAACATATATCACTACTCGAAGATCTATAAAATACACAATTCAAATTGTTATAAAATCACTCCACTACGTACTTGAAATAAACTTCCTCCTGTACCCATGATATGACTTTCAGTCATTTTTACTGCAGGAATTTGGAATAATGGAGTAGCAAAATTCTGTCGAATGTCTATTCAGTTCCATATATGTAATAATTGAAGCTCTATAAATAAATCAAATCAAATTGTTATCAGATCACTCCACTAAATTCTTGATATACACTATCTTATGTACCTGTGGTATGACTTTCAGTCATTTTTACAGTAGGAATTTAGAGTAATAGTATGGCAATATCCTGTGAAATGTCTATTCAGTTCACTATATATCACTACATGAAGCTGAGTGAAATGCACAAATCAAATTGTTATCAAATCACTTCATTAAATTCTTGAAATACAGTTTCTCTTGTACTCATGAATGACTTTCAGTCATTTTTACTGTAGGAATTTGGAGTAATAGGATGGCAAAAGCCTGTTAAATATCTATTTGGTTCACTACATATCACTTTTCCTTGTACCCATAATATAATGTTGAATATATTTACTGTAAAAATTTAAAGTATTGGGATGGCAAACTCATGTAAATTGCCTGTTTGGTTATATACATGCAACTTTAGAAAGTCTTTAAAATAAACAAATCAAATTGTTATCACATATCACTACTATACTCTTGAACTACTATACTATACTACTATTCTCATAGTCAGTGTAGACGTAGTTTAGGTAGGGGACGGGAGACGTTGTCACTTAGCCTCACAGGTTACATCTTGGCGATAAGCCTAAGGTTACATTATTATGTAAAGATTATTTTATTATTTGTGTAGCTTTTTTTGTACGTTAAAAGCACAGTAACCACGGACAGTTTAATCGTATAGGCCTAAATATTCGATACAGGACATGGAAAATTGAGCGCGAGCATCCCATAGCATGGAAAGCAGGTGCTCGTGACCAAGCTGCCTTTGTTGATGAGCTAAGAACGAGAACGTGCTGTGACTTCCAACATCACAATGTGTCAATAACCTGGAATGATGCGTCATAAGAATAGATTATCGAATGCAAGATTATTTTTTACTGAAACATTACACATTGCGGACTCTGTGTGATGGCGCTTATCGAAAGTGCAAGGGAGTGTACTGTAGTCAGCATGCCAGATTATTGCGGTGAGTTTTGTTGTTGTTGTTTTTTCCTAGATATAGCCATATGCCAAAGATTTTATGAGAACCCATACGTCAAATACAATGGTTAAAAAAGAAAAAAAAATGTACAAAACTAGCTTGTACATTTCATGTTAAAATAATAAATGTTCTTACGTACTTGGTAGGTCTACCTTATATTAAAAACATTTATATAGTGTACGATCTGTAACTGTGTATCAGATCGAAAGCGTATGTGTGCAGAAGGTGTCATAAAAAAAAAAGAAAAGTGTTGTAACGGCCCTAGTGTCGCTGGACAAGGAGCAGGACGGACAGACGTGTATTAACACACGATAGACACCGGCGCTCATATGCAACATAAACAGTGAACATAAAACACGAATACAGATAACGAACTATGTGAACACGAACATGGGCATTGACCGACTAAGATGCACACTCCCACAGCGGTTTAAACACACAGACGTTACAAGACTAAACCATGTGCAGTTGCGCGTTAATTACACAGGCGTGGTTACAAACAAGACTATGAACTCCCACTGCACGCGGCGGGCCGTACCACATGGCTAGTGTGAAGGGGAGCGTTCCATGACAACTGTATATAAAATGTGTTAGACAAAATATAGCGTACCGGTCAAAGGTTCAGACACGCGTGACTGAATATATGTTTTTCAAAGGTTTAAATTCATTCTAATGTAATGGTATATACTTAGAATTTATAGAATATATATATTCTTCAATTCTATCTTCTCAGGGGAACCTCCTCCGTATGAGCCCATTTTCAGGCGACCAGTTAACAAGAGGCGAGTCCGGCAATCTCTCAGTGCTTCTCCGATTTATTCCTCCACATCAGCTGACTTTAAAAAACCATTTAAAGCTCTACACATCATGGATCACAGAATGTCTGTTATTAACGCTATACAAGAACTATACTAAGGCCATAGATCTAGACTAAGACTATAAAGTTATTTCACTTAGCTAAATAACTTTAATACATAATTTAAATCATGCAATGTGTAATAATATTTCTTGTTTTTGTTCAGGAGATGTGCAGACATTATCTGCTGTATTATTTTTGTGGCTGCCACTGTCACCTATATTCTTATTCGCTCCCTGGGTAAGAAACATTTCCAACTACACTTTCATGGGGGGAAAAAAAATCATTATTATTGTGGGCTCAAGCGGAAGGTCTTTTACCCATGTATGGCTTGTGAGATATCCTTCTAACGGAGGTTCTAACACAGCGTGGCTGCTTGGAGACTCTCGTCATGTCGTGTTGCCCCAGAACTCCACTGGGATGTTTTGTGGAGCTGGAGTCAATGTGTAAGTCCCTCACATATTGGATAAGTATTTATATCTTCACAGGAATACCAAAACAGCACACCCAGTATGTAAGGAACACCGTCAGTATTCTTTCGAATGGACTTTAGTGAGTCGGACTAGGGTTACAATGGAGCTGTGCAGGTGCAAATCATGTGGAAACATGAAACATCAACAAGACAAGATGGGTTAGACTTTAGCTTTAAGATTTTCATGATTGGCACTGCACAGCAACAAGTGGAACCAATCAAATCACTTGTGTTTAATGATTGTCTCTAAACCAAGGGGTCCAAACTCAGGTCTAGGAGTGTCACAACACTGCAGAGTTTATTGGTTACCCCAGTCCAATTCACCCTCGAAGAAAGAACACTTAGCTGGGTAGTGGTGTGACTCTCCAGCACTGAATCCTGATACACATACTCAAAAAATTGAATAAAAATTGTTTATTTAATTGGCTAATATTCATGTGTCAAGCTGCATTTGTTTCCTGCATCCTCTCGTGTTTCAGTGACAAACCAAACGTCCTCTACTTTGACCTTCTGAAGTGTGCCAGAGCAACGACAGAAATGGACGCCATTCTAGAGGGTCTCCAGTGTCCAACCACTCAAGTGAGATTTCCACACAAATGTCCTGTTGACATTGTACAGAAACCAAACACGTATGTCAGTAGCCTTTTAGAAATATGCACATGAGACTCATTTATTACAAAACAGTTTAGCATGTAGTATGTGAATGCCAGTTTGTAAGTCTGGGGGCTTGGGTCTCCTTTTGCTGCTTGGTTTGGGAGCCTTTTGCTCTATCATGCAATGAACAATGTGTAAATAGTGTAGATAGAAATATAAAAAGCAACACTGTGTTTAGCTACTCAAATAAGATCTCCTTCACTCTGTGTGTTTGTGCGTTGGTTTGCAGGTCTGTGTTAAAAAATGCCCTTCAGAGTTCTGGAAGTTGCCCCCAGAGGCGTATGCCCCAAATGCCCTGCCTAAAGACTTCTTTCAGCAGCAGTATTGTGACCCTAGACTTGACCTCGCCCAAACCACATTGGTAAAACCTCACACTGCAAATAAGCAATGTAACCAGCTTCATCTCTGAGAAATAAACCCTCACCTCACTCTTGACAGAACAGAATTTGTCGTATCAAAAGTCTTTGCAATATGCAACTCTTTGTACATGTAATTCATGCATTGGCTTAGCCACTCACGCATACATAGCATTTGTGCATACATAGCATTCTGCATGTTAATGAGATTTTCACATGCATTTCCACTACAGAGTGTCCAAGACATCCTCAATCAAGAGCTTTGTCCATATTTCTACACGCCAAGTAAACCAGGTAAAGACAGCAGGATTACACAACTACCTGTTAATTTGTCCATTCTGTTTTGTAACAGTTTGACTATGCTATGTACCAAAACATAACCAAACCACCAGGAAAGTACTTATACCTGCAGTGATAAGTCAGCAGGTTTAATTGTTAGTCATATTATTTTCTGTCTCTCCCTCCACCCAGAACTAGGGAGATGTCTGCCTAGCTTTGACTGGCAGGACGTTCCTCCAGACTTCTCTCTCCCTGGATTCGCTTCCGTTTATGAAACAGTCGAGCACATAAAGGGATATATGGAGTAATCCTTCACACACACTCACACACACATTTCACTCTCAAGCTACTACACATATGCCAATCATCAGGACTATATTGTTTTTATTTCCACTGTGATGTTTCTGTCTCCTCTAGTGGAGGGTCTGGAGCGTAATGACGGCACCGTGCAGAGACCATACCACATGCCCAGGTCTCTGTGGCAAATCCTCCACAAGAGAGACAGCTTTCTCCCTTAATGAATAAACCATCCAGCATATATTTGAGTCTTTTTTCTGTTGTTGTAACTGTAAAACTGTTCTCAACAGCATTTCGACCACTGTTTTGTTCAAAAGAGATCTGACGGGGCGGCCTCTGGACTGATCCAGTTTTGACCGAACGGCAGACACACACTGGATGTTCTGGCAAACATTTACATATCTGGCTGGACCTTAACCATGTTGCTCTGTTTATTTGATACGCCTACTCTTTTCATATACCGCACTGCTTATTGTGTAGGAGTAGGCTTGCTCCTAAATGTGGAGTATATGAGAGGCTTAAGGGGAAGTTGATATATTTAATTGAGTTTTAGTTCTTTGCCAACCTCTCTCATTATGTGTGAAAGATCACATTTCATGGGATGCTACAATATATTTTTTTTTAATTCCTGAGTGTAATAATGTCAAGATTGGCCACCCTCCTGGACTCCCTCTTTCCGTGGTTTCACGTCTTGCGCTGCAGGCCGCTCCCCCCTGCAAGCGTTGGTCAAGACGGGTAGACGCTTACCTGGGATCTCGTCGTTATCAAAATAAACGTGAGCCTACTTCTTCCGGGAACGACGAGATGCCCGTGTACAGGCAGCCACGACCAAGGCACACAGCAGGGTTTAAATACATGAACTAGAAACGAGGGACAGGTGTACGCAATCAGTGTGAGGACAAAATGAAACCGTGGAACGGAACAAAACACAAGACATGGAAAACACGGAACATGGAAGGGACTGATCGTGACAATCAGCATAGATTATTTAACACAAAGATTCAGAACTGCTGGTGCTGTGTATTTAATCATCTAATATAGACACCAGTACCTCCACTAAAGCCTGCCATAATGATATCAACATCAAATGCAAAAAAAGTAATTTTGTTTCCAATAGTAAAACCAAAAAAAAAAAGCCAAACAAATAAAACGTGATGATGGACATGCGCCTCTTTAAAGGATTTTCTCAATAAATATATGTAGAATTTATGACTATAACAGAAAACAGCAAAGAGAAAAATGCAAGAATGCATATGGCGAAGGACGTATGGCAAGTATGGCAAATTCCTCCTAAATGTCTATATGGTTCCATCAATGCAATATTTGAAGCTCTATGAAATAAACAAACCAAATTGTTATCAGAACACTCCACTATATTCATGAAAAACACTTTCTCATGTACTCATGGTATAACTCATTTTTACTGTAGGAATTTGGAATAATAGGATGGCAAAATCCTGTTCATGCCTATTCTGTTCCATATATGCAATAGTTGAAGCACTATAAAATACACAATTCATATTGTTATCAAATCCTTCCAATATATTCTTGAAATACACTTTCTTGTGTATCCATACTATTACGTTCCAATGTTTTTACTTTAATTTGGAGTAAAAGGATGGCAAAATCCTCATAAACATGTATTCGTTCCACTATATAATCAGTTTTTGAAACTCTAGAAAACAAACTAGTCAAATTGTTATCAGATCCCTCCACAATATTCATGAAATCCACTTTCTCATGTACCCATGGTATGACTTTCAAGTGTTTTACTGTAGGAAGCTTGAGTAATAGGATGGCAAAATCCTCTTAAACATCTGTTCAGTTCAACATATATCACTACTCGAAGATCTATAAAATACACAATTCAAATTGTTATAAAATCACTCCACTACGTACTTGAAATAAACTTCCTCCTGTACCCATGATATGACTTTCAGTCATTTTTACTGCAGGAATTTGGAATAATGGAGTAGCAAAATTCTGTCGAATGTCTATTCAGTTCCATATATGTAATAATTGAAGCTCTATAAATAAATCAAATCAAATTGTTATCAGATCACTCCACTAAATTCTTGATATACACTATCTTATGTACCTGTGGTATGACTTTCAGTCATTTTTACAGTAGGAATTTAGAGTAATAGGATGGCAATATCCTGTGAAATGTCTATTCAGTTCACTATATATCACTACATGAAGCTGAGTGAAATGCACAAATCAAATTGTTATCAAATCACTTCATTAAATTCTTGAAATACAGTTTCTCTTGTACTCATGAATGACTTTCAGTCATTTTTACTGTAGGAATTTGGAGTAATAGGATGGCAAAAGCCTGTTAAATATCTATTTGGTTCACTACATATCACTTTTCCTTGTACCCATAATATAATGTTGAATATATTTACTGTAAAAATTTAAAGTATTGGGATGGCAAACTCATGTAAATTGCCTGTTTGGTTATATACATGCAACTTTAGAAAGTCTTTAAAATAAACAAATCAAATTGTTATCACATATCACTACTATACTCTTGAACTACTATACTATACTACTATTCTCATAGTCAGTGTAGACGTAGTTTAGGTAGGGGACGGGAGACGTTGTCACTTAGCCTCACAGGTTACATCTTGGCGATAAGCCTAAGGTTACATTATTATGTAAAGATTATTTTATTATTTGTGTAGCTTTTTTTGTACGTTAAAAGCACAGTAACCACGGACAGTTTAATCGTATAGGCCTAAATATTCGATACAGGACATGGAAAATTGAGCGCGAGCATCCCATAGCATGGAAAGCAGGTGCTCGTGACCAAGCTGCCTTTGTTGATGAGCTAAGAACGAGAACGTGCTGTGACTTCCAACATCACAATGTGTCAATAACCTGGAATGATGCGTCATAAGAATAGATTATCGAATGCAAGATTATTTTTTACTGAAACATTACACATTGCGGACTCTGTGTGATGGCGCTTATCGAAAGTGCAAGGGAGTGTACTGTAGTCAGCATGCCAGATTATTGCGGTGAGTTTTGTTGTTGTTGTTTTTTCCAGATATAGCCATATGCCAAAGATTTTATGAGAACCCATACGTCAAATACAATGGTTAAAAAAGAAAAAAAATGTACAAAACTAGCTTGTACATTTCATGTTAAAATAATAAATGTTCTTACGTACTTGGTAGGTCTACCTTATATTAAAAACATTTATATAGTGTACGATCTGTAACTGTGTATCAGATCGAAAGCGTATGTGTGCAGAAGGTGTCATAAAAAAAAAAAAAGAAAAGTGTTGTAACGGCCCTAGTGTCGCTGGACAAGGAGCAGGACGGACAGACGTGTATTAACACACGATAAAGACACCGGCGCTCATATGCAACATAAACAGTGAACATAAAACACGAATACAGATAACGAACTATGTGAACACGAACATGGGCATTGACCGACTAAGATGCACACTCCCACAGCGGTTTAAACACACAGACGTTACAAGACTAAACCATGTGCAGTTGCGCGTTAATTACACAGGCGTGGTTACAAACAAGACTATGAACTCCCACTGCACGCGGCGGGCCGTACCACATGGCTAGTGTGAAGGGGAGCGTTCCATGACAACTGTATATAAAATGTGTTAGACAAAATATAGCGTACCGGTCAAAGGTTCAGACACGCGTGACTGAATATATGTTTTTCAAAGGTTTAAATTCATTCTAATGTAATGGTATATACTTAGAATTTATAGAATATATATATTCTTCAATTCTATCTTCTCAGGGGAACCTCCTCCGTATGAGCCCATTTTCAGGCGACCAGTTAACAAGAGGCGAGTCCGGCAATCTCTCAGTGCTTCTCCGATTTACTCCTCCACATCAGCTGACTTTAAAAAACCATTTAAAGCTCTACACATCATGGATCACAGAATGTCTGTTATTAACGCTATACAAGAACTATACTAAGGCCATAGATCTAGACTAAGACTATAAAGTTATTTCACTTAGCTAAATAACTTTAATACATAATTTAAATCATGCAATGTGTAATAATATTTCTTGTTTTTGTTCAGGAGATGTGCAGACATTATCTGCTGTATTATTTTTGTGGCTGCCATTGTCACCTATATTCTTATTCGCTCCCTGGGTAAGAAACATTTCCAACTACACTTTCATGGGGGAAAAAAAAAATCATTATTATTGTGGGCTCAAGCGGAAGGTCTTTTACCCATGTATGGCTTGTGAGATATCCTTCTAACGGAGGTTCTAACACAGCGTGGCTGCTTGGAGACTCTCGTCATGTCGTGTTGCCCCAGAACTCCACTGGGATGTTTTGTGGAGCTGGAGTCAATGTGTAAGTCCCTCACATACTGGATAAGTATTTATATCTTCACAGGAATACCAAAACAGCACACCCAGTATGTAAGGAACACCGTCAGTATTCTTTCGAATGGACTTTAGTGAGTCGGACTAGGGTTACAATGGAGCTGTGCAGGTGCAAATCATGTGGAAACATGAAACATCAACAAGACAAGATGGGTTAGACTTTAGCTTTAAGATTTTCATGATTGGCACTGCACAGCAACAAGTGGAACCAATCAAATCACTTGTGTTTAATGATTGTCTCTAAACCAAGGGGTCCAAACTCAGGTCTAGGAGTGTCACAACACTGCAGAGTTTATTGGTTACCCCAGTCCAATTCACCCTCGAAGAAAGAACACTTAGCTGGGTAGTGGTGTGACTCTCCAGCACTGAATCCTGATACACATACTCAAAAAATTGAATAAAAATTGTTTATTTAATTGGCTAATATTCATGTGTCAAGCTGCATTTGTTTCCTGCATCCTCTCGTGTTTCAGTGACAAACCAAACGTCCTCTACTTTGACCTTCTGAAGTGTGCCAGAGCAACGACAGAAATGGACGCCATTCTAGAGGGTCTCCAGTGTCCAACCACTCAAGTGAGATTTCCACACAAATGTCCTGTTGACATTGTACAGAAACCAAACACGTATGTCAGTAGCCTTTTAGAAATATGCACATGAGACTCATTTATTACAAAACAGTTTAGCATGTAGTATGTGAATGCCAGTTTGTAAGTCTGGGGGCTTGGGTCTCCTTTTGCTGCTTGGTTTGGGAGCCTTTTGCTCTATCATGCAATGAACAATGTGTAAATAGTGTAGATAGAAATATAAAAAGCAACACTGTGTTTAGCTACTCAAATAAGATCTCCTTCACTCTGTGTGTTTGTGCGTTGGTTTGCAGGTCTGTGTTAAAAAATGCCCTTCAGAGTTCTGGAAGTTGCCCCCAGAGGCGTATGCCCCAAATGCCCTGCCTAAAGACTTCTTTCAGCAGCAGTATTGTGACCCTAGACTTGACCTCGCCCAAACCACATTGGTAAAACCTCACACTGCAAATAAGCAATGTAACCAGCTTCATCTCTGAGAAATAAACCCTCACCTCACTCTTGACAGAACAGAATTTGTCGTATCAAAAGTCTTTGCAATATGCAACTCTTTGTACATGTAATTCATGCATTGGCTTAGCCACTCACGCATACATAGCATTTGTGCATACATAGCATTCTGCATGTTAATGAGATTTTCACATGCATTTCCACTACAGAGTGTCCAAGACATCCTCAATCAAGAGCTTTGTCCATATTTCTACACGCCAAGTAAACCAGGTAAAGACAGCAGGATTACACAACTACCTGTTAATTTGTCCATTCTGTTTTGTAACAGTTTGACTATGCTATGTACCAAAACATAACCAAACCACCAGGAAAGTACTTATACCTGCAGTGATAAGTCAGCAGGTTTAATTGTTAGTCATATTATTTTCTGTCTCTCCCTCCACCCAGAACTAGGGAGATGTCTGCCTAGCTTTGACTGGCAGGACGTTCCTCCAGACTTCTCTCTCCCTGGATTCGCTTCCGTTTATGAAACAGTCGAGCACATAAAGGGATATATGGAGTAATCCTTCACACACACTCACACACACATTTCACTCTCAAGCTACTACACATATGCCAATCATCAGGACTATATTGTTTTTATTTCCACTGTGATGTTTCTGTCTCCTCTAGTGGAGGGTCTGGAGCGTAATGACGGCACCGTGCAGAGACCATACCACATGCCCAGGTCTCTGTGGCAAATCCTCCACAAGAGAGACAGCTTTCTCCCTTAATGAATAAACCATCCAGCATATATTTGAGTCTTTTTTCTGTTGTTGTAACTGTAAAACTGTTCTCAACAGCATTTCGACCACTGTTTTGTTCAAAAGAGATCTGACGGGGCGGCCTCTGGACTGATCCAGTTTTGACCGAACGGCAGACACACACTGGATGTTCTGGCAAACATTTACATATCTGGCTGGACCTTAACCATGTTGCTCTGTTTATTTGATACGCCTACTCTTTTCATATACCGCACTGCTTATTGTGTAGGAGTAGGCTTGCTCCTAAATGTGGAGTATATGAGAGGCTTAAGGGGAAGTTGATATATTTAATTGAGTTTTAGTTCTTTGCCAACCTCTCTCATTATGTGTGAAAGATCACATTTCATGGGATGCTACAATATATTTTTTTTTAATTCCTGAGTGTAATAATGTCAAGATTGGCCACCCTCCTGGACTCCCTCTTTCCGTGGTTTCACGTCTTGCGCTGCAGGCCGCTCCCCCCTGCAAGCGTTGGTCAAGACGGGTAGACGCTTACCTGGGATCTCGTCGTTATCAAAATAAACGTGAGCCTACTTCTTCCGGGAACGACGAGATGCCCGTGTACAGGCAGCCACGACCAAGGCACACAGCAGGGTTTAAATACATGAACTAGAAACGAGGGACAGGTGTACGCAATCAGTGTGAGGACAAAATGAAACCGTGGAACGGAACAAAACACAAGACATGGAAAACACGGAACATGGAAGGGACTGATCGTGACAATCAGCATAGATTATTTAACACAAAGATTCAGAACTGCTGGTGCTGTGTATTTAATCATCTAATATAGACACCAGTACCTCCACTAAAGCCTGCCATAATGATATCAACATCAAATGCAAAAAAAGTAATTTTGTTTCCAATAGTAAAACCAAAAAAAAAAAGCCAAACAAATAAAACGTGATGATGGACATGCGCCTCTTTAAAGGATTTTCTCAATAAATATATGTAGAATTTATGACTATAACAGAAAACAGCAAAGAGAAAAATGCAAGAATGCATATGGCGAAGGACGTATGGCAAGTATGGCAAATTCCTCCTAAATGTCTATATGGTTCCATCAATGCAATATTTGAAGCTCTATGAAATAAACAAACCAAATTGTTATCAGAACACTCCACTATATTCATGAAAAACACTTTCTCATGTACTCATGGTATAACTCATTTTTACTGTAGGAATTTGGAATAATAGGATGGCAAAATCCTGTTCATGCCTATTCTGTTCCATATATGCAATAGTTGAAGCACTATAAAATACACAATTCATATTGTTATCAAATCCTTCCAATATATTCTTGAAATACACTTTCTTGTGTATCCATACTATTACGTTCCAATGTTTTTACTTTAATTTGGAGTAAAAGGATGGCAAAATCCTCATAAACATGTATTCGTTCCACTATATAATCAGTTTTTGAAACTCTAGAAAACAAACTAGTCAAATTGTTATCAGATCCCTCCACAATATTCATGAAATCCACTTTCTCATGTACCCATGGTATGACTTTCAAGTGTTTTACTGTAGGAAGCTTGAGTAATAGGATGGCAAAATCCTCTTAAACATCTGTTCAGTTCAACATATATCACTACTCGAAGATCTATAAAATACACAATTCAAATTGTTATAAAATCACTCCACTACGTACTTGAAATAAACTTCCTCCTGTACCCATGATATGACTTTCAGTCATTTTTACTGCAGGAATTTGGAATAATGGAGTAGCAAAATTCTGTCGAATGTCTATTCAGTTCCATATATGTAATAATTGAAGCTCTATAAATAAATCAAATCAAATTGTTATCAGATCACTCCACTAAATTCTTGATATACACTATCTTATGTACCTGTGGTATGACTTTCAGTCATTTTTACAGTAGGAATTTAGAGTAATAGGATGGCAATATCCTGTGAAATGTCTATTCAGTTCACTATATATCACTACATGAAGCTGAGTGAAATGCACAAATCAAATTGTTATCAAATCACTTCATTAAATTCTTGAAATACAGTTTCTCTTGTACTCATGAATGACTTTCAGTCATTTTTACTGTAGGAATTTGGAGTAATAGGATGGCAAAAGCCTGTTAAATATCTATTTGGTTCACTACATATCACTTTTCCTTGTACCCATAATATAATGTTGAATATATTTACTGTAAAAATTTAAAGTATTGGGATGGCAAACTCATGTAAATTGCCTGTTTGGTTATATACATGCAACTTTAGAAAGTCTTTAAAATAAACAAATCAAATTGTTATCACATATCACTACTATACTCTTGAACTACTATACTATACTACTATTCTCATAGTCAGTGTAGACGTAGTTTAGGTAGGGGACGGGAGACGTTGTCACTTAGCCTCACAGGTTACATCTTGGCGATAAGCCTAAGGTTACATTATTATGTAAAGATTATTTTATTATTTGTGTAGCTTTTTTTGTACGTTAAAAGCACAGTAACCACGGACAGTTTAATCGTATAGGCCTAAATATTCGATACAGGACATGGAAAATTGAGCGCGAGCATCCCATAGCATGGAAAGCAGGTGCTCGTGACCAAGCTGCCTTTGTTGATGAGCTAAGAACGAGAACGTGCTGTGACTTCCAACATCACAATGTGTCAATAACCTGGAATGATGCGTCATAAGAATAGATTATCGAATGCAAGATTATTTTTTACTGAAACATTACACATTGCGGACTCTGTGTGATGGCGCTTATCGAAAGTGCAAGGGAGTGTACTGTAGTCAGCATGCCAGATTATTGCGGTGAGTTTTGTTGTTGTTGTTTTTTCCAGATATAGCCATATGCCAAAGATTTTATGAGAACCCATACGTCAAATACAATGGTTAAAAAAGAAAAAAAATGTACAAAACTAGCTTGTACATTTCATGTTAAAATAATAAATGTTCTTACGTACTTGGTAGGTCTACCTTATATTAAAAACATTTATATAGTGTACGATCTGTAACTGTGTATCAGATCGAAAGCGTATGTGTGCAGAAGGTGTCATAAAAAAAAAAAAAGAAAAGTGTTGTAACGGCCCTAGTGTCGCTGGACAAGGAGCAGGACGGACAGACGTGTATTAACACACGATAAAGACACCGGCGCTCATATGCAACATAAACAGTGAACATAAAACACGAATACAGATAACGAACTATGTGAACACGAACATGGGCATTGACCGACTAAGATGCACACTCCCACAGCGGTTTAAACACACAGACGTTACAAGACTAAACCATGTGCAGTTGCGCGTTAATTACACAGGCGTGGTTACAAACAAGACTATGAACTCCCACTGCACGCGGCGGGCCGTACCACATGGCTAGTGTGAAGGGGAGCGTTCCATGACAACTGTATATAAAATGTGTTAGACAAAATATAGCGTACCGGTCAAAGGTTCAGACACGCGTGACTGAATATATGTTTTTCAAAGGTTTAAATTCATTCTAATGTAATGGTATATACTTAGAATTTATAGAATATATATATTCTTCAATTCTATCTTCTCAGGGGAACCTCCTCCGTATGAGCCCATTTTCAGGCGACCAGTTAACAAGAGGCGAGTCCGGCAATCTCTCAGTGCTTCTCCGATTTACTCCTCCACATCAGCTGACTTTAAAAAACCATTTAAAGCTCTACACATCATGGATCACAGAATGTCTGTTATTAACGCTATACAAGAACTATACTAAGGCCATAGATCTAGACTAAGACTATAAAGTTATTTCACTTAGCTAAATAACTTTAATACATAATTTAAATCATGCAATGTGTAATAATATTTCTTGTTTTTGTTCAGGAGATGTGCAGACATTATCTGCTGTATTATTTTTGTGGCTGCCATTGTCACCTATATTCTTATTCGCTCCCTGGGTAAGAAACATTTCCAACTACACTTTCATGGGGGAAAAAAAAAATCATTATTATTGTGGGCTCAAGCGGAAGGTCTTTTACCCATGTATGGCTTGTGAGATATCCTTCTAACGGAGGTTCTAACACAGCGTGGCTGCTTGGAGACTCTCGTCATGTCGTGTTGCCCCAGAACTCCACTGGGATGTTTTGTGGAGCTGGAGTCAATGTGTAAGTCCCTCACATACTGGATAAGTATTTATATCTTCACAGGAATACCAAAACAGCACACCCAGTATGTAAGGAACACCGTCAGTATTCTTTCGAATGGACTTTAGTGAGTCGGACTAGGGTTACAATGGAGCTGTGCAGGTGCAAATCATGTGGAAACATGAAACATCAACAAGACAAGATGGGTTAGACTTTAGCTTTAAGATTTTCATGATTGGCACTGCACAGCAACAAGTGGAACCAATCAAATCACTTGTGTTTAATGATTGTCTCTAAACCAAGGGGTCCAAACTCAGGTCTAGGAGTGTCACAACACTGCAGAGTTTATTGGTTACCCCAGTCCAATTCACCCTCGAAGAAAGAACACTTAGCTGGGTAGTGGTGTGACTCTCCAGCACTGAATCCTGATACACATACTCAAAAAATTGAATAAAAATTGTTTATTTAATTGGCTAATATTCATGTGTCAAGCTGCATTTGTTTCCTGCATCCTCTCGTGTTTCAGTGACAAACCAAACGTCCTCTACTTTGACCTTCTGAAGTGTGCCAGAGCAACGACAGAAATGGACGCCATTCTAGAGGGTCTCCAGTGTCCAACCACTCAAGTGAGATTTCCACACAAATGTCCTGTTGACATTGTACAGAAACCAAACACGTATGTCAGTAGCCTTTTAGAAATATGCACATGAGACTCATTTATTACAAAACAGTTTAGCATGTAGTATGTGAATGCCAGTTTGTAAGTCTGGGGGCTTGGGTCTCCTTTTGCTGCTTGGTTTGGGAGCCTTTTGCTCTATCATGCAATGAACAATGTGTAAATAGTGTAGATAGAAATATAAAAAGCAACACTGTGTTTAGCTACTCAAATAAGATCTCCTTCACTCTGTGTGTTTGTGCGTTGGTTTGCAGGTCTGTGTTAAAAAATGCCCTTCAGAGTTCTGGAAGTTGCCCCCAGAGGCGTATGCCCCAAATGCCCTGCCTAAAGACTTCTTTCAGCAGCAGTATTGTGACCCTAGACTTGACCTCGCCCAAACCACATTGGTAAAACCTCACACTGCAAATAAGCAATGTAACCAGCTTCATCTCTGAGAAATAAACCCTCACCTCACTCTTGACAGAACAGAATTTGTCGTATCAAAAGTCTTTGCAATATGCAACTCTTTGTACATGTAATTCATGCATTGGCTTAGCCACTCACGCATACATAGCATTTGTGCATACATAGCATTCTGCATGTTAATGAGATTTTCACATGCATTTCCACTACAGAGTGTCCAAGACATCCTCAATCAAGAGCTTTGTCCATATTTCTACACGCCAAGTAAACCAGGTAAAGACAGCAGGATTACACAACTACCTGTTAATTTGTCCATTCTGTTTTGTAACAGTTTGACTATGCTATGTACCAAAACATAACCAAACCACCAGGAAAGTACTTATACCTGCAGTGATAAGTCAGCAGGTTTAATTGTTAGTCATATTATTTTCTGTCTCTCCCTCCACCCAGAACTAGGGAGATGTCTGCCTAGCTTTGACTGGCAGGACGTTCCTCCAGACTTCTCTCTCCCTGGATTCGCTTCCGTTAATGAAACAGTCGAGCACATAAAGGGATATATGGAGTAATCCTTCACACACACTCACACACACATTTCACTCTCAAGCTACTACACATATGCCAATCATCAGGACTATATTGTTTTTATTTCCACTGTGATGTTTCTGTCTCCTCTAGTGGAGGGTCTGGAGCGTAATGACGGCACCGTGCAGAGACCATACCACATGCCCAGGTCTCTGTGGCAAATCCTCCACAAGAGAGACAGCTTTCTCCCTTAATGAATAAACCATCCAGCATATATTTGAGTCTTTTTTCTGTTGTTGTAACTGTAAAACTGTTCTCAACAGCATTTCGACCACTGTTTTGTTCAAAAGAGATCTGACGGGGCGGCCTCTGGACTGATCCAGTTTTGACCGAACGGCAGACACACACTGGATGTTCTGGCAAACATTTACATATCTGGCTGGACCTTAACCATGTTGCTCTGTTTATTTGATACGCCTACTCTTTTCATATACCGCACTGCTTATTGTGTAGGAGTAGGCTTGCTCCTAAATGTGGAGTATATGAGAGGCTTAAGGGGAAGTTGATATATTTAATTGAGTTTTAGTTCTTTGCCAACCTCTCTCATTATGTGTGAAAGATCACATTTCATGGGATGCTACAATATATTTTTTTTAATTCCTGAGTGTAATAATGTCAAGATTGGCCACCCTCCTGGACTCCCTCTTTCCGTGGTTTCACGTCTTGCGCTGCAGGCCGCTCCCCCCTGCAGCGTTGGTCAAGACGGGTAGACGCTTACCTGGGATCTCGTCGTTATCAAAATAAACGTGAGCCTGCTTCTTCCGGGAACGACGAGATGCCCGTGTACAGGCAGCCACTACCAAGGCACACAGCAGGGTTTAAATACATGAACTAGAAACGAGGGACAGGTGTACGCAATCAGTGTGAGGACAAAATGAAACCGTGGAACGGAACAAAACACAAGACATGGAAAACACGGAACATGGAAGGGACTGATCGTGACAATCAGCATAGATTATTTAACACAAAGATTCAGAACTGCTGGTGCTGTGTATTTAATCATCTAATATAGACACCAGTACCTCCACTAAAGCCTGCCATAATGATATCAACATCAAATGCAAAAAAAGTAATTTTGTTTCCAATAGTAAAACCAAAAAAAAAAGCCAAACAAATAAAACGTGATGATGGACATGCGCCTCTTTAAAGGATTTTCTCAATAAATATATGTAGAATTTATGACTATAACAGAAAACAGCAAAGAGAAAAATGCAAGAATGCATATGGCGAAGGACGTATGGCAAGTATGGCAAATTCCTCCTAAATGTCTATATGGTTCCATCAATGCAATATTTGAAGCTCTATGAAATAAACAAACCAAATTGTTATCAGAACACTCCACTATATTCATGAAAAACACTTTCTCATGTACTCATGGTATAACTCACTTTTACTGTAGGAATTTGGAATAATAGGATGGCAAAATCCTGTTCATGCCTATTCTGTTCCATATATGCAATAGTTGAAGCACTATAAAATACACAATTCATATTGTTATCAAATCCTTCCAATATATTCTTGAAATACACTTTCTTGTGTATCCATACTATTACGTTCCAATGTTTTTACTTTAATTTGGAGTAAAAGGATGGCAAAATCCTCATAAACATGTATTCGTTCCACTATATAATCAGTTTTTGAAACTCTAGAAAACAAACTAGTCAAATTGTTATCAGATCCCTCCACAATATTCATGAAATCCACTTTCTCATGTACCCATGGTATGACTTTCAAGTGTTTTACTGTAGGAAGCTTGAGTAATAGGATGGCAAAATCCTCTTAAACATCTGTTCAGGTCAACATATATCACTACTCGAAGATCTATAAAATACACAATTCAAATTGTTATAAAATCACTCCACTACGTACTTGAAATAAACTTCCTCCTGTACCCATGATATGACTTTCAGTCATTTTTACTGCAGGAATTTGGAATAATGGAGTAGCAAAATTCTGTCGAATGTCTATTCAGTTCCATATATGTAATAATTGAAGCTCTATAAATAAATCAAATCAAATTGTTATCAGATCACTCCACTAAATTCTTGATATACACTATCTTATGTACCTGTGGTATGACTTTCAGTCATTTTTACAGTAGGAATTTAGAGTAATAGGATGGCAATATCCTGTGAAATGTCTATTCAGTTCACTATATATCACTACATGAAGCTGAGTGAAATGCACAAATCAAATTGTTATCAAATCACTTCATTAAATTCTTGAAATACAGTTTCTCTTGTACTCATGAATGACTTTCAGTCATTTTTACTGTAGGAATTTGGAGTAATAGGATGGCAAAAGCCTGTTAAATATCTATTTGGTTCACTACATATCACTTTTCCTTGTACCCATAATATAATGTTGAATATATTTACTGTAAAAATTTAAAGTATTGGGATGGCAAACTCATGTAAATTGCCTGTTTGGTTATATACATGCAACTTTAGAAAGTCTTTAAAATAAACAAATCAAATTGTTATCACATATCACTACTATACTCTTGAACTACTATACTATACTACTATTCTCATAGTCAGTGTAGACGTAGTTTAGGTAGGGGACGGGAGACGTTGTCACTTAGCCTCACAGGTTACATCTTGGCGATAAGCCTAAGGTTACATTATTATGTAAAGATTATTTTATTATTTGTGTAGCTTTTTTTGTACGTTAAAAGCACAGTAACCACGGACAGTTTAATCGTATAGGCCTAAATATTCGATACAGGACATGGAAAATTGAGCGCGAGCATCCCATAGCATGGAAAGCAGGTGCTCGTGACCAAGCTGCCTTTGTTGATGAGCTAAGAACGAGAACGTGCTGTGACTTCCAACATCACAATGTGTCAATAACCTGGAATGATGCGTCATAAGAATAGATTATCGAATGCAAGATTATTTTTTACTGAAACATTACACATTGCGGACTCTGTGTGATGGCGCTTATCGAAAGTGCAAGGGAGTGTACTGTAGTCAGCATGCCACATTATTGCGGTGAGTTTTGTTGTTGTTGTTTTTTCCAGATATAGCCATATGCCAAAGATTTTATGAGAACCCATACGTCAAATACAATGGTTAAAAAAGAAAAAAAATGTACAAAACTAGCTTGTACATTTCATGTTAAAATAATAAATGTTCTTACGTACTTGGTAGGTCTACCTTATATTAAAAACATTTATATAGTGTACGATCTGTAACTGTGTATCAGATCGAAAGCGTATGTGTGCAGAAGGTGTCATAAAAAAAAAAAGAAAAGTGTTGTAACGGCCCTAGTGTCGCTGGACAAGGAGCAGGACGGACAGACGTGTATTAACACACGATAAAGACACCGGCGCTCATATGCAACATAAACAGTGAACATAAAACACGAATACAGATAACGAACTATGTGAACACGAACATGGGCATTGACCGACTAAGATGCACACTCCCACAGCGGTTTAAACACACAGACGTTACAAGACTAAACCATGTGCAGTTGCGCGTTAATTACACAGGCGTGGTTACAAACAAGACTATGAACTCCCACTGCACGCGGCGGGCCGTACCACATGGCTAGTGTGAAGGGGAGCGTTCCATGACAACTGTATATAAAATGTGTTAGACAAAATATAGCGTACCGGTCAAAGGTTCAGACACGCGTGACTGAATATATGTTTTTCAAAGGTTTAAATTCATTCTAATGTAATGGTATATACTTAGAATTTATAGAATATATATATTCTTCAATTCTATCTTCTCAGGGGAACCTCCTCCGTATGAGCCCATTTTCAGGCGACCAGTTAACAAGAGGCGAGTCCGGCAATCTCTCAGTGCTTCTCCGATTTACTCCTCCACATCAGCTGACTTTAAAAAACCATTTAAAGCTCTACACATCATGGATCACAGAATGTCTGTTATTAACGCTATACAAGAACTATACTAAGGCCATAGATCTAGACTAAGACTATAAAGTTATTTCACTTAGCTAAATAACTTTAATACATAATTTAAATCATGCAATGTGTAATAATATTTCTTGTTTTTGTTCAGGAGATGTGCAGACATTATCTGCTGTATTATTTTTGTGGCTGCCATTGTCACCTATATTCTTATTCGCTCCCTGGGTAAGAAACATTTCCAACTACACTTTCATGGGGGAAAAAAAATCATTATTATTGTGGGCTCAAGCGGAAGGTCTTTTACCCATGTATGGCTTGTGAGATATCCTTCTAACGGAGGTTCTAACACAGCGTGGCTGCTTGGAGACTCTCGTCATGTCGTGTTGCCCCAGAACTCCACTGGGATGTTTTGTGGAGCTGGAGTCAATGTGTAAGTCCCTCACATACTGGATAAGTATTTATATCTTCACAGGAATACCAAAACAGCACACCCAGTATGTAAGGAACACCGTCAGTATTCTTTCGAATGGACTTTAGTGAGTCGGACTAGGGTTACAATGGAGCTGTGCAGGTGCAAATCATGTGGAAACATGAAACATCAACAAGACAAGATGGGTTAGACTTTAGCTTTAAGATTTTCATGATTGGCACTGCACAGCAACAAGTGGAACCAATCAAATCACTTGTGTTTAATGATTGTCTCTAAACCAAGGGGTCCAAACTCAGGTCTAGGAGTGTCACAACACTGCAGAGTTTATTGGTTACCCCAGTCCAATTCACCCTCGAAGAAAGAACACTTAGCTGGGTAGTGGTGTGACTCTCCAGCACTGAATCCTGATACACATACTCAAAAAATTGAATAAAAATTGTTTATTTAATTGGCTAATATTCATGTGTCAAGCTGCATTTGTTTCCTGCATCCTCTCGTGTTTCAGTGACAAACCAAACGTCCTCTACTTTGACCTTCTGAAGTGTGCCAGAGCAACGACAGAAATGGACGCCATTCTAGAGGGTCTCCAGTGTCCAACCACTCAAGTGAGATTTCCACACAAATGTCCTGTTGACATTGTACAGAAACCAAACACGTATGTCAGTAGCCTTTTAGAAATATGCACATGAGACTCATTTATTACAAAACAGTTTAGCATGTAGTATGTGAATGCCAGTTTGTAAGTCTGGGGGCTTGGGTCTCCTTTTGCTGCTTGGTTTGGGAGCCTTTTGCTCTATCATGCAATGAACAATGTGTAAATAGTGTAGATAGAAATATAAAAAGCAACACTGTGTTTAGCTACTCAAATAAGATCTCCTTCACTCTGTGTGTTTGTGCGTTGGTTTGCAGGTCTGTGTTAAAAAATGCCCTTCAGAGTTCTGGAAGTTGCCCCCAGAGGCGTATGCCCCAAATGCCCTGCCTAAAGACTTCTTTCAGCAGCAGTATTGTGACCCTAGACTTGACCTCGCCCAAACCACATTGGTAAAACCTCACACTGCAAATAAGCAATGTAACCAGCTTCATCTCTGAGAAATAAACCCTCACCTCACTCTTGACAGAACAGAATTTGTCGTATCAAAAGTCTTTGCAATATGCAACTCTTTGTACATGTAATTCATGCATTGGCTTAGCCACTCACGCATACATAGCATTTGTGCATACATAGCATTCTGCATGTTAATGAGATTTTCACATGCATTTCCACTACAGAGTGTCCAAGACATCCTCAATCAAGAGCTTTGTCCATATTTCTACACGCCAAGTAAACCAGGTAAAGACAGCAGGATTACACAACTACCTGTTAATTTGTCCATTCTGTTTTGTAACAGTTTGACTATGCTATGTACCAAAACATAACCAAACCACCAGGAAAGTACTTATACCTGCAGTGATAAGTCAGCAGGTTTAATTGTTAGTCATATTATTTTCTGTCTCTCCCTCCACCCAGAACTAGGGAGATGTCTGCCTAGCTTTGACTGGCAGGACGTTCCTCCAGACTTCTCTCTCCCTGGATTCGCTTCCGTTAATGAAACAGTCGAGCACATAAAGGGATATATGGAGTAATCCTTCACACACACTCACACACACATTTCACTCTCAAGCTACTACACATATGCCAATCATCAGGACTATATTGTTTTTATTTCCACTGTGATGTTTCTGTCTCCTCTAGTGGAGGGTCTGGAGCGTAATGACGGCACCGTGCAGAGACCATACCACATGCCCAGGTCTCTGTGGCAAATCCTCCACAAGAGAGACAGCTTTCTCCCTTAATGAATAAACCATCCAGCATATATTTGAGTCTTTTTTCTGTTGTTGTAACTGTAAAACTGTTCTCAACAGCATTTCGACCACTGTTTTGTTCAAAAGAGATCTGACGGGGCGGCCTCTGGACTGATCCAGTTTTGACCGAACGGCAGACACACACTGGATGTTCTGGCAAACATTTACATATCTGGCTGGACCTTAACCATGTTGCTCTGTTTATTTGATACGCCTACTCTTTTCATATACCGCACTGCTTATTGTGTAGGAGTAGGCTTGCTCCTAAATGTGGAGTATATGAGAGGCTTAAGGGGAAGTTGATATATTTAATTGAGTTTTAGTTCTTTGCCAACCTCTCTCATTATGTGTGAAAGATCACATTTCATGGGATGCTACAATATATTTTTTTTAATTCCTGAGTGTAATAATGTCAAGATTGGCCACCCTCCTGGACTCCCTCTTTCCGTGGTTTCACGTCTTGCGCTGCAGGCCGCTCCCCCCTGCAGCGTTGGTCAAGACGGGTAGACGCTTACCTGGGATCTCGTCGTTATCAAAATAAACGTGAGCCTGCTTCTTCCGGGAACGACGAGATGCCCGTGTACAGGCAGCCACGACCAAGGCACACAGCAGGGTTTAAATACATGAACTAGAAACGAGGGACAGGTGTACGCAATCAGTGTGAGGACAAAATGAAACCGTGGAACGGAACAAAACACAAGACATGGAAAACACGGAACATGGAAGGGACTGATCGTGACAATCAGCATAGATTATTTAACACAAAGATTCAGAACTGCTGGTGCTGTGTATTTAATCATCTAATATAGACACCAGTACCTCCACTAAAGCCTGCCATAATGATATCAACATCAAATGCAAAAAAAGTAATTTTGTTTCCAATAGTAAAACCAAAAAAAAAAAGCCAAACAAATAAAACGTGATGATGGACATGCGCCCTATTTAAAGGATTTTCTCAATAAATATATGTAGAATTTATGACTATAACAGAAAACAGCAAAGAGAAAAATGCAAGAATGCATATGGCGAAGGACGTATGGCAAGTATGGCAAATTCCTCCTAAATGTCTATATGGTTCCATCAATGCAATATTTGAAGCTCTATGAAATAAACAAACCAAATTGTTATCAGAACACTCCACTATATTCATGAAAAACACTTTCTCATGTACTCATGGTATAACTCATTTTTACTGTAGGAATTTGGAATAATAGGATGGCAAAATCCTGTTCATGCCTATTCTGTTCCATATATGCAATAGTTGAAGCACTATAAAATACACAATTCATATTGTTATCAAATCCTTCCAATATATTCTTGAAATACACTTTCTTGTGTATCCATACTATTACGTTCCAATGTTTTTACTTTAATTTGGAGTAAAAGGATGGCAAAATCCTCATAAACATGTATTCGTTCCACTATATAATCAGTTTTTGAAACTCTAGAAAACAAACTAGTCAAATTGTTATCAGATCCCTCCACAATATTCATGAAATCCACTTTCTCATGTACCCATGGTATGACTTTCAAGTGTTTTACTGTAGGAAGCTTGAGTAATAGGATGGCAAAATCCTCTTAAACATCTGTTCAGTTCAACATATATCACTACTCGAAGATCTATAAAATACACAATTCAAATTGTTATAAAATCACTCCACTACGTACTTGAAATAAACTTCCTCCTGTACCCATGATATGACTTTCAGTCATTTTTACTGCAGGAATTTGGAATAATGGAGTAGCAAAATTCTGTCGAATGTCTATTCAGTTCCATATATGTAATAATTGAAGCTCTATAAATAAATCAAATCAAATTGTTATCAGATCACTCCACTAAATTCTTGATATACACTATCTTATGTACCTGTGGTATGACTTTCAGTCATTTTTACAGTAGGAATTTAGAGTAATAGGATGGCAATATCCTGTGAAATGTCTATTCAGTTCACTATATATCACTACATGAAGCTGAGTGAAATGCACAAATCAAATTGTTATCAAATCACTTCATTAAATTCTTGAAATACAGTTTCTCTTGTACTCATGAATGACTTTCAGTCATTTTTACTGTAGGAATTTGGAGTAATAGGATGGCAAAAGCCTGTTAAATATCTATTTGGTTCACTACATATCACTTTTCCTTGTACCCATAATATAATGTTGAATATATTTACTGTAAAAATTTAAAGTATTGGGATGGCAAACTCATGTAAATTGCCTGTTTGGTTATATACATGCAACTTTAGAAAGTCTTTAAAATAAACAAATCAAATTGTTATCACATATCACTACTATACTCTTGAACTACTATACTATACTACTATTCTCATAGTCAGTGTAGACGTAGTTTAGGTAGGGGACGGGAGACGTTGTCACTTAGCCTCACAGGTTACATCTTGGCGATAAGCCTAAGGTTACATTATTATGTAAAGATTATTTTATTATTTGTGTAGCTTTTTTTGTACGTTAAAAGCACAGTAACCACGGACAGTTTAATCGTATAGGCCTAAATATTCGATACAGGACATGGAAAATTGAGCGCGAGCATCCCATAGCATGGAAAGCAGGTGCTCGTGACCAAGCTGCCTTTGTTGATGAGCTAAGAACGAGAACGTGCTGTGACTTCCAACATCACAATGTGTCAATAACCTGGAATGACGCGTCATAAGAATAGATTATCGAATGCAAGATTATTTTTTACTGAAACATTACACATTGCGGACTCTGTGTGATGGCGCTTATCGAAAGTGCAAGGGAGTGTACTGTAGTCAGCATGCCACATTATTGCGGTGAGTTTTGTTGTTGTTGTTTTTTCCAGATATAGCCATATGCCAAAGATTTTATGAGAACCCATACGTCAAATACAATGGTTAAAAAAGAAAAAAAATGTACAAAACTAGCTTGTACATTTCATGTTAAAATAATAAATGTTCTTACGTACTTGGTAGGTCTACCTTATATTAAAAACATTTATATAGTGTACGATCTGTAACTGTGTATCAGATCGAAAGCGTATGTGTGCAGAAGGTGTCATAAAAAAAAAAAGAAAAGTGTTGTAACGGCCCTAGTGTCGCTGGACAAGGAGCAGGACGGACAGACGTGTATTAACACACGATAAAGACACCGGCGCTCATATGCAACATAAACAGTGAACATAAAACACGAATACAGATAACGAACTATGTGAACACGAACATGGGCATTGACCGACTAAGATGCACACTCCCACAGCGGTTTAAACACACAGACGTTACAAGACTAAACCATGTGCAGTTGCGCGTTAATTACACAGGCGTGGTTACAAACAAGACTATGAACTCCCACTGCACGCGGCGGGCCGTACCACATGGCTAGTGTGAAGGGGAGCGTTCCATGACAACTGTATATAAAATGTGTTAGACAAAATATAGCGTACCGGTCAAAGGTTCAGACACGCGTGACTGAATATATGTTTTTCAAAGGTTTAAATTCATTCTAATGTAATGGTATATACTTAGAATTTATAGAATATATATATTCTTCAATTCTATCTTCTCAGGGGAACCTCCTCCGTATGAGCCCATTTTCAGGCGACCAGTTAACAAGAGGCGAGTCCGGCAATCTCTCAGTGCTTCTCCGATTTACTCCTCCACATCAGCTGACTTTAAAAAACCATTTAAAGCTCTACACATCATGGATCACAGAATGTCTGTTATTAACGCTATACAAGAACTATACTAAGGCCATAGATCTAGACTAAGACTATAAAGTTATTTCACTTAGCTAAATAACTTTAATACATAATTTAAATCATGCAATGTGTAATAATATTTCTTGTTTTTGTTCAGGAGATGTGCAGACATTATCTGCTGTATTATTTTTGTGGCTGCCATTGTCACCTATATTCTTATTCGCTCCCTGGGTAAGAAACATTTCCAACTACACTTTCATGGGGGAAAAAAAAATCATTATTATTGTGGGCTCAAGCGGAAGGTCTTTTACCCATGTATGGCTTGTGAGATATCCTTCTAACGGAGGTTCTAACACAGCGTGGCTGCTTGGAGACTCTCGTCATGTCGTGTTGCCCCAGAACTCCACTGGGATGTTTTGTGGAGCTGGAGTCAATGTGTAAGTCCCTCACATACTGGATAAGTATTTATATCTTCACAGGAATACCAAAACAGCACACCCAGTATGTAAGGAACACCGTCAGTATTCTTTCGAATGGACTTTAGTGAGTCGGACTAGGGTTACAATGGAGCTGTGCAGGTGCAAATCATGTGGAAACATGAAACATCAACAAGACAAGATGGGTTAGACTTTAGCTTTAAGATTTTCATGATTGGCACTGCACAGCAACAAGTGGAACCAATCAAATCACTTGTGTTTAATGATTGTCTCTAAACCAAGGGGTCCAAACTCAGGTCTAGGAGTGTCACAACACTGCAGAGTTTATTGGTTACCCCAGTCCAATTCACCCTCGAAGAAAGAACACTTAGCTGGGTAGTGGTGTGACTCTCCAGCACTGAATCCTGATACACATACTCAAAAAATTGAATAAAAATTGTTTATTTAATTGGCTAATATTCATGTGTCAAGCTGCATTTGTTTCCTGCATCCTCTCGTGTTTCAGTGACAAACCAAACGTCCTCTACTTTGACCTTCTGAAGTGTGCCAGAGCAACGACAGAAATGGACGCCATTCTAGAGGGTCTCCAGTGTCCAACCACTCAAGTGAGATTTCCACACAAATGTCTTGTTGACATTGTACAGAAACCAAACACGTATGTCAGTAGCCTTTTAGAAATATGCACATGAGACTCATTTATTACAAAACAGTTTAGCATGTAGTATGTGAATGCCAGTTTGTAAGTCTGGGGGCTTGGGTCTCCTTTTGCTGCTTGGTTTGGGAGCCTTTTGCTCTATCATGCAATGAACAATGTGTAAATAGTGTAGATAGAAATATAAAAAGCAACACTGTGTTTAGCTACTCAAATAAGATCTCCTTCACTCTGTGTGTTTGTGCGTTGGTTTGCAGGTCTGTGTTAAAAAATGCCCTTCAGAGTTCTGGAAGTTGCCCCCAGAGGCGTATGCCCCAAATGCCCTGCCTAAAGACTTCTTTCAGCAGCAGTATTGTGACCCTAGACTTGACCTCGCCCAAACCACATTGGTAAAACCTCACACTGCAAATAAGCAATGTAACCAGCTTCATCTCTGAGAAATAAACCCTCACCTCACTCTTGACAGAACAGAATTTGTCGTATCAAAAGTCTTTGCAATATGCAACTCTTTGTACATGTAATTCATGCATTGGCTTAGCCACTCACGCATACATAGCATTTGTGCATACATAGCATTCTGCATGTTAATGAGATTTTCACATGCATTTCCACTACAGAGTGTCCAAGACATCCTCAATCAAGAGCTTTGTCCATATTTCTACACGCCAAGTAAACCAGGTAAAGACAGCAGGATTACACAACTACCTGTTAATTTGTCCATTCTGTTTTGTAACAGTTTGACTATGCTATGTACCAAAACATAACCAAACCACCAGGAAAGTACTTATACCTGCAGTGATAAGTCAGCAGGTTTAATTGTTAGTCATATTATTTTCTGTCTCTCCCTCCACCCAGAACTAGGGAGATGTCTGCCTAGCTTTGACTGGCAGGACGTTCCTCCAGACTTCTCTCTCCCTGGATTCGCTTCCGTTAATGAAACAGTCGAGCACATAAAGGGATATATGGAGTAATCCTTCACACACACTCACACACACATTTCACTCTCAAGCTACTACACATATGCCAATCATCAGGACTATATTGTTTTTATTTCCACTGTGATGTTTCTGTCTCCTCTAGTGGAGGGTCTGGAGCGTAATGACGGCACCGTGCAGAGACCATACCACATGCCCAGGTCTCTGTGGCAAATCCTCCACAAGAGAGACAGCTTTCTCCCTTAATGAATAAACCATCCAGCATATATTTGAGTCTTTTTTCTGTTGTTGTAACTGTAAAACTGTTCTCAACAGCATTTCGACCACTGTTTTGTTCAAAAGAGATCTGACGGGGCGGCCTCTGGACTGATCCAGTTTTGACCGAACGGCAGACACACACTGGATGTTCTGGCAAACATTTACATATCTGGCTGGACCTTAACCATGTTGCTCTGTTTATTTGATACGCCTACTCTTTTCATATACCGCACTGCTTATTGTGTAGGAGTAGGCTTGCTCCTAAATGTGGAGTATATGAGAGGCTTAAGGGGAAGTTGATATATTTAATTGAGTTTTAGTTCTTTGCCAACCTCTCTCATTATGTGTGAAAGATCACATTTCATGGGATGCTACAATATATTTTTTTTAATTCCTGAGTGTAATAATGTCAAGATTGGCCACCCTCCTGGACTCCCTCTTTCCGTGGTTTCACGTCTTGCGCTGCAGGCCGCTCCCCCCTGCAGCGTTGGTCAAGACGGGTAGACGCTTACCTGGGATCTCGTCGTTATCAAAATAAACGTGAGCCTGCTTCTTCCGGGAACGACGAGATGCCCGTGTACAGGCAGCCACGACCAAGGCACACAGCAGGGTTTAAATACATGAACTAGAAACGAGGGACAGGTGTACGCAATCAGTGTGAGGACAAAATGAAACCGTGGAACGGAACAAAACACAAGACATGGAAAACACGGAACATGGAAGGGACTGATCGTGACAATCAGCATAGATTATTTAACACAAAGATTCAGAACTGCTGGTGCTGTGTATTTAATCATCTAATATAGACACCAGTACCTCCACTAAAGCCTGCCATAATGATATCAACATCAAATGCAAAAAAAGTAATTTTGTTTCCAATAGTAAAACCAAAAAAAAAAAGCCAAACAAATAAAACGTGATGATGGACATGCGCCTCTTTAAAGGATTTTCTCAATAAATATATGTAGAATTTATGACTATAACAGAAAACAGCAAAGAGAAAAATGCAAGAATGCATATGGCGAAGGACGTATGGCAAGTATGGCAAATTCCTCCTAAATGTCTATATGGTTCCATCAATGCAATATTTGAAGCTCTATGAAATAAACAAACCAAATTGTTATCAGAACACTCCACTATATTCATGAAAAACACTTTCTCATGTACTCATGGTATAACTCATTTTTACTGTAGGAATTTGGAATAATAGGATGGCAAAATCCTGTTCATGCCTATTCTGTTCCATATATGCAATAGTTGAAGCACTATAAAATACACAATTCATATTGTTATCAAATCCTTCCAATATATTCTTGAAATACACTTTCTTGTGTATCCATACTATTACGTTCCAATGTTTTTACTTTAATTTGGAGTAAAAGGATGGCAAAATCCTCATAAACATGTATTCGTTCCACTATATAATCAGTTTTTGAAACTCTAGAAAACAAACTAGTCAAATTGTTATCAGATCCCTCCACAATATTCATGAAATCCACTTTCTCATGTACCCATGGTATGACTTTCAAGTGTTTTACTGTAGGAAGCTTGAGTAATAGGATGGCAAAATCCTCTTAAACATCTGTTCAGTTCAACATATATCACTACTCGAAGATCTATAAAATACACAATTCAAATTGTTATAAAATCACTCCACTACGTACTTGAAATAAACTTCCTCCTGTACCCATGATATGACTTTCAGTCATTTTTACTGCAGGAATTTGGAATAATGGAGTAGCAAAATTCTGTCGAATGTCTATTCAGTTCCATATATGTAATAATTGAAGCTCTATAAATAAATCAAATCAAATTGTTATCAGATCACTCCACTAAATTCTTGATATACACTATCTTATGTACCTGTGGTATGACTTTCAGTCATTTTTACAGTAGGAATTTAGAGTAATAGGATGGCAATATCCTGTGAAATGTCTATTCAGTTCACTATATATCACTACATGAAGCTGAGTGAAATGCACAAATCAAATTGTTATCAAATCACTTCATTAAATTCTTGAAATACAGTTTCTCTTGTACTCATGAATGACTTTCAGTCATTTTTACTGTAGGAATTTGGAGTAATAGGATGGCAAAAGCCTGTTAAATATCTATTTGGTTCACTACATATCACTTTTCCTTGTACCCATAATATAATGTTGAATATATTTACTGTAAAAATTTAAAGTATTGGGATGGCAAACTCATGTAAATTGCCTGTTTGGTTATATACATGCAACTTTAGAAAGTCTTTAAAATAAACAAATCAAATTGTTATCACATATCACTACTATACTCTTGAACTACTATACTATACTACTATTCTCATAGTCAGTGTAGACGTAGTTTAGGTAGGGGACGGGAGACGTTGCCACTTAGCCTCACAGGTTACATCTTGGCGATAAGCCTAAGGTTACATTATTATGTAAAGATTATTTTATTATTTGTGTAGCTTTTTTTGTACGTTAAAAGCACAGTAACCACGGACAGTTTAATCGTATAGGCCTAAATATTCGATACAGGACATGGAAAATTGAGCGCGAGCATCCCAAAGCATGGAAAGCAGGTGCTCGTGACCAAGCTGCCTTTGTTGATGAGCTAAGAACCAGAACGTGCTGTGACTTCCAACGTCACAATGTGTCAATAACCTGGAATGATGCGTCATAAGAATAGATTATCGAATGCAAGATTATTTTTTACTGAAACATTACACATTGCGGACTCTGTGTGATGGCGCTTATCGAAAGTGCAAGGGAGTGTACTGTAGTCAGCATGCCAGATTATTGCGGTGAGTTTTGTTGTTGTTGTTTTTTCCAGATATAGCCATATGCCAAAGATTTTATGAGAACCCATACGTCAAATACAATGGTTAAAAAAGAAAAAAAATGTACAAAACTAGCTTGTACATTTCATGTTAAAATAATAAATGTTCTTACGTACTTGGTAGGTCTACCTTATATTAAAAACATTTATATAGTGTACGATCTGTAACTGTGTATCAGATCGAAAGCGTATGTGTGCAGAAGGTGTCATAAAAAAAAAAGAAAAGTGTTGTAACGGCCCTAGTGTCGCTGGACAAGGAGCAGGACGGACAGACGTGTATTAACACACGATAAAGACACCGGCGCTCATATGCAACATAAACAGTGAACATAAAACACGAATACAGATAACGAACTATGTGAACACGAACATGGGCATTGACCGACTAAGATGCACACTCCCACAGCGGTTTAAACACACAGACGTTACAAGACTAAACCATGTGCAGTTGCGCGTTAATTACACAGGCGTGGTTACAAACAAGACTATGAACTCCCACTGCACGCGGCGGGCCGTACCACATGGCTAGTGTGAAGGGGAGCGTTCCATGACAACTGTATATAAAATGTGTTAGACAAAATATAGCGTACCGGTCAAAGGTTCAGACACGCGTGACTGAATATATGTTTTTCAAAGGTTTAAATTCATTCTAATGTAATGGTATATACTTAGAATTTATAGAATATATATATTCTTCAATTCTATCTTCTCAGGGGAACCTCCTCCGTATGAGCCCATTTTCAGGCGACCAGTTAACAAGAGGCGAGTCCGGCAATCTCTCAGTGCTTCTCCGATTTACTCCTCCACATCAGCTGACTTTAAAAAACCATTTAAAGCTCTACACATCATGGATCACAGAATGTCTGTTATTAACGCTATACAAGAACTTTACTAAGGCCATAGATCTAGACTAAGACTATAAAGTTATTTCACTTAGCTAAATAACTTTAATACATAATTTAAATCATGCAATGTGTAATAATATTTCTTGTTTTTGTTCAGGAGATGTGCAGACATTATCTGCTGTATTATTTTTGTGGCTGCCATTGTCACCTATATTCTTATTCGCTCCCTGGGTAAGAAACATTTCCAACTACACTTTCATGGGGGAAAAAAAATCATTATTATTGTGGGCTCAAGCGGAAGGTCTTTTACCCATGTATGGCTTGTGAGATATCCTTCTAACGGAGGTTCTAACACAGCGTGGCTGCTTGGAGACTCTCGTCATGTCGTGTTGCCCCAGAACTCCACTGGGATGTTTTGTGGAGCTGGAGTCAATGTGTAAGTCCCTCACATACTGGATAAGTATTTATATCTTCACAGGAATACCAAAACAGCACACCCAGTATGTAAGGAACACCGTCAGTATTCTTTCGAATGGACTTTAGTGAGTCGGACTAGGGTTACAATGGAGCTGTGCAGGTGCAAATCATGTGGAAACATGAAACATCAACAAGACAAGATGGGTTAGACTTTAGCTTTAAGATTTTCATGATTGGCACTGCACAGCAACAAGTGGAACCAATCAAATCACTTGTGTTTAATGATTGTCTCTAAACCAAGGGGTCCAAACTCAGGTCTAGGAGTGTCACAACACTGCAGAGTTTATTGGTTACCCCAGTCCAATTCACCCTCGAAGAAAGAACACTTAGCTGGGTAGTGGTGTGACTCTCCAGCACTGAATCCTGATACACATACTCAAAAAATTGAATAAAAATTGTTTATTTAATTGGCTAATATTCATGTGTCAAGCTGCATTTGTTTCCTGCATCCTCTCGTGTTTCAGTGACAAACCAAACGTCCTCTACTTTGACCTTCTGAAGTGTGCCAGAGCAACGACAGAAATGGACGCCATTCTAGAGGGTCTCCAGTGTCCAACCACTCAAGTGAGATTTCCACACAAATGTCCTGTTGACATTGTACAGAAACCAAACACGTATGTCAGTAGCCTTTTAGAAATATGCACATGAGACTCATTTATTACAAAACAGTTTAGCATGTAGTATGTGAATGCCAGTTTGTAAGTCTGGGGGCTTGGGTCTCCTTTTGCTGCTTGGTTTGGGAGCCTTTTGCTCTATCATGCAATGAACAATGTGTAAATAGTGTAGATAGAAATATAAAAAGCAACACTGTGTTTAGCTACTCAAATAAGATCTCCTTCACTCTGTGTGTTTGTGCGTTGGTTTGCAGGTCTGTGTTAAAAAATGCCCTTCAGAGTTCTGGAAGTTGCCCCCAGAGGCGTATGCCCCAAATGCCCTGCCTAAAGACTTCTTTCAGCAGCAGTATTGTGACCCTAGACTTGACCTCGCCCAAACCACATTGGTAAAACCTCACACTGCAAATAAGCAATGTAACCAGCTTCATCTCTGAGAAATAAACCCTCACCTCACTCTTGACAGAACAGAATTTGTCGTATCAAAAGTCTTTGCAATATGCAACTCTTTGTACATGTAATTCATGCATTGGCTTAGCCACTCACGCATACATAGCATTTGTGCATACATAGCATTCTGCATGTTAATGAGATTTTCACATGCATTTCCACTACAGAGTGTCCAAGACATCCTCAATCAAGAGCTTTGTCCATATTTCTACACGCCAAGTAAACCAGGTAAAGACAGCAGGATTACACAACTACCTGTTAATTTGTCCATTCTGTTTTGTAACAGTTTGACTATGCTATGTACCAAAACATAACCAAACCACCAGGAAAGTACTTATACCTGCAGTGATAAGTCAGCAGGTTTAATTGTTAGTCATATTATTTTCTGTCTCTCCCTCCACCCAGAACTAGGGAGATGTCTGCCTAGCTTTGACTGGCAGGACGTTCCTCCAGACTTCTCTCTCCCTGGATTCGCTTCCGTTTATGAAACAGTCGAGCACATAAAGGGATATATGGAGTAATCCTTCACACACACTCACACACACATTTCACTCTCAAGCTACTACACATATGCCAATCATCAGGACTATATTGTTTTTATTTCCACTGTGATGTTTCTGTCTCCTCTAGTGGAGGGTCTGGAGCGTAATGACGGCACCGTGCAGAGACCATACCACATGCCCAGGTCTCTGTGGCAAATCCTCCACAAGAGAGACAGCTTTCTCCCTTAATGAATAAACCATCCAGCATATATTTGAGTCTTTTTTCTGTTGTTGTAACTGTAAAACTGTTCTCAACAGCATTTCGACCACTGTTTTGTTCAAAAGAGATCTGACGGGGCGGCCTCTGGACTGATCCAGTTTTGACCGAACGGCAGACACACACTGGATGTTCTGGCAAACATTTACATATCTGGCTGGACCTTAACCATGTTGCTCTGTTTATTTGATACGCCTACTCTTTTCATATACCGCACTGCTTATTGTGTAGGAGTAGGCTTGCTCCTAAATGTGGAGTATATGAGAGGCTTAAGGGGAAGTTGATATATTTAATTGAGTTTTAGTTCTTTGCCAACCTCTCTCATTATGTGTGAAAGATCACATTTCATGGGATGCTACAATATATTTTTTTTTAATTCCTGAGTGTAATAATGTCAAGATTGGCCACCCTCCTGGACTCCCTCTTTCCGTGGTTTCACGTCTTGCGCTGCAGGCCGCTCCCCCCTGCAAGCGTTGGTCAAGACGGGTAGACGCTTACCTGGGATCTCGTCGTTATCAAAATAAACGTGAGCCTGCTTCTTCCGGGAACGACGAGATGCCCGTGTACAGGCAGCCACGACCAAGGCACACAGCAGGGTTTAAATACATGAACTAGAAACGAGGGACAGGTGTACGCAATCAGTGTGAGGACAAAATGAAACCGTGGAACGGAACAAAACACAAGACATGGAAAACACGGAACATGGAAGGGACTGATCGTGACAATCAGCATAGATTATTTAACACAAAGATTCAGAACTGCTGGTGCTGTGTATTTAATCATCTAATATAGACACCAGTACCTCCACTAAAGCCTGCCATAATGATATCAACATCAAATGCAAAAAAAGTAATTTTGTTTCCAATAGTAAAACCAAAAAAAAAAAGCCAAACAAATAAAACGTGATGATGGACATGCGCCTCTTTAAAGGATTTTCTCAATAAATATATGTAGAATTTATGACTATAACAGAAAACAGCAAAGAGAAAAATGCAAGAATGCATATGGCGAAGGACGTATGGCAAGTATGGCAAATTCCTCCTAAATGTCTATATGGTTCCATCAATGCAATATTTGAAGCTCTATGAAATAAACAAACCAAATTGTTATCAGAACACTCCACTATATTCATGAAAAACACTTTCTCATGTACTCTTGTTTTCTGTATGGCTTTAGCCACTCCTGCTGCATGTTGGGTGTCTTTTTTCCATGTTGTCTAGCTGTGTGCTCACATGCATGAGTACTTGTCTCTCTCCCCCTTTCTTAGCTCACAATCTGATTCCAGTTTTCGAGTGCAAAATACAATCCTTGCTGTCACGTAGGAACCCAAACCAGGCGAAACTCTCTCTCCTGGGGGCTACGTGTTGACATACAAGCTGACAGCAGGGCCCAAACTTCGGGAATTAAACCTTAACAAGCTTGCCTCTCTAGGTAACTCAATTAGCGAGTAGGCTTAGTTAAAATAACAGCTTTAGTGAGCAAGGCTCCGATGAATAACGCAAGTTATGATGGCCATTCACACTCCAGACACATTTTTTCGTAACTCAACAATGACTCCTAAGTTCTTTCAAACTTCTCAGTAAGGAATTCAAATCTGAAAAAGGACGTTCAAGAATAGTTTTGAGATGTCATTCACCTGGTTCTGAAAACTTGACTTGTAGAGTAACATACCATGCTGATGAGGTTACAGTGTCAAGCGTGAATGTGTGGAAGCTTGACTTGGAAAAAAGACAATGAATTGGCCATCAAGTCTACAACAAAAGCATGCCAGCTAACATTGGTACTCACCCCAACCTGCCTTTGCACTGTGCAATTCCAGCAGTCTTAAACATTGTTTTGCATTTCAAACTGTACAAGACGATGCATCTGAAACCTTGACCAAACTCCATGGCACAGTGCTCCATCGATAGTTGTTCTCAATATTGGACTACAGATTTTCTGGAAACTATCATGCTAGATCATTAAGATATTGTGCTTTTGTCACAACAAATGTGAAATCAAAAAGGCATTCTATCTGCTGCCACAACTGCACAAAATATTTTTGTGTCCCACATACTTCATGCTCATTTCGCTATACCGCTGTTATTTGTAGTTGGCATGTGAGCTATGGCAGGCTGTTTCCTATTGGTTGTTTTTATACGCGTGTTGCGTATATGTGTACTGCGAGATTTTAGAGCAAAATTTCTGACACTGCATGAGGAGACATGAGATGCTCAGTCCAACATTTCAGTAAAAAAAAAAAAAAAAAAAAAAGTCAATCATTCATATTTTGAAGCACTATAGACTTTTTATGGTCTGAAGCTATAGTGGAATGGTTTTCCAGGCTGGACGAGGTATGAAGTGAAAACACGGACTCGATCATCTCCACGTGTGGACTCTGTGTCCAGCAGGGCCTCTCCAGGAGCCTGGATAGTGACCGATTTGTCCCCTCTGCTGTCCCTGCTCTTAGAGCGGTGCCTGTCTCTCCGATCCCTGAAACACCACCACACACGCACGCGCACACAGATGTATATAAACATTTATATACACAGTATACTCCAAGTTGGTACATAAAGCAACATAAAATGGATAATCGTTAAATAACGATACGGTGGTACCCTCAGTGTTTGCAGTAGTGTACATTCACATTTGTATGTTCTAGACAAAACATCAATGCCCGCCCACATTTAGGCAAAAGGGAAGAATGTCGGGAAATGGCATACGCACCTGTGCTTGCGAGAGCTACGGGAATGGGAGGACTTGTAGGAGTAGCCTGAGTACTGTGACTCGTTGTCCATGTCTGGGGCCAGTGCCTGGGGTTTGTGGACCTCAGCTCCACCCCTGGAACGTTCTGTTGCTCTGCGCAGTTGAGTTTTGCGCTCTGAGATAGATTTAGAGGATAGCGCCAGCGGCAGCTGCAGCAGTTCAACCTTACTCCTGAGAGAATCTATTTTGAAGGCTGAAGAGGAGGAGGACTAACCTGAGGGAGGAAGAGAAATAAGTATACCTTTAAAGCAAATACCATAATCCAGAGCAACACATCTCAGAGTGAACACGCTCCCTGTTAATCAAACCAAAGACTGGTGGTGTCAGCACAAAGCTCTATCTGCTCTTAAAGGTGAGCTACAAGTGCCCACAATTTCATTACAATCTGTTCTCATTCAGAATGAACAAGTGTATATAAAATCAGAGCAACACCATAATATGTAGAGATCTATAAAGATCTCTTTTTATATATTTCAATTAATCCATTAATGTCCCGGAACAGTGATAGTATAAAATTAAGTCACATTTTGAAAATGAACATCTTGAATACACACTGAAAATTCAAACAAAGGTTGTAGTCTTCATCTATTAATTGAACTGTGCAAGAATAATGAACAAACCAGAAAATAGCATTACACACTACTTCACCTTCAAGGTATTAAATGTGTTTCACCCTAAGGAAGCAATTTACAAAAACAGGCCCATCATTCAACAACTTTGTGAATCAGTGCTTTCACAATTCTCACACTCACCACAAGGTCTCATCACACACACACACACACACACACACACACACACACACACACACACACACACACACACGCATTCCCCAGCCATCTCCCATCATCTCCAGGGTTACCAAGCTTGGCTCTTACCAAGGGAATGAATAAGGGGGTACAGGAGCAGTGAACAGTGTGGGGGCTACGTTTCTATGGTTACATGACCTTTAACCACACAACCCTATTTCTGGGGAGAGCAAAAATATGTCAGTGAGCTGTTTGTATGTTTACCTGGGTCTTTGTGTGTGTGGTCAGCTCTAAAATAACAGCAGCAACTGTCATTGAAGAAGCTGTTGTGTGTGCCTGAGTAGGTACTAAACACATTCTTAAGAATAGTGACTCTTAATCCAATTCCTTTAATGAAGAACTACAACTTTCCTCACTTTCTATTTCTAAATGTCTGTCCCCTTCTCTATGATTGGCTGTATATGACGGGAACGCAAACTTGATTAGGAAGCCAAAAACACAGACCTCCTCTTTCTGCTGTGTCTATGTGCATGCACTTCTCACTCACCCACTTGTCAGGGATTGTTTACAAAACTGATAATACAGTCAAGGATACTATTTGTCGAGGGCAGACTCCCAACACATGCCACTCATCAATCTCAAATAGGGGCTCTTGGATTCTCTCACACACACACACACACACACACACACACACACACACACACACACACACACACACACACACACACACACACGCTTCTTACAGGAATTGTAAAAACAGTAGGCCTACATTTGAACAGAATAGAATGGGACCATAACCCCATACATTTTATGATAAAGTTTAAAATAAAAACTCATATATAAAAACATAACTCTCGAAGAAAATTAAGAGATCAGTCCAAATTAGTATCTCTGCGTTTGGCAATGATTTCAATTCCACAGTCTGTTGAATTCCACCACATGTACAGCTCTTTGTATTTAATGAGATTCTGATTAGGTAATCAAAGCTTATTTAACAAGCAGTGTGAAAGACTGGTGGAGAACACCTCAAGATGCATGAACAAGCTGCAATCAAAATCTGAGATATTCCACCAAATACTGATTTCTTAACTAATCCTAAATTAAAACATTAGTACCATAATCCTTAGTCCTTAACACTGATCTTAGACTATTTCATTCTTTTTTGAACCATAACATTAGCCATTATACAACAAAGGCCAAACTGGAGTCAGTGTAAAGGAGCCACTTCTACCAACATCTTAACAGATCAAAGTATAAATCCTTTCATATGTGTCAAAAACCAACCCTGGCATCACTGAGCCATTTCAAGAGGTGAGGGACGAGCTTCACAGTATTTACACTACACAGAATGTGCCTCTTCATCGGTAATGACATGATATCAGACAACAAATATGTTCCTTTTTGTCCCCTGCAATGTTGACAGGAGTCAGTCCAGAACAGGGCTGCACAAATAAGTATACAGTAATGAGCAGTGAAGATGATGTCTTGCCACAACACAATGGCAATCCCAGTAAGCCCTGCCTTATCCATTGTGCGTAAAGAGAGGCCAAACCTTTATTTTCTATTCTGTAGAACGCTTAAAGAAATAAAATAAACTCCTTCCACACTCTTTATTCTTTGCTCTCGCATAGTGTTAATTTATAAAATAAAGGATACAACATAGACATATGATGATATTAATGCAAAATACCCTCTTGGAGCCCATGTGTCTTGCAGGGGTCCCAGTGCAAAAGAACCTGAATTTGTTTAAGTCACCCATCCACACATTCCATAAGGCGAAGAGAGATGAAGACCACCATCTTGCCTCAAGTTGACATGGGCACATTATGGGTTCTCGAGCAAAATGGCACCTGTTGGATTGCCAGTTTGTCACTGATGGCGTGAGTGAGTATTAACATACATGTATTGGGCAAAGTGCTTGGGGGGGGTCCCTTTAGTGGGCAGATTCATTTCCTCAGCCATACATTTTCAGTCTCATTTTAGTTCCATTTCTTCATCTTCACTGACTAATTTTTTTTTAAACTGTCACCTCAGTTCCCTTGTTCCAACTTTAGCTTTACCTGATAAAAAAAAACACCTCACATATCTGGACTTTCATTTGAATGCTTTTTATTCCAACTCGGTGCATGTGCTGAAGGTTCGTCTGTCCTGTCTCTCTCTTCTCAGTTGCAGACAATACAATATTTGCAGGTTTCTCCCAGGAGAAAGGCATGCTGGGATTCTAGTAAAGAGCTACACCGGATGTATGAAATGGCAGGAATGCCACACCCTTATTGTGTGTGTTCATGTTTCAATTGTGTAAGTAAAACTCTTTACAATGTCTCGTGTAATAAATCAGAATCCTGTAGAATGGATCTCGGGCTGAGCTGGTTCTGTTGGCCCTTCTTCGTTACCTAAACAGGTTGGAAAGATGACCATACAATTGCCACAGTCTGCAGGGGTAGTACACCATAAGCAACATAATTACATCAACTCCAAAATCAATACTAAACATTATTCAAATACATACATAAAATTCTTAAAGTTGAAATTAGGAATTGCTACAGGTTTGAAGGCCAGTTTTCAGTCTGGCAATAGCAAGACCCAAGATCTGCGGTGATGTTTTAATATTCAACTGTGTGCTCCATTTAAACTCAACCCCAAATTATCCCAGTGATTCCAGATTAGTTCTTTTTGTTTGGTACAATCAAAAAGAATTGTGCTACAGCATTAAACAGGTTTAGCCCCAGTATTTATAAATTGCTTCTTTGACACACTTACCATCGCTCGACCCAAGATAAATAGATGGTGTCCTGATAATGGAGGAAGACCCATGGATGGTGTCATCTGAACTGACTCACAGGTAACTTTTTTCTCACCATTGTAAGCAGTCTACAGTGCTTCAATCTCCTATGAAAATGAAAACAAGGAGTTAACCAGGATCTCACAAGTGCACAAAGCCATTCTTTTAAAACATAACATGAAAGTGCTAGCTAGCTGCAATGATAGTGTGTGTGTGTGTGTGTGTGTGTGTGTGTGTGTGTGTGTGTGAGAGAGAGTGAGTAATATATCCACTTTACCCTAAGCTGATGCAGGTTTTTCATCAGTCCCTCCATTCTTTGAAAGATTCCATCCACATTTTTTATCATGCGCTGCCGTATGCTTGCTCGTGATTGGCAGGGCCTCGTTTCATGCCTCAGCATCTCCAGGTGTGAACGGCCTTTTGGTGACTGGCAAGGTATCTCCTGCCCTTCTTGCTGTGAGGACAATGATGTCACTTTCTGCTTCTGACTGGCAGCCTCTAAAGGATCCAAGGATCCAAGGATCAACAGTCTTAGTGTCCTGACTGGCAGAACACAAAGGGTGCAAAAAAGTTGGTAAATATCTGAGCCTGCTAAAATTCTATTTATAAAAACACCACCACCACCACCAGAAACATACTGTTTAACTATCATAGTGCAACAATGACTGTGTAACGGAGTGTAACAAATTCTTACCATCTTGAAGAGCAGCATCAGCCACTTTAGCTTGTCCTCCCACATAACCCTGCCCACCAGTATGCATGTAGGCTTCTGATTGGTCAGTTGGGATAGTAGGTGTGAGAACATTTTCATCATCACTCTGTGAATCTCTCTCTATCGAACCAGACTCTTCTGATAGGGAGCCATCTAGGGACCAAAGGCATCAGCCATAAGTACCACAGAGAGCAAATCCTATGACATTGTATACAAACAAAAACAAACATGGGCTTACCTAGACGACCGACATGATTACCGTGCAACCGTAGAACCGCAGACCTAGAGGAGATGTCAGGAGTCCAATCATTGTAAGTGCATCTTTGAAATTCTGCCTTCTCTTAACAGCATTACAGCAGCATTAGAAAACTTTCAAAAATCCTGAGTACTTACGGAGCTGTTGATCCTTGCTCGGTGGCTTCAATGCCTCCAGAGGCCGAGGAGATGGTCTTTTCTAACAGGTTCTTCCATCTGTGGAAACATCGCTAAAGCCATCAGGTCCCAATTTCTACAACAGCACAATGTTGTTAAAATCATCTGAACATATGGGCATAGTATTCAAAGAAATACTTGTCATATTTCTGAGCTGATTTTGCGGAAAATTCAAATGGTTATCCATTCATGCACAATATCTACTTCACTTAAGGCTTGGTTTCTATACTTCTGGGTGCCTGGTTTGTCATTTAAACCATAAATGGCCCGACACCATAAATGTTATCACAATACAGACACAGCAGTGCTGACTGGTTGACCTTGATGAGAAGATGGTGGGTCAGAGAGAGACAAAAAAACAAACTCACGTGTTTTTCTCAGAGGAAGTCCCAGCCACCAGCTCGTATATCTGTCTCTCTGATGTACTGATCACATACAAGGCCTTGTTATCTGATAGAGAAGAGCAGGTTGTCAAACAATGTATTCAAACTAACCCAAATGCAATTTGTAACTGGCTTCTTAATTTTTTAAAAATAAAATAAAGACATAGTTATTCCAGACCCATTCATCTATTCTGGCTATTCATAGCTGTAAGAATAACTACAAATATACCTGTAGCCACAGATCTGACAAGAGATGAATCCAAGCGAACAACGGGGCAAAAGGGGGTTTTGAGGTCCGTGTTCCTACCCCAAACCCCACCCAGTGAGCGCGCAGGACATCGCAAGATCAAACGGTCACCTGAACCCCTTTGGAGTAGCACCAACAGGTCTGAGAGAAGCAGACCATGAATGTCTGAAACACACACAAACACACACACACACACACACAGAGTGAGAATGGACCTGTCAAGTAATCATTTGCAAGAGGAAAAACAAAAATGTGATTTGTTCAGCTGTGATGATCTCTTACCTATAGCTTTATCTTTACTAACTTTCCAAGTCAACGGTCCTTCGTGGATCATTTTCTTAGTGGTCAGGTCCAGATTCTACATAGAAAAAGACTATAGTTAATAATTCATACTCTGGATCAGGTGCTCCAAGACCAGAGAAGCTGTTTGGAAGGCAGATGGTGGATACATAGTAAGGCCGTACCTTGAACTGAGCAGCGACAGGACTGGCCTGCCTCTCCAGAGGGGACAAGTCTAGCCTGCGCTGATAACGGCTGAGCAGTCGCCGGTGCTCCGTCTCCCTGACGACCTCATTGACAGCTCGTAGTATCCCACGGCAGCACGCCTGTGCCCTCACCAATGTCTGCAGGTCTGGAGAACCAGCTGTTGTGGGGGCACATACTTGTGTTAATCCAGGAGAAAGGGTGTGTGTGCTTGCCTCCTTGGTAAACTGGTATGTGTGTGTATACTGAAGTGTTTTCATGGTTCAATACATTGTGTGTGAGTGTTTCTATACATGCCTTCTGTGTGTCTGATGATGTTATCCAGCAGCAAGGGGTATTTGGTGAGTCTCTGCATCTCAGACACTAGAAGGTCCTTTAATTGTAGTCGGCGGCAGTGAGGGCTGGCTTCACATTCCTAACACACACACACACACACACACGAATGAGCCAAGGACATCTAAGTCCAAATGTGGATTCTGTTGACTGCAACACCAATTTATACCTAAAACAGCATCACTAGAAGTTATGTGCTGCAATAAAAGTCAAATATAAAAGACTGGATAGTCTCCAATTCAAAGTATGGGTCAACCAATTCACAACCCAGCCCACTAACAAATATGGCAGAAGCTCTAGTGTTTGTAGGTTTGTCCAAAGGCTTTATACCTCTAAAAAGTGTTACCTGTATAAGGTGCGCGAAACGCGGGTCTTTGCATTTATTTTTAATGAGCTCCAGTGCCTGACTCTGCTGACTGCACAGGCGAGACACCTGCTCCTGGAACTCCTCTCCTGCAGCGTCTTCAAACTATCACGCACACACACAAACACATGAGCTACTGACATATCAAGTAAAGCAACAAGTATATCCCACACTACACAGAACAACCCCTTCATTTTAGACAGCACCAAAAGATGATGTGAACTAGAAAGGGAGTAACACTAGCCAGCTCTCACTCTAGACACCATGATGTCTCCGATGCCTTGAACTATAGAAGAGTCCCTCAGCCTCTTCATGGACTCACACAGATTCGCTGAAACACAAATGCAACACCACAAAACAGAATCTGTTTAAGCGAGCCAGTGTATATGTGGTTTGTTAGAAAGTTGTGTCAGTGGGCAACAGAACTCTACTTGTGTCATGAAGGCCACCGCAGAAACAACATGTACAGCCTCCAGTCCATACCTGCTCACAGTAATGGCATGGTGCCGATAGCTGATATTGTTCTGTCATTAAATTCTCAGTTTGGGTGGGTTTTACACTTCTTTAATCTTGATTATGATTTAGACACCAAGTAGGCTTCAGAAATTTAGGTTTGAAAACACACTAAGACAAATGGAGCAGATTTACACGCACACACACACGCTCGCACACAGAGAGACTGACCATGAAGACTGTAGACCTGGGGCAGGTTGGGGAAGATACAGGAAAGTTCTTCGACGGTCAAAAGGTTCCTCATCTTCCGGAAGAACACCTGATCGAGAACCCTGAGAGTCCGCAAGTGAGATGCTTCCGTTGTGAACAGCTCTGAGGAAGAGGATATAGCAAAGTCACTACAATTTCTTACAAACGTTACACAATTCAGAATTCCACATTTTCATGAGTCAGGATAGAATTATCATATGTGCATAATAAATAGAATACTGTATGTTCAAAAGATTTAGTAGCTATTTAGTTTAAGTTAGATCAGTAAATAATTTTTTTCATTTTACATGTTAACTGTGTACTGGGAGTTGTCTTTTATAGTCAGTTGCTGTGCACCACATTTGCTGTTTTACCATATATGACAGCCTGCCGTTCGATCTCCCGGGAGCCGAGAGAGGCGAGTGTGTGCGGCTCCACTGTCTCCTGCCAGTTCTGACAGTGGACCGTGTCCTCTTCCAAAGGAGGTGCATCAGGCAACAACGCCAGTGGTGTATCCACACTCCTACAGGAAGGGAAGGAGGCATGGGGAAAGAGAGAAAGAGAGACAGAGCTTCAGCAGCAACTTACTAAGATAAATTAAGGTGATGGATATGGATGTTAAAGAACTGGACGGCAGGTGTGCATGTGTGCTCATTAGCATCAGACTAATGAGGTGTATATAGTTATAATTACATCTCAGTCATGCTTACGGATCTCTGCGTCCTGGTGCAAGGCGGTGACATACCTGTCCAGAGTAGATGCTGGAGGCCGGACATTCATGGCTCAGGAACCTCAGCAGCTCTTCCACTAGTGTGTCTACTGAAATATCTTGAATGTTGGATGATCTCTTTAGTGTTCGTTTCAGTATCTGTTCATTCAGCTGAAGAACACCTTTTCTGAACGGGTTATCAGACGCAACAATGGTCCTTAAAAATTCCACATTACCTATTATGATGTAATAAACCGAGGTGTGAGAGCTGCAGTAGTGATCTAAGCCAGTTAGCTAGCTAGCTATGTTCTTGTCCAGACACTTTAATGCCTCATGGCTGGTGCAATGACACAATATTCAACATTTCCGTCTGATTCTACTTTTAATTCTGTGACATTAGCTAAGCAACTATAAAGCTACTCTTGTCCAAAAATGCCAGTGTCGTTAGACGTATCAAAACGTATTAAACATAGCTTTAGCTAGGCTAGCTAATCAGACCTTCTATGAAACAATCACAACTTAGTAAATTCATAGTTGTTAATCACAGTAAAGTGTTTTTTCTTTTTGTTGTTTAAAAAGAGTTACCTTGTTACCTTGCTAGCTAACAGTTAGCTAGTAACAATGCCTTCAAAAGTAGTTCTCCACTGATACAAGATACCTAAGAGAAGTTTGGCTTGGAATGTGACTGATTGAAAAACAAAAATACATCACAAATAGCGTTATGCAATAATACCTAAAGTGCATGCATCAAATACAAACAGTCCCCAATGCAAACCTCTTTTACAAGGCAGCTATTTAGCATCTGCTACTTCTGCAAAACAAACCCAGTCTTGCATGTTAGTGTTAGCTATCCAGCTAGCTAGGCATTGCTCCAGGACAGGTTTTAGTATAGCCAAAATAATTTGATTGCCTGTTAATTTTTTAAAAAAGTTGATGTAGAGATGTGACGTTTTACTAAGCGTGCCCTGATAAAAAGCTAATAAAATAGCTAAGGGCCAGATTCTGTTATATGATTAGTTAGTGTCGTGTCCGTTGATGCAGGAAAGAAGAGACAGGAAACAGTGCGTTACCCTGTGGCCTTTTATTAATGCAGAGCTCTGGAGATGTCACTTCACAACTCAGTGCGAGTGAGATCTAAATCATAACTTTGCAACAGACAGACTTATATTTCTCTCGCCTTGTGCCACTTCTGCTTTTGTGTTTTTCCATCTCAGCCGTCACCTCTGTTTGACCGTCTCGTACACATGTCTTCTTGCATAATCACACATATGCATGGCTAGGGCATTTCCTGTTATGTCTGGACATACAGTAATTATTTTATTTATTCAAGCATTAGTCCTATTCCATTCTGCACATTATTCTCTACTAGTGTAAGCTTAGCATTCATTTCATTTCTGAAACTCCACAATTCCCCCTTTTGATCTCTACAAAGAGATCACCAATCACACTCCTTTATTCTGGCATCTCCTGTCTCTACGTCCCTTTCCCCCTGTATCAGTGGCATCATCGTGGTACCCTCATGCACATCTTTCCTTTCTATCATAGCTGAGATTAGTCTAACCATTAACGCCCTAATACATGGAATACAGCAGCACCCGCATGTCACAGCAATTCCTGTGAATGTGGCTAATGAAACCATCAATGACACAATTAAGTCTTTCCACTGACCGAACCGGCTCACCATCCAGGATTCCAACTGGTTGTTTATGCCTGAATTCTCATGCATTTCCTCTGATAGGGTCTTCAAACCATCCAATGCTCTACTAACTGACCCATCCGGAGCGGTATTATTAGCAATGAATGTACAACACACATCCTCAAGCATAGCGCAGACACCCCCCTTTTCCGCCAACAACATGTCTAATGCCATACGATTTTGCACCGCCATCAGTGAGGTTGGTCCCAGCTGATCTCTAAGTCCTTCCACTGAATCCCTAGTCAGGTTGGCTAGCCTGAGGACATTATAATGTACATAGTTAATCCGATCCACATTTTTATTTGGAGTAATGGGGAATAATGCAGAAAGTATCGGAATATTCTCAAATCCCCCTGCTATCTGGTCTGCTAACTTATATCTGTCCGGAACTCCGCGAGGTATTCCTATTGCATCTATGTATGTGGGGGTATTCCTTGTTAAATCAAAATGGTATGCCTCTCGCTACTGTCTTGCTGCATCAGTTACCGGGTCCCTGTGTAGTTTTTTGCCTATCAGTAATAAAGGAGCTGCTAACCTGACCATGGCGCATGTCCCCTCCGAGTTCTCTGGCATGTTAACAACCAAAGTCATCCTTCCACAATAATCATGCAATCCTGCTCGTGCCCATGAACCCACAGACTCGTTCCCAGTGACCGTGCGGTTACACCATTCCGCCGGGATGTGCCCCAAGCGTACTTGAGGTGTGCTTGAACTTCTAACGAAGCACGTGTAGTTCCCCTCCCCCTTTTCGGGTGAAAATAGTCCTGTCCTGGTTCTGTTACTGATGGGGGGGAAAATAACGCTCAAAGTGTCACAATTCTTAGGGTTTCTTTCCTTAGTCAGGCCAATCATGCACGCATAACCCTTGGGGTCTTTTTGTGGGAATAGGGGTGCCGGGGTGGTTATAAGTCTGGGTCTTGCGGCTGCACATGCTACACATCCACCAATCTCTACCCCCATTCTTCTTCACCGCCTTGTTGTTAATGTTTTAATCCTTTCCTACTGCCATGTTATTATTTAACCCAAGCGTGACCAAACTGTAAATGGAAACACACAACACAATACACCAACAAATAATCAAACAACACAATTGTCCAGAAGTCATCACTGGTGTTCTGTTCTTCTTACTTTGGGGTCTAAGGGTGGATTACCTTGACCCTTTTGCTCCCGGGGATTATTCTGCCCCTTCCGGGTCAGGTGAGTTAGGTGATGTTTCAGCAAGGTCCCTCGCTGTCTCTTGCAGACTCCTCTGCGGTGACTCTGCGGCGGCGCACTGGCTCAGATGAAACCACGTTTCCCCTTTACCCTTCAGGCGTACGGCGTGGCTGGTTCTTTCTGTCACCTGGAATGGATCTGTCCACCTCGGCTCACTCCATTTTCTCTTGATGACTCTCAGCAGCCCCCAGTCCGTAACGGGTATCGTCTGGGTTTGTCTGCTCCCCGTCCGGTCCCCCTCCTGCGTGGAGAAAGCTGAAACGATACTTTGCAATTCATTAAAGTATGATGTGTGTGTGAGATGTTTTTCTTTTCTCATTTATTGTTAAGGGTCCCTGGGGTCCTGGAAATCCTCAACCTGTCTGCAATTCAAAAGGGGTAAAACCAGTTGTTGCATTTACTGAACATCTAATTTGCATTAATGCCAAAGGTAAGGCATCAACCCAATTTAATTTTGTCTGTGCACAGATTTTGGCCACTTTGTTTTTCACATTTAGATTCATCCTTTCCACCTTACCTTGAGACTGAGGATGATACACTGCCCCAAATGAATGTTTCAGACCCAGCATTTTCTCTAACTCCTGCAAATTGCGCGCTGTAAAATGAGTGCCATTATCTGATCTCACCTTTCTCTGAAACCCATGGTGAGGAATGTACTGGTTCACCAGGAACTTTACCACTGAAGCACTGTCTTCCCGTTTTGTTGGCCATGCTTCCGGCCACCCTGTGTAGTTGTCTACGCACATCAATTCGTACCTGTCACTGTTAAAGCTGGAGACTATGTACTGGTGAAGGTGAGCTCTTACTTCAGTTTGCTACTCCTACATGTATATCTGTCTGTGTTGAGACTAAAACAGGAGCATGTTTTTACACACACACACACACACACACAGATATATATGAGCTGTATGTGTGGAATATTTATTCTGGTAAGCCTGGTCTGTGATATGTAATATACATGGCTGTGAAATATACTGTACAGTTGTGGCTACATTTCCATGATTATTGGTGACTACTCTCTCCTTTAGAGATTACCTCAGCCAGCTCTCAGAGTCTGCAAGGCCACGCCTTCAGCCACGCCTCCCTGAGTGATGGACACCCCAGACGCCTATTGATGCACAAGCAGCTGCATATTAGCCTGTAGGTTCCACCTTCTTAGTATCAGGACTGGGTGGGAGTGTGTGTCACAGACCTATAGGTCTTCCCAGCTCCAGCTCTTGGAAGCCAGTATGCTCAGTGAGGAGTGTTCACTGCCTCAGTCACCCTGTCTCCTCATTATCAAGCTCATTATGAGGTGATTCAGGCATGGTGAGGCAGAAAACCCCTGAAAATATGCAGGGAAGTTTCCTCAGAACTTGAGCTCAGTGTTCCTGAAGTGCAGTTTGAAATGAAATAAGGCTTTTCATTTTTTCATTCATTCATTTATTCAGAATCATGTCTGACTCATGTATGACTCGGTGTTAAAGGAAAGTTTTAACACAGATTTTGTCTGGGTACACACTTTGCAAACTTCAAACTGCACGATTAGCAGACAGTATTGTAGCTATTCAAGTTTATGATCAATAATGTAAGGTAAGTGTGTGTCAACTCTGGGTGGGTCAGGGTGTGTTCTCCCCTAAACATACTTCTGACATAATGATTTGTTTAAACACTACAATTCTCTATATCCTAATAATTACTGCCACATTTTAATAACCTGTAATACACTGTAAATACAGCATTTGTAAGCTTTAAATTTACAAACATGAACAATCATACTATAGCAAATACATGATACTCATACCTGTGACATAGTGTTTTGAACAGACATTTGCTGCCACACCTGCTATTTTAGCAGGCTAAATAATCTGCCTTCTGAAATGCTAATATGCTTAATTTCATGCAAGTGCTAGTGTTCCTATTTGCTTGCTGATGTGCATGGAAGCACCATATTATTATTATTATTACTATTATTATTATTACTATTATTGTTATTACTATTATTATTATTATTATTATTATTATTATTATTACTATTATTTTTATTATTTTTATTATTATTGAGTCAAACTGCTATCAAGTTAGCTGGTTGCTCTTAACTAGTAGTGCGAACAGGACAGGGGACTTGGGGAAGACCCAAAGGGTGAGGTTTGTGTGTGTACATTCACAAGTCCTGGTGCACAGCCACTGACATACATAAACACTGCTATCTGGATCTGGAATTTTTAACATTAATGTACAGACTATTCTTTCTCCTTAAAAAATTCATTATGGTAATAATTATGGCAGTGTATGTTCCCCTGCAAACAAATGCTAGGCTGCAGGCTGCACGATGCTGCAATCAACCAGCTGATGGCAAATCCAGACAGTGTTGTTATTGTGGCAAGAGACTTATTGTAAATGCATTGCCATTAATTGAGAGTCATTTTAAAAGATATTTACTCTCCCACTGCGCATACTCCCGTTTTCATAAATTGGTAAATATACATGTTGCTGCTTGTCACACAAACTTTTGTTGTACACAAGTAATAATGAGAAAAGGACTCATCATATGTTTTATGATATAGCTAAAGCTATGCATTTATCAAGAGGATTTAACACATTACAGAACACATCTAGTAAATCCTTTCCATGATTGACCCAAGGGCAGATAGCAATTATTTAAGTGTTACTATGTTTTAATTTAATAATAAAAATGACCATATGAACCTTTTTGCTTTATATTTGTTTATATTCAGCTGCCTTTATAATGACAATTATTTATGACAATTTATGACAATGACAATTTACAATACATTATCAGTGAGTGGTATAATTAAAGTAAAATCATTGTTAAATAAGTCTCATTCTTGTCTCAGATTCAAACACTACAAAATCTTGGTCTTTGCTTGAATGATTTTTTAATGGTCCTGACTACAACACTATCCTTTGATAAGCTTGGAAGTTGTACACTACTGTGAGAGGAAGTTACATTCAGCTAGGAAAGAACCAACAATCAAATAATATACACAGATTAAGATGGCCATTAAAGATCCCAAACTAAGATTAATGCACTAATTAATAAACTACAACTTGTTTGCAGGAGTTCATCAGTGTTTTATCATTGGCATAGGTAAAGGGGTTTTCAGGCACAAGTTAAAAAAGGCACAAGTTGTCAAAGCATAAGAATAATGACCATAATGATCATAAGAAAGCCTTTCTGAGCCAAAGATCTGAATTAACAGGGAATAACAGGGGCACTTGCAAAACTGTGCCTAAGTGTATCCAGAAAGCACTGTTGGGCTTTTGTAGGAAAAAAAGGTTACACAAAGGTTACACTGATAAAACAGTTTAATCTGAACGAAGAATCAAGACCCAGGAGCTGTAAAAGAATAAGTTAATCTCTGCATTGCTCTCTATATAGGGGGAGTTTTACAACATTGGAGTGCACAAGAAACCCGCTTTTGCCCCGACACCATTTTCACTGCCACCTGATGAAAGCAACATGCTGTATATGGGCATCTCTGCCTTCACTGCCAACTCAGCAGGCTTTGTGTACAAAAATGCAGGAGCACTCACACTCAGAATCACAGACGACATGGTGAGTTTAAACCACTCCTTGCCATCACTGAGGGAAAGGTGTGGATGTGGTTACCTTACAAGACCAGGCTATTTAGTTAGAAGACTGATGAAGAAGACTGATAACTTTATACTGTTCTCCCAGTGCACATTAATAATCCCTTAATAGTGTAATAAATGAATGGACAAATAAATGATCAACAGTCCCTGAAAATGAAACAAACGTTTATCCTTCCAGATTCCCAGAGCCTCTCCATATCGTCTGAACACCAAGACATTTGAAGCCTTAATTCCGCAGGTATAAGAGATCACTTTCTGTATTCATCACACAAGCATGCAGAAACTGCTGATTTTATATTCTCACATAGGTTTCCTAACACAGTAGACTTTGAATCTTAAAGGAATAATAAGGTTTAAAGAGTAACAAATAATATGATCTCATTAGCAACACAACCATATTTAGATGAAGAATTTCCGAAAAGAACAACATTTCACATGATGATGCTTGGATGAAATGTGTTGAAAACACTGAGTTCTTTTGCTTTTGGTGCTAAAGGCACTTGCAAGTACACCTTACACAGATTGATGGTGGTAGTATAGTTGGCATTCAGTTAAATCAATTAAACTTTGGACAGGGGTAGATTTGTCCTTCATACTGTTATTCAGCACAGGTAATAGCCATTTTGGGACTTTGTATCACTTTTGGGAGGCTGCCGTGTTCTCCTTAAAGTACCCAGGTTGAAGAGTGCTGGGCCCAGGAGTATTATCACCTGCTCCTGCATTTCTGCCGATGAAATAGTGAGACGGATCCACATCCTGCCTGCTTATTGGGGACGTACTGTTCTAGCAGCTCTTCCTCATCTGTCCATGCTCATACCATGGGTTGCTGTACTGTTTCCATGCTTATGTGGTACTCTTTCCGCAGGATGCTATGGAACTTTTGGTGCTCCCTGCTCCTCTCTGGCATTTGTAGCTTGACCTTCCTGGTGATTTTTTTGCAGTCCACGTCACTTTGCCAGGAGCTTCCTTTTGCTGATTAGCAGAAGCAGGAATACCTCCTGTCCTGCCAGGCTTTTGCAGTCATATTAGGCACATTGACTGCTCCGCTCTTACCTGCTTTCTATATCTTATGTTTGGGCTACTTGTGGAAGTGACATGAAAGCAGTGTTATGTTTATGTTAGTGTGGAGTTTGATATCTTGTGGAATTTCCACCACGCTGTTAGTATCATGGCCACCCACAAATTGTTGATCATGAATGTTCTTTAATTGATTTGACTGATAAATGGTAAGTCTGACTTTTAGATCATATAGAACACCACAGACAACTGTTTGGCACATCACTGTTAAACCTCCTGATTGCAACCCGGGGCATCGTGAACTGTACAACATGACCCTCAGACAATGATCTCTGAGTGAATGTGATAAACATAATCATCTTCATATCATCACTTTCTCTACAAGTTCAGTGGAAGAGACGTCAGTGAAAGGGAGTTTTAATACCCTATCCATTTTTAACTTTAATAAAAACACAGACGGAAAAATTCCAGAAAGTGAGACAGAGAAAGGAAACTAGACTTTAAAATGGTGCTGCCCTCTTGACTTACAACTGTAGATTATTGAAATTATTACAAATGTCTGACTTCCAAAAGGGATTGTGTCAGTGTTTCACTACTCAGTATTGCATTTGTTAGACAGTATAAACAAGCAGACTATGGTTAAAAAAAACACAGAAATAAAGCAAACACCAATATAATCTTGAACCACCTAGTGCCAGGAAACATTAGATTACTGGAACAAAATCAGACAACTAGCAGAACAACTTTTTAACCAATGATGCAGATGCACTTTTAGTGGATTTATTTATCTGTATTTCAATCCACTAAAGTTTTTCATTTGATCTAACATTACATTTAAGACCGACGTCCTGTTACGTCTCACAGAAGATTCCACTGATCAAGCTGCTACTTACCCATCCTGGTCCTGGAGTACCTTTGCTCTGTACACTTTAGTGATGTCTTTGCTACCAACAAGCCTATTTTAATCCATCAGATAGTAACCAAACGCTCCTTTGCTGCAGAGCACAGAAATCATTCAAATTTGCAGTCAACAGATACATCTGGGCCAGATTTTGGATCAGTGGACTAGGCTGGAACTGCACATATACTGTATATGCAAAATTCAAAATACGGGGAGTGGTTGGTCTCTTTTGCAATCAAATCTGAATACTATGGAATTCGTTTCACATTTGTTTAATTTGACAGATTTTAAATGGATAATGGACATCACTAGACAAAAAGGAATAAACAACTATATGAAAAGGAACAAAACCAAAAACAAAGGAAGACTTTAACACACTTGCCCAAACAAGTGTGGATTCTGACATACTGGGCAGCTATGGGCTTCTTCAGTTGTGTGGATTGTCTTCTGCTCCTCCATGTGGCCTGTTTCACCAAAGCCCTTCCTGCAGTATTTGCAGCACTATGGCAAGCGGACACCCTTGTGTGAGCGTTTAGGTGCTTCTCAAGAGTCTGGGCAAGTTTGAAACACCTGCCCCAAACATCACTGACATTATTTCTTGTAAGTGATTAGCCACGTGTCTCTCTAGCCACAAGTACTTTTTGATTTATTTGTTTTTTTTAAATAGGTAATTTTATATATAATGGCAACAAATGACATTTTGAGTTTTATGACAAAACGTGCAAACAAGCTGGCCTGAGAGGTGTGTAGCGGGATATGACTCAGTGCGTCTCTGGTGCTGCTTTTGATGAGTACAGTGTCATGAGTGTGTCTGTCCAGCGGTGCAAAGAGGGGATACAGCAAGGCATGGCATGGTGTTTATTCATTCGTTTGCATAGAAAATGACGCCTTTTCACATTGTGGAACTACAAATATGGCGGTCTTTTTTGTGCGGCGTAGTAATGACATATGTTGTGGAATTTTGAACAAACAGCAAGTCAGACGTGATTAAGAGAGTAATTTAATAAGAAAAAGAATAAAATAAATGTTTGGCTCTCCTCAGGTAGGGAGCCCCGAGTATACAAAACCGTGGCTAGTTATACTACTCCTGTGCTGTCTTTAACCAATCATCTTTTCTTAAGCAGCTCTTCTTTCCTTTGTTGCTGTGGCTATAAGCCAATCAGCTCTCAGCTTGGTTTTTTCCACAAACCAACCCAAACTGTCTCCAAACAGTGTGGGTTGTGTGTCAAGTTGACCTTGATGTTAACAGTTCCTGATACATGTTCAACTTAATCAGCAACAGGCGGATACAAATGTGCAAACAGCATTATTAATTTAAGAACAAAAGGATCAGTGTGATTTTATATGAATCACATAATACATAGTTTCGTATCATTTTCCATCACACGTAAAAACAGAGTCTCACCGTATTGTCGGGCAGGAGGATCTGGACTCATTTATTACTTGATATCTTCCCCCATCTAGCGGTCATTAGAGGTTAGTCTTGAATTGATTTCTGTCGTGCAATATTTTAGATATAAATGTTTACATTTTCTATTACAGAACACGGCAAAGTATAGTCAACCAGTTCTAACCTTTTGAGAAAAACTTTAACTTCAAAGTAGGTGAATCTATTTACTTAGATTGAACCAATCGGATCACAGTTTATTTACATAGCATCAATGCTTTGAGTGCTTTAGATATAAGGACATCATGGCGATCTTTCTGCTCACACCTCAGTCAGTCTATAATTCTGTACTATGTGTTTCTATAGCTTCCAACTTTCACGAGTTTCTTGAATCTGTGGAGAAAAGTGCAGACTCAGGTACTTTCTTATTTGTGAACTTTTATACATTTTATGTAATTTATTTATCATCTATAATGTTTTATTACTTTTCATTTATAGATATAAGGACACAAAAACAGTTCATATACTCAATGAATTGTTACAAGATAATCTTTTCTAGAGAATGTTTACCATTTGTTAAAAGACTGATTTATTTCTAAAAGTTTATGCAGTGTGTTAATTTGTCACATGGAGGCAGAAGGGGTGAATCTGATATACCCCTCTTCCATCATCAACTATTCATGGAGTCCTTCAGTGGAGCTTGTACAACCAAAGAAACGCATACAGCGGTCACCGGCGGTTCTAAGTTACATCTAAAGAGGTCTAGGCCTATACACACTGTTCCACCTGAGGTAATAAAATGTTTTGGGGTAAAGGTATTTTCATGAGGCGATCTGTGATCTAATTATAATAGGCTTTGAAGCTCTCTGCAACAGGTGCAGAGTGGTGCAAGACTGTGTTTGAAAGCATAAAGAGGAATAATGTTTCTGGGGTATCTTAAGGCCTTTGTGGGTCTGTAAGTGCAGAGCAGAGGCTCTGATGCAGGTGGTTTCAAGGCCTCTGTGGAAGTCTACGGCAGATGACTCTGGACTGTTCCCGTGAGAAATAGCTTCCTAAGTATTGGTAAAGATCCCGGCTTTTAAAAGACGTGAAAGCCTCTTCGAGAGTTCTGTGGCTAAGCAAGGTTCATTATCTTACCATAAGAGCAGGGTGATACTGACCTGCAACATCATCTTGCAGGTGTTTGATGGTATGAGTTGAGATTATCTTTGTTAAAAACAAAAACAACAACAACAAAAAAAAAAAACCCAGGAAAATCTTCCAATAGGATATACTGGGGTCAAGCTTCAATTTGTACAATGATAGATCTCAATTTGCATATATTGAATAATGTATGGTTGAACACAGTGGTTGAGATTTCAAACACCAGTATGTAGAGAAGGTGTGGCAATCACATAATCAGTTGTGAAAACTGGATAAAAATGTGTGTTCCTTGTGTGATTATTAGACATATTCTGGACTATGCCTCGTTTGTATGTAACGCTGAGCTCAAAATAAATAATGGACCTACTACTCTCTTCAATTAATTCTTGAGTCTGCATCTTTATTTTCTGTTTAAAGAGGACTTAATAAAATTACTGGAATGTGGGCAATATCTAGTAACACAGTGCCGAGTCTGCTAAACGTAGATCCCAGCCTTTTATATGGCCTCTTCCCTTTAATTCTACTGACTATAATTAATGTAAACCTTGTCGATTCTGGTGTTTGCTGTATAGAGGTAGCGAAAACTTTGCTAAAACAATGAAAAATATGCATCCTGTGAAAAGTTTATTGAACAATATAACATTGTTCCTTACCCAGAGCCATAACACGTCATTGATGGAAATCACACTGATGTGAGGGCGGTATGGGCCAACTCAACTGTATTTCCTGATTGTTTTATTCTGCAGGAGGATGTGGTCCAAATATTTTAAAAATCACAGGTTTGTTTAAGAGGACATAGTCGAACAGTTTGGGCTTACTGTTATTTTAATACTAGTGGTAACTATTAGTAAATACAACAATCTGACCATCCTCATACTGCATTGAGGGGTGATGGGGTGATGGTACCAGATGATGTTTAGGTATGTGGTTATGTTAATTTATTTTTGTTCCTTTATATTCACATATTTTGCAAGTGCGTATGTTATTGAGTTTAAAACCATCCATATATTATGCAATTATAGAAAATACAGAAACTGCATGAGACTTCTCTTGACTTGCTAGAAGTTCAGACTGTAGCAAGCTTAGCATTAGTAAATGGAATAGGTGTCATTTTAAGGATTCATTTAAAGTATTCATGAGGTATTTCTCCTAACATCGATGTATCGACAGTACCAATAAAATAAATAGCATAACAAGAATTACAGGTGTATAATAGTGTAATTACCCACAATGGTTGAAGTGTTTGAAAAGAGTTGTATAAAAGAATAGTTGGTTGGTTCGTGGCATAAAGTCATGAAACGGTGAAATGAGGTCATAAAAAGAGTGTTTACAGGGGAAAGTGCTTTAACATTGAATTAGACAAACTAATAACATAAAACAAGGGAGTTTAGAGATTCTGTGTCCTTTCGTAATGATTTGTGCATATGGCAGGCTGCTGCAAAGGATCCTGGGTAAGCTTCAGCAGACCTCAGTGTAAGATATATTAATAATATTAATCATAATAATACTATTCAGAGGTTACTTGACTAGTAATCAGAATGTTGCTAGTTCAAGCCCTACCACTGCCAAGTTACCACTGCTGGGTCCCTGAACAGCAATGAATCCTCAATTGTATTATTAATACAATCCAATACACATGCCTAATGCTCAGCTGTCAACTGCAAAAACTGACATTCTGAGCATTCGAACAGTAAGAGGAACAAAAAGAAAGGAGTCACCGACTGTACACGTGTCAATCATTTAGCATTTTTACATGTTGTTTTAGTTTACTGTAATCAAGGCCTGAAACTGGAGTCTATGGACCAGGCAAAAATATTTCAATATTTAATGCGTTTTTATTTTTTCAGCCAGCATAAGCGGAAGCTCCAAGTTGTCGATCTCCAGGAGCAAACCCGTCCCTGCAAGGTTGGGGTGCATGTTCTGGATCACGGGAAACAGACCATAGATCACCCAACATCTGCTTCTGCTCCTGCGGAGGTTCCAGATCCAGCACGGAGGCAGTGAGAGGTTCCTGGCACAGAGATTGGTCTGCAGCGGGCCTGATGGTACTCGGCATGTATTGGAAATGCTGTGGCTGAATGCTGTGCGTAGCCCAGCGGGTGCTGGGGTGGAGCTGTGCCAGTTGCCTGCTCGGGTAGCAGGTAGCCCAGTTCTGAGACTGTGGAATGGCCATCATGAAGTAGCCGGAGGGCGGGGCGGGCTGGTAGGGGTTGAGCACTGGGTTGCGCACGGCACTCACGCTGGCCATGCGCTGCATGTACTGGTGGGTGAGGTGGGCCTGCCGCTCCTCCTTGCGCTGCGCCAGGGCCACGTACAGCGGCTTGGTGCCTACGATGCACCCGTTCATCTCCTTCATTGCCTCGGTGGCCTCCTCCGGCGAGGAGAAACACACAAAGCCGAACCCTTTGGAGCGGCCGCCCTCCGTCATCACCTTGGCACTCGTGATTGTCCCGAATAGAGAGAACTCTTTACGCAGACGCTCGTCGTCCAGACTGTCGTCTAGGTTTTTAACGTACAGGTTCACGCCCTGGTAGCGAGTCGTGCCGTCCTGCTTCATCTGCTCAAACTTGCGTTTGAGCTCTGTCTGCCTCTCGCCTTTCTTCTGGGCACGAGCCACATACAGCTGCTTCCCATTCAACTTCTTCCCGTTCATCTCATCCACAGCCCTTTTGGCATCCTCTTGCCTCTCGAAGCTCACAAAGCCAAAGCCCTTGGACTTGCCGCTCTCGTCTGTCATGACGCGAAGGCTCAGCGTTGGGCCGAACTTGCTGAAGATCTCATTTAGCTTGTTGTCGTCCATGTCCTCCCAAGTATGAGATATTATTTCCATCAGGCTCAGGACCATCTCTTTAGGATAAGGTCAAGAGAAATCTCTTGGAATGTGGTGTTAACAGGTTCCAACTGGTGTGGGTGTTTTATATTACTTTGCATATATTGACAAATGTATGGTTTGGATGCAATGGACGTGAAGACAAACGCAAATATGTAAAGGAATGTGGGGTGAATACATAACCACTACTGAAAAATGTATGAAAATGTGGGTTCTCTGATTTTTAGACATTCTCCAGAGGGTGCCTCAATAATGCGTGTTAATGTTAACCTACAATAAAGTACGTGCACAGTTATGCTCTTTAACCAATTCTGAAGTCTGCATTTTTATTTAATATTTGAATTGAACTTTAAAACTAGCCGACTGGGCACCTAGGAACCACATACTGTTGCTATGTGCAGAGATGTGGGCTTGCAGCCCATTGTTGGGCAGAGTCCATCGCACTGCTCCAATAGACCTGCTCTGACTGATACTTTCCCACGTCGGCAGTCGAAGTCGTTTCTCCTTCACAATGCTTTTCACCTGGTTGGCCAGTTTCACCGTCTCAGTAGACAAGCTAAAAGAAACTGTTGGCAGCCTCTCGTTGCTCCTGTAATATGACCGTCGCCAGACCAGAGAGTGGAACTGGATGGCAGTGTGGCACTTGCAGCTGCAGTTTGTTTGCTTCAAGATTTAATACGTGTAAGTGACCTTTGCTTCTCGTCCTGTCTTTACTGGTTTGTTAATAAGGTCATTTGAAATTGTGTTGTACATAAAGGAATATTACAGAATTATTCTCTATTTTAAGCTACACTGTGGGGTTTTGTTTTTTTGATCTTTACATTTATATTAATGCAACCCAATACACTTATCTAATGATCAGCTATGACCTGTAAGAACTGACAATCTGAACATTCAAACTTTAAGAGGAATAAAAACAAAAAAATGATCAGCTGTTCATGTCAAAATCTGTAATATGTAATAGAAATAACTGTAATATGTTCAATATAACTGTAATATGTAACATATAACTGTAAATATGTCAATTGCAAGATGGGACTGTACATTCTGTACATACATATATAAATATCCATATATACATTGTACATATAAACATTATATATATATATATATATATATATATATATATATATATATATATATATATATATATATATATATATATATATATATATTGTACATGCACTATTAATATATTTTTGTATATATATAGAATATATTTCTCTATGCACCCCTGTTTTTCTTTTTCCTCAGATTGGACAGAGCACTCAACCATTTCACTGTGAGTTATACTGTGTATGACTATGTATGCGACAAATAAACCAAACTTGAAATGATTTTACCTTTTTCTGTCGTTTTCATTTTAAGCTTAGAATAACCAAGGCCTGGACTTTGTAAGGTGGTTTTGAATCCAGGTCAGCTAGGTGAGGACACCAATAGCTTACTGGGTAAGCAGCCACACTCTAACAATGGTGGGCTCGTGTGCAGAACAGTTAGAGCTTGGATCAAGCAAAACAAGAGGAAAAAACGAAACACCTCGGTGAGCGTGGAAAAGGGGAGAACAAAGAACGCCACAGAAAGAAATGGCAACCCCGATGCACTGGGGAAAACTCGAACTAAAAGCTCCCAAACAAAACCAGAAAACGGGGAGAAACTTGAATGGCTAAGGGAAGCCTCAGGAGAGAGACAGACTCGAGAGGGGAAAACTGGAGAAGGGAGGGGACGTGTAAAAACACTGACACCCTCGCAGAACAGAAAAGAGGCATAGCACAAGGGCTCACAGACCTCAATACCCAGAGTTACCGGCTAGGAGCTTGGCTCAAAACTTTATCAAAAACCCAGCACTGAATGATTGGGTCACTGGGCTTATATAAGGTCTAGCCCAGCTGTTGGGTGTTGATCCTGATCAGTGGCGTGGTTGACTCGACGCCTCCCTCTGGTCGAGGGGGCCTCGGCCTGGTGCCAACCCTTACAGGCTTGATGTCTACAGACATGGCAAAAATATTTCAATGTTCAATGCATTTCAGTTTCAATGTTTATTTTTTTCAGTTAAAATGTTAATTTTTTTTACTGCTTATTCTTCCATTAGACAGCCAGAAGCGCAGCACTGGTTAAAGTTTTTGAGCGGCTTCCTGCGCGCACTGGTCCTGGAGCACAGCGACTGCCTCATCCACCTTAGGGTGCAGAGACTCAGGAGACTCCAGCATATGCAGTAGCTCCGAGTTGTCCAGTTCCAGGAACAGACCCGTGATCTTCCCTGCAAGGGTGGGCTGCATGTTCTGGATCAGGGGAAACAGACGCTCACCCAGTATCTGCTTCTGCTCCTGTGGAGGTGCAGCAGCCAGCATGGAGGCACTGAGAGGTTCCTGACCCTGCACATGGACCGCAGCCAGCTGCACGGGCACCTGGAGCTCTGCCCCCAGGTGCTGCTGTGGGTTGAGAAACATAAATGTTTTATAATTGATTTGACTGATAAATGGTAAGTTCGACATTTATATCTAAGGGCTGTGTGCCCAGGTGTTGCTGTGGGCTGTGAACGCCTGAGGTGGTTTTGTACTGTGGTACTGCTCTCACCAGCGACGCCTTGTTGGCAGCTTCCGCGCTGGCCATCCCTGTCCCCGGAGCCTCAGATGCCATGGTCTGATAGGCCATCGTGCGTGGGACCTGGCAGGCGGTGGTTGGTCGGATGGCGCTGAAGGCCTGCGGGCAGGATGCGGCTGGACCGATGGCACTCGGCATATCCTGGACTTGCTGTGGGTGGACGCACTGCATGGCCCAGCAAGGGCTGGGGAGGAGTTGTGCCAGCTGGCTGCTTGCGCAGTAGGCAGGCCAGTTCTGAGCTTGTGGAATGGCTTCCATGTTGTAGCCGGAGGGCGGGGCAGGCTGGTAGGGGTTGAGCACGAGGTTGGGCAAGGCACTCACGCTGGCCGTGCGCTTCATGTACTTGTTGGAGAGGTGGGCCTGCCGCTCCTCCTTGCGCTGCGCCAGAGCCACGTACAGCGGCTTGGTGCCTACAACGCGCCCATTCATCTCCGTCATGGCCGTGGCGGCCTCCTCCGGCGAGGAGAAACACACGAAGCCGAACCCTTTGGAGCGGCCGCCCTCCATCATCACCTTGGCACTTGTGATGGTCCCGAACGGAGAGAACTCCTTACGTAGACGCGCGTCGTCCAGACCGTCGTCTAGGTTCTTGACGTACAGGTTGTCTCCCTGGTAGCGAGTCATACCGTCCTGCTTCATCTGCTCAAACTTTCGTTTCAGCCCTGTCTGCCTCTCGCCTTTCTTCTGGGCATAACCCACATACACCTTCTTCCCATTCAGCTCCTTCCCATTTATCTCATCCACAGCCCTCTGGGCATCCTCGTGCCTCTCGAAGTTCACAAAGCCAAAGCCCTTGGACTTGCCGCTCTCGTCGGTCATGACGCGAGTGCTCAGCGTTTGGCCAAACTTGCTGAAGATCTCCTTCAGCTTGTCGTCGTCCATGTCCTCTCCAAAGTTCTTGACGTACACATTGGTGAACTTTTTGGCCCTGGCCCCCATCTCAGCCTCTCGCTCCTTGCGAGACTTGAAGTGGCCAATGAACACTTTGCGGTCATTGAGCAACATGCCATTAAGTCTCTCAATTGCTCTCTCCGCAGCCTCACGGGTCTCAAAGTGCACAAAGCCGTAGCCCTTAGAGCCATTCTCGTCACACACCACCTTGCTGGAAAGGATGTTCCCAAAGGCAGAGAATGTGTCGTAAAGAGCTTCGCTGTCAATAGACTTGTCAAGGTTCTTGATGAAGATGTTGCCAACTCCACTCTTCCTCAGAGAGGGGTCTCTCTGGGACCACATAATTCGCACAGGTCTGCCTTTGATGATGTTAAAGTTCATAGTGTCCAAAGCACGCTCAGCATCTGCCTGCTGCTGAAAGTTCACGTATGCGTATCCAAGTGAGCGGAGGGTCATCGCGTCCCTGCAAATCCGTACGGAGACTATTGCGCCAGCAGGACTGAATTTCTCGTATAGCATGGCCTCGGTAACGTCTGGATGAAGGTCACCCACGTACAACGAAGTCATCGGCGAACTTGGAGCACTTGGATTCATTTTCGTGAGGATCGTCGGTCAACCTTTCTGGAAATCGTAGTCGAAAGTAGTAAATGAATAAAATAAAATCGTAAATGATTTAACCAAATGATCTAACTGCACGAATTATAAAACAGTTTGAAACAGCAATTCAACAGAGCCAGGCAAGTGTCGACCGACCAAAGCGATCAAAGCAACACTTTAGCTTTAGATTCAAATACATGACAACTTGGTTGTTACGTAAGAGTGCTTTTACGTAAATGTTTATTTTTAAATATTATACAAACGCTATTTATTTATTTATGAATTATTCAATTATTTTAACTTATAACGTTAATAGCGTGAATGAGAGGCTTTAACAACGCCTTATATTTCAAAATATTACCTAGTCACAGCATTTTCCAAAAATCGTCCATATGCTGCTCACACTGAATCATTTACCGCATGGCTCAGAATAAATACTTTTAGTTTGATAAACGCAGCAACATTCATTTTCTTTAGCCTAATGCTCGGCAAAAAACATCGCATTAAAGTTAATTAATGGGATGAAATCAGTTTGCCTTGGAGCAGGCCTATGTTCTTTGAGGTTAAAAATAATCGCCTGGATTGTAAACCTTAGTAGAGTTCCACAACGAGGTGCGATTTGTAAAAGGACGTCTTTTTCTCTCCGAGTTAGAAATCTGGAGAAATAAATATATCAATTGATTTCCGCCCATCGGAGGACCTTTAGAACTTTATTATTTATTCATTATTTATTTCTAACTTCTCACTGTGTCCAACTATATCGGGTGTATAAAACGTATGAACAGACATAAATAACGTGGGGGAAACGGGAATAGGGGAGAGAGGAAAAATAAGACGAACAACGACGAAACAGACAAACGGGAAATGCAGATAGAGTATTTTAAGTATTAGCCACCTGCACCATTACGGGAATGTGTGTGTGTGTGTGTGTGTGTGTGTGTGTGTGTGTGTGTGTGTTCGTGTGTGACTGCTTGTGTGCGTCTGCCTGTGTGTGTGTGTGTGAGAGAGAGAGAGAGGCTATGTGCGAGTGCACTGTATATGTACACGTACTAGATTGGGATATTTATCATTTATGGATTAGCTCTGTAAACTTTTTATCAAAGGAGTCCAGTCTAGGTTATTGGTTCTTATTGATTCATTCTGAGATTTTTTTCCATTGATATGTAGTCTATCAATAGATTTTTCCATTCGGTGACACTAATATTATTTTTTGTTTTCCAATTCATGAGTATGTTTGTATTTGCAATTAATAATGTTATATATATATATTATCCTGTTTTTTTTCTATTGACACATTGGTTGATGACATGTCTCCTAGGAGACATAAAGATGGTGTTGGATGGATAGGGTTATTTAAATCATGGGACATGTGTGTGATGACCTATTTCCAAAATTACTTGATAGGTGTGCTCTGCCACACGATGTGAATGTAATCGTCAGCTGTGTTTGGAGTAAAGTATGTACAGATTGCTGAGCTTGTGAAACCAATTTTAAACATCCAATGTGTAGTATAATGTAATCTATGTATTATTTTGTACTGAATGCATTGTAGGTTAGTGTTGCTGTCATGTGGTAATTATTATTATACATTTTAATCCAGACTGTGGCGTCGGGGGTTAGTAATAAATCTTCCTCCCATTGTCTCGATTGGAGAGTAATTATGCGATTTGATTTCATTATTATTTTGTATATCTTATGTGATAGTTTTTTTGTATTAGGAATGTTTATAATACTGATATGGATGCACGTGAGTTTAATGTCTCTGAACTGATAGTTGCTCTTACCTGCTTTCTATATCTTATGTTTGGGCTACTTGTGGAAGTGACATGAAAGCAGTGTTATGTTTATGTTAGTGTGGAGTTTGATATCTTGTGGAATTTCCACCAAGCTGTTAGTATCATGGCCACCCACAAATTGTTGATCATGAATGTTCTTTAATTGATTTGACTGATAAATGGTAAGTCTGACTTTTAGATCTTTGCATAATGTTTGCTCTATGTCTATCCATATTCTGTCTGATATACTAGGTTTTATCCATTTTATTCCATATTGTAGTTGATTTGCAATAATCAACTACAGTTCTGTAATGTTGTGAGTTTGATTCTATGTGATTTATTTTTCCAGTAGAATCAAGTTATGATGTTGTCCAAAGATTTTAGACAGGTTGGTGGCACTGGAATAATTGAAAACAAACAATTTCGTTTAGGTAATATTCTCATTTTAATTATTGCAGTTTGTCCGAAGAGCATAAGGGGCAAATTTGTCCATCAATGAAGTTTGTCGCTTATTGTTTTAATAATTGGATGACTATTTATTTTGAATAACAGACAACTGGGAAGAGAATTTAGTACCCAGATATGTAATATGATTGGTATTCAGGGGGATGGGGAATGTTTTTAATTGCATCATAAAGATATGCTGCTAATATATAGTATAATACACAAATATACTACTCGAGATACAATTTGACCAGTTATGTGTGATGTTCTGTGATGATCATATAGAACACCACAGACAACTGTGGCACATCACTGTCAAACCTCCTGATTGCAACCCGGGGCATCGTGAACTGTACAACATGACCCTCAGACAATGATCTCTGAGTGAAAGCGATAAACATAATCATCTTCATATCATCACTTTCTCTACAAGTTCAGTGGAAGAGATGTCAGTGAAAGGGAGTTTTAATACCCTTTCCATTTTTAACTTTAATAAAAACACAGACGGAAAAATTCCAGAAAGTGATACAGAGAAAGGAAACTAGACTTTAAAATGGTGCTGCCCTCTTGATTTACAAGTGTAGATTATTGAAATTATTACAAATGTCTGACGCCAAAAGGGATTGTGTCAGTGTTTCACTACTCAATATTTGGTAGACAGTATAAACAAGCAGACTATGGTTAAAAAGATCACAGAAATAAAGCAAACACCAATATAATCTTGAACCACCTAGTCCACAGGAAACATTAGATTACTGGAACAAAATCAGACAACTAGCAGAACAACTTTTTACCAATGATGCAGGTGCACTTTTGGTGGATTTATTTATCTGTATTTCAATCCACTAAAGTTTTTCACTTGATCTAACATTACATTTAAGACCGACGCCCTGTTACGTCTCACAGAAGAGTCCATTGATCAAGCTGCTACTTACCCATCCTGGTCCTGGAGTACCTTTGCTCTGTACACTTTAGTGATGTCTTTGCTACCAACAAACCTATTTTAATCCATCAGATAGTAACCAAACGCTTCAAGGACACTTGCATAACCATTTTTATTTTTTCATAATACTTGTCCAGGTTTCCACTATTATGTTCAAACCATACATTATTCAATATATGCTAATTGATATTTAATAGTTACACCAACAAGTTCTTGGTACTATTATGTTCAACCTGAACTACTTCTATTTTTTTAAAAGACGATCCTATTCTATATCACCGGATGCCCATATTGTTTCTTTTGGTGATCTCCATATTGTTTCTTCCAGTGCTTGGCCGGGATGTCCCATCCTTGAACCAAGGCTCTCCCTTCAACGGAATCCCCTAGAGGCTTTTTCAAAGAGGCCTCCTGAAGATTTATGCTGAAGCCTACACTGGTCTTTCCTGCATGAAACCAGTTTATTCGGGACCATCCATACTTTTCTGCTTACAATATCATTTTATTACCTCAGCATTTTCATTACTAATTTAAAAATCAATCACTTTATACTTCTAAAGCTTTCACAGACACATTTAGACTTTTCAGCACTCTCAATGTCCAATGCTAAATGCTACAAACCACTCATACCCAAACAGAAGAAATAGCCCAAATATAGCCACACATATTCCTCCAACCTCTACATACTTCTAAGCTATATATAACGTTTAAAGCCATTAAAAGCAAAGTTATGAACATTTAAAATACACCTTGATAACACAGTTTATAGCTCTTCAAGAATGTTTAGTTGTCATGGCAACTATTCCTTTCTCGACTGTTTTGTTTTGGGTTTTTTTTTTGGCATACCTTTCTTTTTCAGTCATGAATTCCCTTTTTTGTTAAAATCTCCTCACCTTTTCTACAGCGCTTTCTCTCTCTCTAATTTCACAGGTAATTGTCTCTTTCCTCCAAGGGTCTGCATCTCACCTGGACCTTTTCCTCTTTGCTACTTCAGCTCCTGTCGTAGCTGAACATCAATAGTTTAATAGTTATTAGGAAATATTACTTAAAACAAAACAACAAGAAAACAGCAAAGAAGGTATATGCAAGTATATGTTCACTGTATTGTGCAACTGTCATGTCAGCAGGTGGACAATTTTAGCTAAAGTTAGCATTTCAAACATATATTTTGATATTCTAAAATAATGTTTATTAACTCAATATTTCATCACAATGGGGTGGACATTTTTAGCTTTAACTCATCTGAGTATGGGGACAAAGTGAGAAATTCAAATGAACTGACATACTATAGGAGCATGCAGTTTATGCCTTTAGGCGAATGAAGATAGACCTTTTTTAAAGTTGTGAGGTCACTGATGTCAAAGGTCGCATTTTTACCAAGATGGTTATCCAAAGATGAGAGAGTGGACAGCAATTCTTGGACATGTTTAAATAACTAGATTTTTAATTTTATTTATTTATTTATTTTTAATCAAAATTGCAAAATGAATAATCAAAATACCTAAAATATTAATGAACGTATTTACAACCTTACGGTAATATTTAAAAGTTTAAAAGGTTAAAACATGTTTAAAAGGTTAAAACATCCAAAATACCCATTTCCTCATCAAAGACAATGTAATAAGGTTAACATTCCTATATATTCGTAAAATGTGTTCATTCAGAGTAAAACTTTAATCAGTTAATTAAAAACATTAATTGTTTCACAATCTTTGTATCAGCACATTTAAACGAGTATGTTGTACTGACCCTTAGGTAACAGAACGAAGTGTGAAGTCCACTTATAAAATAAATTACGCATTCGTCATTAGATCAGAGTAGGTGAGGGACAGAGAGCCATGTGTGAAAACGAACAATCATCTCACAAAACACTACTTATGACTAACAAGTAAACACTTGCAAAATAAAAGTAGCCGTTTATGTTAAATATAAGATTTCACAAAACTATTAATTTAAAAAATATTAATTAAAAATATTAATTACAAAAATATGAATTAAAAAACGTAAATCGATATTTTTGCGATTGATCTCCCTCCCAAGTTACACCGTTTACTTGTCTTAGAACTGAAACACGAGTATCACTGTTACGTTTTAATGAAACCGTTATTTTGAAAATTACAAAACTGCATGTCAATGTTAACCGTGTGGGGTCATACCTGAGTGTATGTTACAGCTGAATTATTAGGTTACCTAACTAAGCTACAGATATTTTTATATTTATTGGCTGCTTGTACAGATTTGTTAGCTCGCTGATAATATACTTTTGTATATAAAATTGTTCTGCGCAAACCACAGCACCATTGCTAAGTTAGCACTTAGCCTTAGCTAACGTTACTTTTAAAGTTAAATTGAGTTTCTTGTCTTGTTCATGGCTTTGTAGCCGAATCTCCCGTTTAGACATGATGTCTGCCCGCAGGCTTAGACTTCTAGTGTTTTCTGTTCAAAAGTGTTTATCTCGACTCGCCGACAAATGCAGAGGTTATTGCTCAGTGTCTCTATCTAGCACTCCTACTAATGAGACTGATGAGACGAGAGTGAGCACATTTAAGACCAAGCTGTCGTCATTAAGAGTTCTTCAGGCAAAAGTTCAACTGAGACGCAACAGGAACATGAGGAATCGTATCTTCCTGAAGAAAGTGGTCTGGCGCAGCTACGGAAAGGTATGTAACTGCATTTGTTGCCATGATAGTTCAGGCTTTAGGATTTTAATTCCCATGTGTCAGTATGCCGGTAGTCGTTGCCAATTTTATTTTGGTGTTTACATCTTGCAGTGTATTTCGAAACATACGGCTGTCAGATGAACGTCAACGACACTGAAATTGCGTGGTCCATTCTTCAGAAGGGTGGATATGTTCGGACCCACGAACTATCAGAGGTAAGTGTCAATGCCTTGACCTTTGACCCTTGATAAACACAGCGCTTCCTTTATTTGAAAGCTTTCATTCTCATCTTTCCTAATTTTTTTTTTTTTTATACAGGCAGATGTGGTGCTTCTTGTCACATGCTCCATAAGGTAGGAAAAGCCTATTTCTGTTTGTATTTTACACAGTGAATCTATACGTTGCCAATCTTGTGCAACTTGACAGCAGTCCTTGACTTCAGTGATATTTTTTGCTTGGATGTAATGCTATTTTCTGTTGGAAAAAATAAAAATCATTGTGACAGGGAAAAGGCAGAGCAGACCATCTGGAACAGACTCAAACATCCAGCAGTTCTGAAAAAGAAGTGTCTAAAGAGCAGCACTCCATTAAAGATAGGAGTCCTGGGTAACTTCTCACTTCACCATAGTTCTTCATTCACGTTCAAATGTATCTCTCAGTCTGAAATGTTCGTATGTGCGCATGTATGTTTGTGTGTGGGTTCACGTGCCCGTATACGCATATGTGTGCTTGCTCTCTTGTAGGTTGCTTGGCAGAGAGACTGAAGACTGAGTTGCTGGAGAAGGAGAGGGTGGTGGATGTTGTAGCAGGGCCAGATGCCTACAGAGATCTTCTCCGACTCCTTGCACTGGCCCATGGGGGTCAGAGGACCAGCAATGTCCTGCTCTCCCTGGAAGAGGCATATGCTGATGTCATGCCCATTCACCATTCAGGACACAGTGCCTTTGTGTGAGTGCCATAATAATATCTGGCTGATTTATAAGGGAGGAGTTCCTACTAAACACTAACTCTTAAATTAACATTGCACTGTGTGATTTTGTAAAGATGGTAAAGAGTAAAATAACAGTCTCACATGTACAGTTCAATTTTTAAGTTAACATGTATAGACAGTTTTTGGTGTTTTCATATTCAACTCTAATACACTGAATTTAATCTGAACAGCAACTGTTAGATTAAAATACAGAAAAGTCAGCTATAATTTAAAGGCATTTGCTACCATATTGGATGAAACATGGGACTTGCATCTACAATAAAGCCAAAAACAGCAAATGCTCATAGTTCAGTTGTTTATTATTATCATTTTACTGAACACTTGTCAATCTGCATTTTTTGGTTAAATATTTATACATGACTGACCCTCCTACACTTATGAAGGGATATAAAACTTCAAACACCGTGGTGGCTCATCTTCAGCTCCTTCATGCTTTTAGATGTAGCACTTCAAACAATGGTTTGATATCAGGGGGTCGATACTTTTAAAGTCCTTTCACGCTGTTGACAGTACAGACCTTGTGTACTGCAAGCCTTGTTGGTGGCACCTTGTCTTACAGTGGGATTATCCAGTATATTTTGTCCCTCTTTGACTGCTGTAGGTCTATCACGCGGGGCTGTGACAACATGTGCAGCTACTGCATTGTGCCGTTTACCTGGGGGAAGGATAGGAGCAGACCTGTGTCCTCCATACTTGAAGAAGTGCGCATGCTGTCTGACCAGGTTTCTTCCCTTCAGCGACTATGTGTGCAGTCTGGCTTTACTAGTTTCTGTGTGTGAAACTTGGCCAGATGTGAACACTAAGTATATGAAATGATCATGGCCATAGGGGGTGAAGGAAGTGACCCTGCTGGGTCAAAACGTGAACAGCTACAGAGACGTGTCTGGGGACGGGGCCAGCAACTCGGAGCTTGGTTCGCACCTCAGCCGTGGTTTCAGCACCGTGTTCCCGTGATGAGCAAGGAGGCCTACGATTCTCTGACCTGCTACACCACGTCTCCCTCGTAAACCCTGACAAGGATTCGCTTCACCTGGCCACATCCTAAAGACTTTCCTGATGAGGTAGAAACCCCAGAGTCATGGATGTGAGCATGTGGTTTTTGGTTGGGATACCCATGACTAGTGTGGGGAAGGTACTTTTAAAATGTATTTCATTGCAGGTGACAAAATACAGAACACAGAATACATGCTGTTAAATGTAATTTAAATGTAATTAAAGTGAGTTATATTTGAAATAGTCTTGGACAATGTTGACGTATTCCAAAGTTTTTAAAGTATGTTCCTCGTTTGAGTAATGTAATGGAATATGTTACCAATTACATTTAGGGGCATGTACATGTACACTGCCTACAGTGGCAGATTAAACCCTGTGGAGGCCCCTAGGCAGTCATAATCTTGGGGCCTCCCTTGCAAATTATCTCCTAATATGTTTGTTTTTTTTAATTCCTTGTTGCATGGCCCCTAAAAGGTGTGGGGCCTACAGGTCACTGCCTGCTCTGGTAATCTATTGGTAATCCGGCCCTGACTGTTTATGGCTTGTGTGGTGTAGTGGATGTTCAAAGAGTTTAAGTATTTAGTTGAACGGTTTCTTATAGTCTGAATTCATGTGCAGATATTGCTCATAGGCCATTTTAAGCAGCAGATTGGATAATAATTTAGGATTCGCAAATTTGGATGTGAGCAGTAGAAGAGATCATTAATAGATTATCAGATTGAAAAAGCCTTATGCTTATCAGATATGTGAAATAAGGTTTGACTGCCATAGTCAATTTGTGCTGTTTTCGTTTGACCTGTGCTGGGGTGGGTGAGTATGTTTCCTGAAGGTGTTATAGCTAATCCAAGAGCGGAGGAACATCTGTAAGCAGATCCACTTGCCAGCTCAGAGTGGCAGCAGCAGAGTCTTACAGACCATGAGGCGTGGGTGAGAAACGCTCCTAGAACGACAGCACTCACCACAAGCACAGTAGAGATTAGCCTGCTTATCTCAAATCTCTTGATGTCTCATGTGTTAAAACTTAGTTCTCACTTTAAGTCATCATGCTCTGGGATGTTTTCATAGGTATACTAGGGAAGCCTACCTTGAGCTTGTGGAAAACATTCGAAAGATAATACCAGGTGTCCTATCATTACCAAACATTCAGTATGTAATTATAAAATTATTGTAGCTATAATAGGTCTTGTGTGAATAAATATCTATGTATAATTTCTTTTTACAGGGGTCAGTCTGAGCAGTGACTTCATCACAGGCTTCTGTGGGGAAACAGAGGAGGACCACCAGCAGTCGGTCTCTTTGATCAGGGAAGTGGGCTATAATGTAGCCTTCCTGTTTGCCTACAGCATGAGGAAGGTGAGATCCTATTTTGTCATTGTGTTTAACACTATCAAAAAACAGACATTCTCCCTGGTTCATGTGATGGTTCTATCAAGAAATTCACCATTGTCTATTATCATTTGGAGAATTGAAAGGGTCTTGTGGCTGCCAGTTGGGCTTTACCTTCTGACATGAAGATGTGTGTACCACACCCACAGAAAACTCAGGCATACCACCGTCTCGGGGACAATATCCCAGCTGAGGTGAAGAAGCTGTCGCCTGGAGGAGCTTATCTTTACATTCCGAGAAGATGCAGCTAAGGTCAACACCAGTTTCATCGACAGCAAACAGCTTGTCCTAGTGGAGGGAGTGAGTACTGCAGTGGGTTGAAGCCATGCTGTGTTACAACTGTGTTTGGAGCACTTCTGCTGTTAATAATTTGGGATTGCTGCATCTGTGTGTCTTGGTCATCATGTTTTGCATATCGATTTAACTAGATTTCTGCAAGAAAATAAATAGTTGCAGTAAATTCTCCTCCCTTATCTTATTTAGACCTGCTGGATCAACATCATGAGGTCTGTCTGACAACGATGATGAACAATGGCATTGTCTATCAGCTCAGCCCTAGCACCTTTTGGCATTTCATTTTGGTTTTGGCTTTGTTCTTTTCTGGAGGGCAAATAGAGTTTATGTGTTTATGTATTTAGGGCATTGTTTGGTCTATTTTAGTCTATTTGAGTTGTATGGTCCTTTCCCGTTTGTGGTGTTAGTTTGCGATTGCCGCATGGGTTTCTGTGGCCCTTTCATTTGAAACCCTTCCCTGGTTAGGCATAGCATTGTGTCTGTTTTGGATGCTTTGAGCTTTTTGTTATTTTTGAAGTGTTGAGAGCAGTTCACATCTTTGGTACCGGGAAATCCCAATGACTGGTTTCCCTGTGCTTGTGGTCTTTAGTGTATTACCTGCCATCAATAACTGTTTGAAGATTGGGGTCTTAGTTAATTTTGATTCTTGTTAGTGTCCTTCTTTTGAGGACATGCCTGGCGAATGCACAGAAAACTACCACAAGGTGTTTGCCACTTGTGTATTAATATGCGCTACCAGTCATGCTGAGATTGGATCTACCGATATACACACTGATAACAGAATTTTATGACCATCTACATAACAGTGGGAATAACCACCCTTGGTTTGGATAACACTAGTGAGACGTTGTGGCATGGTATCTGGAGGCAATGTAAGAGCAGGAGAGAATTTCTGTCTGCTACAGTGCTTAGTCAAGCCTTTTATATTGTACAAATGTTATCTGCTGTTTTTGCTTGACTGAGTCTGTTTTCTGCAGGAAAGTAAGAAGTCATCTCAAGATCTTTGTGGTCGGAATGATGGGAATGTGAAGGTTATTTTTCCAAGAAAGGATTTGCTTTCTTATCCCACGGATACCAACCCTGTCACTGTTAAAGCTGGAGACTATGTACTGGTGAAGGTGAGCTCTTACTTCAGTTTGCTACTCCTACATGTATATCTGTCTGTGTTGAGACTAAAACAGGAGCATGTTTTTACACACACACACACACACACACACACACACACAGAGAGATATATATGAGCTGTATGTGTGGAATATTTATTCTGGTAAGCCTGGTCTGTGATATGTAATATACATGGCTGTGAAATATACTGTACAGTTATGGCTACATTTCCATGATTATTGGTGACTACTCTCTCCTTTAGAGATTACCTCAGCCAGCTCTCAGAGTCTGCAAGGCCACGCCTTCAGCCACGCCTCCCTGAGTGATGGACACCCCAGACGCCTATTGATGCACAGGCAGCTGCATATTAGCCTGTAGGTTCCACCTTCTTAGTATCAGGACTGGGTGGGAGTGTGTGTCACAGACCTATAGGTCTTCCCAGCTCCAGCTCTTGGAAGCCAGTATGCTCAGTGAGGAGTGTTCACTGCCTCAGTCACCCTGTCTCCTCATTATCAAGCTCATTATGAGGTGATTCAGGCATGGTGAGGCAGAAAACCCCTGAAAATATGCAGGGAAGTTTCCTCAGAACTTGAGCTCAGTGTTCCTGAAGTGCAGTTTGAAATGAAATAAGGCTTTTCATTTTTTCATTCATTCATTTATTCAGAATCATGTCTGACTCATGTATGACTCAGTGTTAAAGGAAAGTTTTAACACAGATTTTGTCTGGGTACACACTTTGCAAACTTCAAACTGCATGATTAGCAGACAGTATTGTAGCTATTCAAGTTTATGATCAATAATGTAAGGTAAGTGTGTGTTAACTCTGGGTGGGTCAGGGTGTATTCTCCCCTAAACATACTTCTGACATAATGATTTGTTTAAACACTACAATTCTCTATATCCTAATAATTACTGCCACATTTTAATAACCTGCAATACACTGTAAATACAGCATTTGTAAGCTTTAAATTTACAAACATGAACAATCATACTATATCAAATACATGATACTCATACCTGTGACATAGTGTTTTGAACAGACATTTGCTGCCACACCTGCTATTTTAGCAGGCTAAATAATCTGCCTTCTGAAATGCTAATATGCTTAATTTCATGCAAGTGCTAGTGTTCCTATTTGCTTGCTGATGTGCATGGAAGCGCCATATTATTATTATTATTATTATTACTATTATTATTATTATTATTATTATTGAGTCACACTGCTATCAAGTTAGCTGGTTGCTCTTAGCTAGTAGTGTGAACAGGACAGGGGACTTGGGGAAGACCCAAAGGGTGAGGTTTGTGTGTGTGTACATTCACAAGTATTGGTGCACAGCCACTGACATACATAAACACTGCTATCTGGATCTGGAATTTTTAACATTAATGTACAGACTATTCTTTCTCCTTAAAAAATTCATTATGGTAATAATTATGGCAGTGTATGTTCCCCTGCAAACAAATGCTAGGCTGCAGGCTGCATGATGCTGCAATCAACCAGCTGATGGCAAATCCAGACAGTGTTGTTATTGTGGCAAGAGACTTATTGTAAATGCATTGCCATTAATTGAGAGTCATTTTAAAAGATATTTACTCTCCCACTGCGCATACTCCCGTTTTCATAAATTGGCAAATATACATGTTGCTGCTTGTCACACAAACTTTTGTTGTACACAAGTAATAATGAGAAAAGGACTCATCATATGTTTTATGATATAGCTAAAGCTATGCATTTATCGAGAGGATTTAACACATTACAGAACACATCTAATTAATCCTTTCCATGATTGACCCAAGGGCAGATAGCAATTATTTAAGTATTACTATGTTTTAATTTAATAATAAAAATGACCATATGAACCTTTTTGCTTTATATTTGTTAATATTCAGCTGCCTTTATAATGACAATTATTTATGACAATGACAATTTACAATACATTATCAGTGAGTGGTATAATTAAAGTAAAATCATTGTTAAATAAGTCTCATTCTTGTCTCAGATTCAAACACTACAAAATCTTGGTCTTTGCTTGAATGATTTTTTAATGGTCCTGACTACAACACTATCCTTTGATAAGCTTGGAAGTTGTACTCTACTGTGAGAGGAAGTTACATTCAGCTAGGAAAGAACCAACAATCAAATAATATACACAGATTAAGATGGTCATTAAAGATCCCAAACTAAGATTAATGCACTAATTAATAAACTACAACTTGTTTGCAGGAGTTCATCAGTGTTTTATCATTGGCATAGGTAAAGGGGTTTTCAGGCACAAGTTAAAAAAGGCACAAATTGTCAAAGCATAAGAATAATGACCATAATGATCATAAGAAAGCCTTTCTGAGCCAAAGATCTGAATTAACAGGGAATAACAGGAGCACTTGCAAAACTGTGCCTAAGTGTATCCAGAAAGCACTGTTGGGCTTTTGTAGGAAAAAAAGGTTACACAAAGGTTACACTGATAAAACAGTTTAATCTGAACGAAGAATCAAGACCCAGGAGCTGTAAAAGAATAAGTTAATCTCTGCATTGCTCTCTATATAGGGGGAGTTTTACAACATTGGAGTGCACAAGAAACCCGCTTTTGCCCCGACACCATTTTCACTGCCACCTGATGAAAGCAACATGCTGTATATGGGCATCTCTGCCTTCACTGCCAACTCAGCAGGCTTTGTGTAGAAAAATGCAGGAGCACTCACACTCAGAATCACAGATGACATGGTGAGTTTAAACCACTCCTTGCCATCACTGAGGGAAAGGTGTGCATGTGGTTACCTTACAAGACCAGGCTGTTTAGTTAGAAGACTGATAAAGAAGACTGATAACTTTATACTGTTCTCCCAGTGCACATTAATAATCCCTTAATAGTGTAATAAATGAATGGACAAATAAATGATCAACAGTCCCTGAAAATGAAACAAACGTTTATCCTTCCAGATTCCCAGAGCCTCTCCATATCGTCTGAACACCAAGACATTTGAAGCCTTAATTCCGCAGGTATAAGAGATCACTTTCTGTATTCATCACACAAGCATGCAGAAACTGCTGATTTTATATTCTCACATAGGTTTCCTAACACAGTAGACTTTGAATCTTAAAGGAATAATAAGGTTTAAAGAGTAACAAATAATATGATCTCATTAGCAACACAACCATATTTAGATGAAGAATTTCCGAAAAGAACAACATTTCACATGATGATGCTTGGATGAAATGTGTTGAAAACACAGTTCTTTTGCTTTTGGTGCTAAAGGCACTTGCAAGTACACCTTACACAGATTGATGGTGGTAGTATAGTTGGCATTCAGTTAAATCAATTAAACTTTGGACAGGGGTAGATTTGTCCTTCATACTGTTATTCAGCACAGGTAATAGCCATTTTGGGACTTTGTATCACTTTTGGGAGGCTGCCGTGTTCTCCTTAAAGTACCCAGGTTGAAGAGTGCTGGGCCCAGGAGTATTATCACCTGCTCCTGCATTTCTGCCGATGAAATAGTGAGACGGATCCACATCCTGCCTGCTTATTGGGGACGTACTGTTCTAGCAGCTCTTCCTCATCTGTCCATGCTCATACCATGGGTTGCTGTACTGTTTCCATGCTTATGTGGTACTCTTTCCGCAGGATGCTATGGAACTTTTGGTGCTCCCTGCTCCTCTCTGGCATTTGTAGCTTGACCTTCCTGGTGATTTTTTTGCAGTCCACGTCACTTTGCCAGGAGCTTCCTTTTGCTGATTAGCAGAAGCAGGAATACCTCCTGTCCTGCCAGGCTTTTGCAGTCATATTAGGCACATTGACTGCTCCGCTCTTACCTGCTTTCTATATCTTATGTTTGGGCTACTTGTGGAAGTGACATGAAAGCAGTGTTATGTTTATGTTAGTGTGGAGTTTGATATCTTGTGAAATTTCCACCAGGCTGTTAGTATCATGGCCACCCACAAATTGTTGATCATGAATGTTCTTTAATTGATTTGACTGATAAATGGTAAGTCTGACTTTTAGATCATATAGAACACCACAGACAACTGTTTGGCACATCACTGTTAAACCTCCTGATTGCAACCCGGGGCATCGTGAACTGTACAACATGACCCTCAGACAATGATCTCTGAGTGAATGTGATAAACATAATCATCTTCATATCATCACTTTCTCTACAAGTTCAGTGGAAGAGACGTCAGTGAAAGGGAGTTTTAATACCCTATCCATTTTTAACTTTAATAAAAACACAGACGGAAAAATTCCAGAAAGTGAGACAGAGAAAGGAAACTAGACTTTAAAATGGTGCTGCCCTCTTGACTTACAACTGTAGATTATTGAAATTATTACAAATGTCTGACGCCAAAAGGGATTGTGTCAGTGTTTCACTACTCAGTATTGCATTTGGTAGACAGTATAAACAAGCAGACTATGGTTAAAAAAATCACAGAAATAAAGCAAACACCAATATAATCTTGAACCACCTAGTGCCAGGAAACATTAGATTACTGGAACAAAATCAGACAACTAGCAGAACAACTTTTTAACCAATGATGCAGATGCACTTTTAGTGGATTTATTTATCTGTATTTCAATCCACTAAAGTTTTTCATTTGATCTAACATTACATTTAAGACCGACGTCCTGTTACGTCTCACAGAAGATTCCACTGATCAAGCTGCTACTTACCCATCCTGGTCCTGGAGTACCTTTGCTCTGTACACTTTAGTGATGTCTTTGCTACCAACAAGCCTATTTTAATCCATCAGATAGTAACCAAACGCTCCTTTGCTGCAGAGCACAGAAATCATTCAAATTTGCAGTCAACAGATACATCTGGGCCAGATTTTGGATCAGTGGACTAGGCTGGAACTGCACATATACTGTATATGCAAAATTCAAAATACGGGGAGTGGTTGGTCTCTTTTGCAATCAAATCTGAATACTATGGAATTCGTTTCACATTTGTTTAATTTGACAGATTTTAAATGGATAATGGACATCACTAGACAAAAAAGAATAAACAACTATATGAAAAGGAACAAAACCAAAAACAAAGGAAGACTTTAACACACTTGCCCAAACAAGCACTAAATCTGACAAAAATAGATCAACCAATGACATAGCTGTGAAGGAACATATTAGCCATTGTTTTCTTGTCATCAACAGTAATTTTAACTGATTGTTAACATACTGTTCAAGTCTTCAACTGATTTGCTCCCAACATACGAATGGGTACAAATATGGTTCATTACCCAGCTGCACAAATTGCTTCTGACATACTGGGCAGCTACAGGGTTCTTCTCGCGTGTGGATTCTGACATACTGGGCAGCTATGGGCTTCTTCAGTTGTGTGGATTGTCTTCTGCTCCTCCATGTGGCCTGTTTCACCAAAGCCCTTCCTGCAGTATTTGCAGCACTATGGCAAGCGGACACCCTTGTGTGAGCGTTTAGGTGCTTCTCAAGAGTCTGGGCAAGTTTGAAACACCTGCCCCAAACATCACTGACATTATTTCTTGTAGGTGATTAGCCACGTGTCTCTCTAGCCACAAGTACTTTTTGATTTATTTGTTTTTTTTAAATAGGTAATTTTATATATAATGGCAACAAATGACATTTTGAGTTTTATGACAAAACGTGCAAACAAGCTGGCCTGAGAGGTGTGTAGCGGGATATGACTCAGTGCGTCTCTGGTGCTGCTTTTGATGAGTAGAGTGTCATGAGTGTGTCTGTCCAGCGGTGCAAAGAGGGGATACAGCAAGGCATGGCATGGTGTTTATTCATTCGTTTGCATAGAAAATGACGCCTTTTCACATTGTGGAACTACAAATATGGCGGTCTTTTTTGTGCGGCGTAGTAATGACATATGTTGTGGAATTTTGAACAAACAGCAAGTCAGACGTGATTAAGAGAGTAATTTAATAAGAAAAAGAATAAAATAAATGTTTGGCTCTCCTCAGGTAGGGAGCCCCGAGTATACAAAACCGTGGCTAGTTATACTACTCCTGTGCTGTCTTTAACCAATCATCTTTTCTTAAGCAGCTCTTCTTTCCTTTGTTGCTGTGGCTATAAGCCAATCAGCTCTCAGCTTGGTTTTTTCCACAAACCAACCCAAACTGTCTCCAAACAGTGTGGGTTGTGTGTCAAGTTGACCTTGATGTTAACAGTTCCTGATACATGTTCAACTTAATCAGCAACAGGCGGATACAAATGTGCAAACAGCATTATTAATTTAAGAACAAAAGGATCAGTGTGATTTTATATGAATCACATAATACATAGTTTCGTATCATTTTCCATCACACGTAAAAACAGAGTCTCACCGTATTGTCGGGCAGGAGGATCTGGACTCATTTATTACTTAATATCTTCCCCCATCTAGCGGTCATTAGAGGTTAGTCTTGAATTGATTTCTGTCGTGCAATATTTTAGATATAAATGTTTACATTTTCTATTACAGAACACGGCAAAGTATAGTCAACCAGTTCTAACCTTTTGAGAAAAACTTTAACTTCAAAGTAGGTGAATCTATTTACTTAGATTGAACCAATCGGATCACAGTTTATTTACATAACATCAATGCTTTGAGTGCTTTAGATATAAGGACATCATGGCGATCTTTCTGCTCACACCTCAGTCAGTCTATAATTCTGTACTATGTGTTTCTATAGCTTCCAACTTTCACGAGTTTCTTGAATCTGTGGAGAAAAGTGCAGACTCAGGTACTTTCTTATTTGTGAACTTTTATACATTTTATGTAATTTATTTATCATCTATAATGTTTTATTACTTTTCATTTATAGATATAAGGACACAAAAACAGTTCATATACTCAATGAATTGTTACAAGATAATCTTTTCTAGAGAATGTTTACCATTTGTTAAAAGACTGATTTATTTCTAAAAGTTTATGCAGTGTGTTAATTTGTCACATGGAGGCAGAAGGGGTGAATCTGATATACCCCTCTTCCATCATCAATTATTCATCGAGTCCTCCAGTGGAGCTTGTACAACGAAAGAAACGCATACAGCGGTCACCGGCGGTTCTAAGTTACATCTAAAGAGGTCTAGGCCTATACACACTGTTCCACCTGAGGTAATAAAATGTTTTGGGGTAAAGGTATTTTCATGAGGCGATCTGTGATCTAATTATAATAGGCTTTGAAGCTCTCTGCAACAGGTGCAGAATGGTGCAAGACTGTGTTTGAAAGCATAAAGAGGAATAATGTTTCTGGGGTATCTTAAGGCCTTTGTGGGTCTGTAAGTGCAGAGCAGAGGCTCTGATGCAGGTGGTTTCAAGGCCTCTGTGGAAGTCTACGGCAGATGACTCTGGACTGTTCCCGTGAGAAATAGCTTCCTAAGTATTGGGAAAGATCCCGGCTTTTAAAAGACGTGAAAGCCTCTTCGAGAGTTCTGTGGCTAAGCAAGGTTCATTATCTTACCATAAGAGCAGGGTGATACTGACCTGCAACATCATCTTGCAGGTGTTTGATGGTATGAGTTGAGATCATCTTTGTTAAAAACAAATAAAACAACAACAAAAAAAAAAACAGGAAAATCTTCCAATAGGATATACTGGGGTCAAGCTTCAATTTGTACAATGATAGATCTCAATTTGCATATATTGAATAATGTATGGTTGAACACAGTGGTTGAGATTTCAAACACCAGTATGTAGAGAAGGTGTGGCAATCACATAATCAGTTGTGAAAACTGGATAAAAATGTGTGTTCCTTGTGTGATTATTAGACATATTCTGGACTATGCCTCGTTTGTATGTAACGCTGAGCTCAAAATAAATAATGGACCTACTACTCTCTTCAATTAATTCTGCATCTTTATTTTCTGTTTAAAGAGGACTTAATAAAATTACTGGAATGTGGGCAATATCTAGTAACACAGTGCCGAGTCTGCTAAACGTAGATCCCAGCCTTTTATATGGCCTCTTCCCTTTAATTCTACTGACTATAATTAATGTAAACCTTGTCGATTCTGGTGTTTGCTGTATAGAGGTAGCGAAAACTTTGCTAAAACAATGAAAAATATGCATCCTGTGAAAAGTTTATTGAACAATATAACATTGTTCCTTACCCAGAGCCATAACACGTCATTGATGGAAATCACACTGATGTGAGGGCGGTATGGGCCAACTCAACTGTATTTCCTGATTGTTTTATTCTGCAGGAGGATGTGGTCCAAATATTTAAAAAATCACAGGTTTGTTTAAGAGGACATAGTCGAACAGTTTGGGCTTACTGTTATTTTAATACTAGTGGTAACTATTAGTAAATACAACAATCTGACCATCCTCATACTGCATTGAGGGGTGATGGGGTGATGGTACCAGATGATGTTTAGGTATGTGGTTATGTTCATTTATTTTTGTTCCTTTATATTCACATATTTTGCAAGTGCGTATGTTATTGAGTTTAAAACCATCCATATATTATGCAATTATAGAAAATACAGAAACTGCATGAGACTTCTCTTGACTTGCTAGAAGTTCAGACTGTAGCAAGCTTAGCATTAGTAAATGGAATAGGTGTCATTTTAAGGATTCATTTAAAGTATTCATGAGGTATTTCTCCTAACATCGATGTATCGACAGTACCAATAAAATAAATAGCATAACAAGAATTACAGGTGTATAATAGTGTAGTTACCCACAATGGTTGAAGTGTTTGAAAAGAGTTGTATAAAAGAATAGTTGGTTGGTTCGTGGCATAAAGTCATGAAACGGTGAAATGAGGTCATAAAAAGAGTGTTTACAGGGGAAAGTGCTTTAACATTGAATTAGACAAACTAATAACATAAAACAAGGGAGTTTAGAGATTCTGTGTCCTTTCGTAATGATTTGTGCATATGGCAGGCTGCTGCAAAGGATCCTGGGTAAGCTTCAGCAGACCTCAGTGTAAGATATATTAATAATATTAATCATAATAATACTATTCAGAGGTTACTTGACTAGTAATCAGAATGTTGCTAGTTCAAGCCCTACCACTGCCAAGTTACCACTGCTGGGTCCCTGAACAGCAATGAATCCTCAATTGTATTATTAATACAATCCAATACACATGCCTAATGCTCAGCTGTCAACTGCAAAAACTGACATTCTGAGCATTCGAACAGTAAGAGGAACAAAAAGAAAGGAGTCACCGACTGTACACATGTCAATCATTTAGCCTTTTTACATGTTGTTTTAGTTTACTGTAATCAAGGCCTGAAACTGGAGTCTATGGACCAGGCAAAAATATTTCAATATTTAATGCGTTTTTATTTTTTCAGTTTCAATGTTTCAATGAGACTCAGGAGACTCCAGCATAAGCAGAAGCTCCAAGTTGTCGATCTCCAGGAGCAAACCCGTCCCTGCAAGGTTGGGGTGCATGTTCTGGATCACGGGAAACAGACCATCGATCACCCAACATCTGCTTCTGCTCCTGCGGAGGTTCCAGATCCAGCACGGAGGCAGTGAGAGGTTCCTGGCCCAGAGATTGGTCTGCAGCGGGCCTGATGGTACTCGGCATGTATTGGAAATGCTGTGGCTGAATGCTGTGCGTATCCCAGCGGGTGCTGGGGTGGAGCTGTGCCAGTTGCCTGCTCGGGTAGCAGGTAGCCCAGTTCTGAGCCTGTGGAATGGCCATCATGAAGTAGCCGGAGGGCGGGGCGGGCTGGTAGGGGTTGAGCACTGGGTTGCGCACGGCACTCACGCTGGCCATGCGCTGCATGTACTGGTGGGTGAGGTGGGCCTGCCGCTCCTCCTTGCGCTGCGCCAGGGCCACGTACAGCGGCTTGGTGCCTACGATGCACCCGTTCATCTCCTTCATTGCCTCGGTGGCCTCCTCCAGCGAGGAGAAACACACAAAGCCGAACCCTTTGGAGCGGCCGCCCTCCGTCATCACCTTGGCACTCGTGATTGTCCCGAATAGAGAGAACTCTTTACGCAGATGCTCGTCGTCCAGACTGTCGTCTAGGTTTTTAACGTACAGGTTCACTCCCTGGTAGCGAGTCATACCGTCCTGCTTCATCTGCTCAAACTTTCGTTTCAGCCCTGTCTGCCTCTCGCCTTTCTTCTGGGCATAACCCACATACACCTTCTTCCCATTCAGCTCCTTCCCATTTATCTCATCCACAGCCCTCTGGGCATCCTCGTGCCTCTCGAAGTTCACAAAGCCAAAGCCCTTGGACTTGCCGCTCTCGTCGGTCATGACGCGAGTGCTCAGCATTTGGCCAAACTTGCTGAAGATCTCCTTCAGCTTGTCGTCGTCCATGTCCTCTCCAAAGTTCTTGACGTACACATTGGTGAACTTTTTGGCCCTGGCCCCCATCTCAGCCTCTTGCTCCTTGCGAGACTTGAAGTGGCCAATGAACACTTTGCGGTCATTGAGCAACATGCCATTAAGTCTCTCAATTGCTCTCTCCGCAGCCTCACGGGTCTCAAAGTGCACAAAGCCGTAGCCCTTAGAGCCATTCTCGTCACACACCACCTTGCTGGAAAGGATGTTCCCAAAGGCAGAGAATGTGTCGTAAAGAGCTTTGCTGTCAATAGACTTGTCAAGGTTCTTGATGAAGATGTTGCCAACTCCACTCTTCCGCAGAGAGGGGTCTCTCTGGGACCACATAATTCGCACAGGTCTGCCTTTGATGATGTTAAAGTTCATAGTGTCCAAAGCACGCTCAGCATCTGCCTGCTGCTGAAAGTTCACGTATGCGTATCCAAGTGAGCGGAGGGTCATCGCGTCCCTGCAAATCCGTACGGAGACTATTGGGCCAGCAGGACTGAATTTCTCGTATAGCATTTCCTCGGTAATATCTGAAGGTCTCCGACGTACAACGAGGCCATCGGATAACTTGGAGCACATGGATTCATCTTCGTGAGCCAAATGATCTAACTACACGAATTATAAAACAGTTTTTCAAAATGAACCAGCATTCAACAGTGCCAAAATGTTTAATGGAAGAATTTAGCTTCATAATGGAGATCAACCACAACTTGCTTTTTATGTAACAGTGGACGTTCTTTTAAAAAACAATTAACCGAACGCGTTAATAGCGTGAATGCGAGGCTTGGGTCTGTTTTAGTCTATTAACTATACTAGGCTTTAACAACGCCTAACATTTCAATATATTAGCTAGTTAAAGCATTTTTCGAAAATCGTCCATATGCTGGTCACACTGGATCATTAAATAAATACTAATAGTTTGATAAACGCAGCAACCTTCATTTTCATTAGCCTAATGCTAGGCAACATAAATCGCATTAACGTTAGTTATTGAATGTATCAAAAGTAAACATTTAGAAGGCCTAAAAAATCTAATATGTAAATCATAACTAAATATTTTATTTAAAGTACGTGCGAAATATTGAAAATTTATAAATTTGTTTTTGCTTTACCCCCCCACCCCCGACCATCGGAGGACTTTTATATATATATAAACTTATCGGAGGAACTTTATATATATATATATATATATATATATATATATATATATATATATATATATATATATATATATATATATATATATATATATATATATATATCTTATAGCTAGATAATAAAAGGCCACCACATTAACTTTTCAAATGCAAGCCTTCTTTTACAGTAAAAAAAAAAGATTCAAATATTTTTCTAATTATGCATACTATCCCTTCTATTACAACAAATTAGAGCTGCATCTAAAGATAATTTTCATTTTTTATTCTGTTGATTTTTAATGCAAATTAAATCATTACTGGCTATTTCACACAGCCCTAGTAGTATGTGTTAAGTGCTAAGATACCTCTTTACTCTGTGCACTTCACTGTTTCCTTCCCTTTATAGGCTTATAGACTACCACACCGCTGTGGAACTCACAATAACTAACGCGCCTTTTATCGGTGCGACTTCCTCTTTAAATTTTACACAATCAATATTCTTATGTGTTTCCCTACTTTGGCACAGGTGTCTGTTCTTGAATGGTGAGTATTGTGTGAGTAATGGTGAGTATTTTGAATTGTGTGTTTTTGCTCTGCATTTTGTTCATCAGGATGTGCAGTTCTTAAACATGCCGTTGAATATTTGCATATAAACATGTCTAGCATGCATATAACTGGCAGTTCATAACGGACTAGACAATGACATTGTATTGTTGTTTTAGCTTTATGCTCTTTAACATTAGAATATAGATGAAACGGTAAATACGAGATCAAGTCTAGAATGTCAGTCTTAATTGGAGTGTATATAGAACTCTCGCTATACTGGGTAAACCATACAGTCATCAGTCCATTTGTTTAAATTGTTCGTTGATGTGAAGCTCATATTATTTTTCTCCCACTTAGGCAGAACTTGACTGTGAAAATGTCTGTTGGAAGAATACAACAGGGGAACTCTCAGTTGTACTTCACATCACTGACACTCTGTAGACTTTAACTAATGTACAGTTGTGTAGATTTACAGTTGTGTACAATTAGAGCAAGTGACCTAAGCAACATGTATTGCATACTCAGTTTGCTTTAACCAACCTATCACTTCATTATGGTCAGAATATTTGCTATAGATACATGTAATGCTTCAGCAGTGCTACTAGTTCTAATACACTCAAACTAGTGCACCAGAGTGGGTGATGTTAATGGTACTGTTAGAAGCAAACCTATATGACTGGGGTTGGGCTTTTTTCAGAAGATAAAAAGCAGAAAAAGTAAAACCCGATGTAAAACTAGGGGACTACTATATACATGTAGACTTTGCAAACAAGGTCATTGGGTTGTGTCTATATTTTAAATAAGGTAATAAACAAAGTATATTTAATGAACTATGACTCGTTCCTAAATAAATAAGATCTGAAAAACAATTACATTAAAAATAAACTTTAATACAACTTCCAACACCAAAAAAAAATAATTTACAAAACAGAGATTTACAATTTACAATTACAAAACAGGGAAAAATATATACAAAATTACAGTCCAGGGTCCACAGCACTTCAGACCGAGAAGCCCATCTCTGCAGCCAGATCCAGAATGCCAGGAATCCCCTCCAGCAGGCCTAGGATTTGGTCGGAGAAGAACGCTTCTCCCTCTTTAGTTACCACTGCATCACACACCAGTGGCTCCTCACCGAAAAGGTTCTCGCGTGGCCTTTTGCTTGGAGGTTGGCCCTCATCAGCATGTGCCTCCGACTCTGAGTTGGAGTTAGAGAATGATCCGTCATCTCCAGAGAAGGCCTTCCTCTTTCTCTTCCGCAGCTGCGGTGGTGGAGTCGGCGGCTTTTGCTTGGCTATGTTCTGCAGGTGGTTCTGGTGGCAGGCCATATGCCATTGCTCCAGGCTGGACAGGTGAGAATAGTACGTCTGCCTGTACCACTCCCAGTAGACCTGCTGCCAGTAGAGCTCCTGGTTGGTATAATATGCTCCAATGTTTCCAGGCAGCCGAGGGGACTCGCTGGTATGGAGACCGGCATTCTGCATACAGAAGGGCATCGGCGTCGAGTGCCAGTGGCTTGCACCTGCTGTGGACACATATGGCATGAAACTGAAGACTGCTTGCTTCCATTACTGTACACCAGGGATGATAATGACTTGTTTATGATTTTCCCAGCTACAAAGAGTACTAAAAATCTAGAGTATCTTACGTATGGATGGATTGGCAGTCAGCACATGTGGAGAAGGCTGATGGCTGTGTACCTCCACCAGGCCTTAAAAACATCAATTTAATTAGCTTTTTCTTTTTTCCCCTCTTTATCATACATAGCAAATTGGTAAGGAGCACACCTGTGGGATGCTGAAAGATCTTTATGGGCGGTGCCTCTACAGCACCACTAACATGGCCGACCACATGCGAGGGTGCCACAGCGATTCCGCAAGGGAAGGGTGCCGGCCCATAGGAGTCCACACACATCACTGTCTCGTGGGGGGCGCGGGAGACGACACAAAACAATTAATTCGAGTCAAATATGGTTGATTTAAACAGTAAACAAATGAAACAATGAAATGTTAAAAATGAATGAAAAGAGCAAATTTACATTATAAGGAAGACAAAATATTAAAGTTGAACTAAAATGACAGAAACGGATGTACACTGTTTCAAATACATTCTGCAATCTATGAAAATAGACAGTTATGGATGAAGAACCCACACGCAGGCTGGAGGTAGACTGGATTCATCTGCCTTGGAAGCTGCCCATTAGCATGGGCTCGGGCAAAGTGCCTCTGCCTCTCCTGGCCATGGCCTGAATGAAAACCGCAAAACGGGTGCCCAGAGGAAGCATAAATGTGTCCTGTGTTCATAGTTAATATGAAAAATTGAAAGCTTCTTAAAAGTAAATTGCAGAGCAAAATCAAGGTTTGACCAGATCTGTGCTTTTCAAGACTCAAACTGAGCTCCAAACATTCGAAACCAAACATTCCGCAGTTGCTTAGTACACACGTGATGTCACCATTTCTTCATTTTTGAACAAAAACACTACATTAAACAGGCTGCTTCAATAACCTCCATCAGCTTGCTCCATAGAGACTGGTTTGGTTGGAGTCATTCTTCTTTGTTTAGTTTGTCTAGATTGAAATAATACAAATGTCATTAACTCTGGATGTTTTTTGCAGTATTTTTGACTATACACTCAAGATTCTAGACACTATGTCTTCTCAATAAAAACACAAGACAGATAGTATGTGAATGCAGTGCAGAGCATGGAGGCCTTATTCTGAGCCATCCATCCTGCCATCACCAATAGCATGTGTGAATGTGAAAAGGGAAACACCCACTCTCTTATACATCTTTATGAAACTCTTCTTGTATACTCACGCCCCTTTTTAAGTCAGTTATTGCAGTTTCTGTGGACAAGTAAGACATCCTCCCTTTGCATGACAGTAAAGCCCACAGTAAATCCAACTCATCCTTTGGCCTGTTGTCACTTCAGTCGGCTGCACCCAAAGGCTGGATACATCCACATGTGTTACTGCTATTAAGGGCTTACTTAAAGACAATTTTAATAATACCTGTAAATGTTTTACTTCTGTTCAAGTCATGTAGCTTCTGTTTGTTAACTCTTGTTATATAACTCTTCTTGTTTGTTGTATTTTGTTATTTCTTTCTCATTTTTCTTCCTCTCCCCCTTCTCTACAAGTGTCTTCTGGTAGTTACAAATAAGAATTAGTTCTTACTTTCCAATTTTAAGATCTTTTCGAATCTATTTGTACATCTCCACCTTACCACCTGTGACGAATGCCCGAGTGCCGAAGGGCCTGGAGCAGGACGCACAGACTCCCGTGACAGTGAAATTCATTTATTAACACGCAACGTAACTGTGGCACTCACATATAACAGTAACGGATAACGTGACTTCTACAATTAACACGGACAAGTCACACGTAACCGAAGACAATATACATAGACAGAACAGCTAAACAAACATTAACAAGGGCTACATGAACGTGGACATTGACATTAAGCACAGGCGCTAACAAACAATGACCAACAGTGAGGGGAGCACCGACAGGGGTTTAAATAGCCCAACGAACACTGACGCTAAACCCTGTACAGGTGCGTGCCCTCACGGGGGTGTGGCCACAAACAAAAGTAAACCCCCCTGCACGCGGCAGGCCGGAACACGTGACTTGTGGGGAGGAGCGTCCCGTGATAACACTAGTTATCTAAAGTTTTACATATAGCACAAAGACCCTTCAGGATGTAAATTAAAGTAGACCCTTGGGAAAAGGCATTCATTTACATCCAGGCTTTTCTTTCCATCATTTAGGCTCCAATTGGTAACATGAAACATACGGGGAAAAAAGCTAACAAAAATGCCTTTTATTTTGGGGTTATCCAACGTGGATGTGGATGCTGGGGATGCAAAATCAGTAATTCAATACATTTCCTGATTCACCAGGGTCTTGTAAAACAAAACGCAAATAATACATCCAAAATGTAAAAACGTACACAAAACCTTTCCAGCACTACACTGGACTTCAAAGTCTTATAGAGGAAACAGTTCATAAATGCTTTAAACACGTCCACAGCAGTGCGCCCGTTAGCCAGCACAATTGCAAACACTATGCATGCAATGTGCTGTTAGCACCTCCTACGATGTGGACGAGGGGTTGGATTTTAGGAGGCAAAAATAGAACACAGCAAACCTATAAAAAAACAACAACCTCAAAGTATTTACAAATCTGTGCCAATATGTAATGTCCCTAAGCGCACTTCTGATCATGCATCTATGCAGAGTGGAACACTGCAAAATCTGCACATGAACATTGTTCTCATCTTGCAGTGCAAACATGTCCTCCTCCCATGTGAGGCTTTCTGTTGCACGTCAGTGGTATGCACTGATGGCTTCATACCGCTCCTCAGCCACAGAAGGAGGAAACACGTGGCTACGCAAGTGATCCTTCCTCCACAGGTCCCCAATAGCCGAAGGCTTCGCCAGTTCAAGATAGATCTTTATGCTGAGATGAAGAAGCATTTCATCAGCATTTCATCCATCCATGGCCTCTTCATGTTATCCCCTTTTCTCCAAGCTGCAAATCGGTTAGTATTGTTGCATAGGGTTTGGATCACCTCTTGACTAAAGAACAGCTGGAAGATGTTGGAAGGGCTGTAGACTGTCTAAAAATCCATGTGAACTCCTAGGATGAAAATTCAATGGGGCAGGCTGCTCATTTTCCTCCCAGGTGTCGCGCCATCTGTCCTCCTGTGCAGTAGCTGGTGCTGACGCTGTGCTCTTTCCCCTGGAGCTGATCTTGTCTTCCTTGCTCTGGCATGAGGTTGTTGCCCAACTAAGGTGTGGAAGGTGTTGCCGGGTGTCGGAGGTGACGGTATGGACACTCCTTTCTTTGCTTGAGGTGGGCTTGTGCTTCTGCTGCCTTTGTGACTAGCCAGTCTTCCAGCAGGCACCCTCATGGGTGTCCATAGATTGTGGGATGGTAGAAGTTGATTGTTCCCTGGGAGTGGGTCACAAAAGGTGTGAAACATTCCATATGGGGTAGGCTAGGATTGATCTGCTTCACTGCAAGACAAAGACAGCATAACATAGCCAAATGAGTACAATATGTACCATGAAAATAAACACAAACATCAAATTGTCATGAGAAATAAGGCTAAATTATTATATGTAGTAGTTACACTTACATTACTATTTATTGCATATTACTTACAACTTTAGTACACTGGCTAAATCATATTGGCGTAACAGGCTACAATATTATGCTACGCACCATAACTACTTGCTAAACGATATTAGATTCAGTGCCAATAGGCTAAAAGATTATGTTGGGGTAAATATATAGTATCTATTCTCTCAAGCCAACCCAACAATCTCGCAAAAGTGAATGATATACTTACGGCATATCGAGCACGGCGTCGATTCCATGGACAAACGCGACTTCGCCCTCTGAGTCCATGCTTGCAGCCATGGAAGCGTCATCACTCTAACTTTCCTCATCACTAAATCTAAACGAAGTTCTCATCAACTTCAGCCAGTGTAAGTCGTTTCCATTCCATGGTTGTGATAAAGATATCCACTAAAACGTTTTATCAAAAGCAAAAACAAAATCACGAAGTAAACTGCCCAAAAACCGAGCAACTGAAGTGCACTCTGCAATAGCAACAGGTAAACAGCACGCGCGCAACAGGGCTCGTTAATGTGTTCCGCGTGGCCCGCCCCGTCTCTGTAGTGACCATTCATGGCAAATGAGCTGTCGAGATTTTCGTCTGCCTGAATGCTATTTGTTGAAAATGGTGTCAAACATTTTGGATTCGATGGCCCATTACTGTAAGCTTTTTTTTCTTCCTTTCCCCATTTTCTACAAGGGTCTTCTGGTACTTACATTTATATTTATGCCATTTACTTGCAAATAAGAATTAGTTCTTAATGTACAAATTATGCAAGGAGTACATTCAAAAATTGCATAGTACAGGACATGTGGTTCGGTTTTTTCTGAAGATAAAAAGCAGAAAGAGTAAAACCCGTTGTAAAACTAGGGGACAATATATGTGTAGACTTTGCAAACAAGGTCATTGGGTTGCGTGTATATTTTAAATAAGGTAATAAACAAAGTATATTTAATGAACTATGACTCGTTCCTAAATAAATAAGATCTGAAAAACAATTACATTAAAAATAAATTTTAATACAACTTCCAACACCAAAAAAAATTATTTACAAAACAGAGATTTACAATTTACAAAACAGGGAAAAATATATATACAAAATTACAGTCCAGGGTCCACAGCACTTCAGACCGAGAAGCCCATCTCTGCAGCCAGATCCAGAATGCCAGGAATCCCCTCCAGCAGGCCTAGGATTTGGTCGGAGAAGAACGCTTCTCCCTCTTTAGTTACCACTGCATCACACACCAGTGGCTCCTCACCGAAAAGGTTCTCGCGTGGCCTTTTGCTTGGAGGTTGGCCCTCATCAGCATGTGCCTCCGACTCTGAGCTGGAGTTAGAGAATGATCCGTCATCTCCAGAGAAGGCCTTCCTCTTTCTCTTCCGCAGCTGCGGTGGTGGAGTCGGCGGCTATTGCTTGGCTATGTTCTGCAGGTGGTTCTGGTGGCAGGCCATATGCCATTGCTCCAGGCTGGACAGGTGAGAATAGTACGTCTGCCTGTACCACTCCCAGTAGACCTGCTGCCAGTAGAGCTCCTGGTTGGTATAATATGCTCCAATGTTTCCAGGCAGCCGAGGGGACTCGCTGGTATGGAGACCGGCATTCTGCATACAGAAGGGCATCGGCGTCGAGTGCCAGTGGCTTGCACCTGCTGTGGACACATATGGCATGAAACTGAAGACTGCTTGCTTCCATTACTGTACACCAGGGATGATAATGACTTGTTTATGATTTTCCCAGCTACAAAGAGTACTAAAAATCTAGAGTATCTTACGTATGGATGGATTGGCAGTCAGCACATGTGGAGAAGGCTGATGGCTGTGTACCTCCACCAGGCCTTAAAAACATCAATTTAATTAGCTTTTTCTTTTTTCCCCTCTTTATCATACATAGCAAATTGGTAAGGAGCACACCTGTGGGATGCTGAAAGATCTTTATGGGCGGTGCCTCTACAGCACCACTAACATGGCCGACCACATGCGAGGGTGCCACAGCGATTCCGCAAGGGAAGGGTGCCGGCCCATAGGAGTCCACACACATCACTGTCTCGTGGGGGGCGCGGGAGACGACACAAAACAATTAATTCGAGTCAAATATGGTTGATTTAAACAGTAAACAAATGAAACAATGAAATGTTAAAAATGAATGAAAAGAGCAAATTTACATTATAAGGAAGACAAAATATTAAAGTTGAACTAAAATGACAGATGTACACTGTTTCAAATACATTCTGCAATCTATGAAAATAGACAGTTATGGATGAAGAACCCACCCGCAGGCTGGAGGTAGACTGGATTCATCTGCCTTGGAAGCTGCCCATTAGCATGGGCTCGGGCAAAGTGCCTCTGCCTCTCCTTTGCCATCAGAGCTACAGAGTTTTAAGAGGAGAAGAAGAGCATTCATAATATGCAAACTTTATATACTACATGCTTTAACACTACACTGCCAAAGGAGTTAGCTGACAGATGTTTCATCATTCCCCATTCGATAGTTCACTGAAAGAGTTCACTGTTAGAAAGCTCTTAACATGTCATGTCAGTTACGATGCCCTGGATTGGGGAGGATGAACAAACCAAACCATGTGGGCCTTTGTGTCGCTTGAGAAGACTGGCACACAGATACCATATCAAAGCTTGAGACTTATTTTTTGTGTCCTGAATCCTTCCTGAAGTAGCTAAGAAGCTTTGCTTCTATCCTGAATCGCTCAGTTAGTAGAGCATCAGACTTTTAATCTGAGGTCCCTGTTCAAGTGAAAATATTGTTACTTTGCCACTAACATGTGCTTGAGAAGTTTCTTGAAATACCTCTAGATCAACCTAAGTCAAGGGACAGGACCCTGTTGCCTTGAGCCTTGCCAATTAAACTGACATGTCACATCTGTTTCCCCCAGCTGTGATTCTGTGCATTGGCTGTTATCCCAGGTTAGGCTAGCTGGTTCTCCTGGCAAGGATGAAAACTCAAAATCCTTCCTACTTTAAAAAATCAACACTTCTGAGCCTATCCTTTTTGAGTTCATTACTGAGATCATTCTCATAGCAAGTTCATTACACCTTGTGCACTTATTGTAGTGCGGTGAGCAGTTTCTCTATTAGAGTAGACTTGTTCAAGTCACAGAATCCATTTACACTTGAATGAAAGTTGAACATTAACACTTGTGCACGTGTGCCGGCTATTAGCTAATGCATAAGGGAAGTCATTTCGGAACAAACCTGTGAGGCAATTGTCTTTCAGGCAAAGTGTCTGTATTCAGGCAAGGACATGTGCATGTTCAAGTCCTTGCCCTGTACTTCATTCTCTGCAGTTTACTGAGAAAGACCTGACAGCAGTTGAATACCTTTGGTTGTTGTCTGCTACCTCGTCTCTGTCTCTCTCTGTGTTCGTATGATAGGCACCACTGCATGCCATGCACCAGGCCGCCTTTCTTGTGGGGCTGTCTCTCACGACAGCTATGGAGTGCATAATTGAAGACAAGGTAAAAGGATTCCCTTAGGATTTGCATACATTTGGTTTTTGTCTGGTACATCGCCTCTGTCTCTCTTTGTGTTAAATGGAGCCTGCTCAGATGATGGTGTTGACAGCTTCTAGGTTTTTCACTAGATCCAAAGCAGTGTCAAACCTGTTTTTACATTTAAATGTTTTAACCTGGTTTTGTTCACAAAATAAGAACAATACACATTATAAATGTTAGGTAGCTACATATTTATACTTCTTGTACAAACTAAGAAAATAATAGAACACTAATTTAGTTGTTTGACATATTGACACCTGAGCAAGACATGAGTGAGGGATAAAAAGGCAGGATATTAGTCACACAAAGTACTGCCAAAAGGTTTAAAAACACAGATGTGGGGAAGCCCATGAAGCCCACTATATAGCTTTGCTGTTACTGTAAAAAGGCCAGTTGAAATATAACCACAGACAGTTATGGACTGTAATTAATATGAAACTACATGATGATATTGGAGCTATATAACTTACTTCTTTAATATAGTATTCTCTAAAATAATGTAAATACATTGAATATATGAATAAAAGTGTAGTAAAATCATCCAGTGTTGTACTATATTATTTTCAAAGCAGGACCTTAGGTACTTATAGCCAAGGACCTGTGTCAAATCAATTTGCCCTATTACGATTGAACGTTTACTATTACTATTACAATTGTAACGTGAATAATGTGATACAAATAGAGCTAATGAAGTACAAACTCATATAACTCACAAGTAGCTGCTACTTTGTTAAAAGTTATAAATGTCAATTAATTATTCATATTGTTGTTTGTGGGGAATTCAGTAGGTTGACTAATTCAAGCAACTCTCAAAGTATCTGCATAACCTGAACCATACATTATGAACACATCCATTAAAATAAAGTTGAATTCATGGAATATTAGGCAAGGAATGAAAGGAAGAATTAAGTAGGTCCAGCAACTAAGGGAATCCTCTCACCTTGTCGTCAACTGCACACTTCTTAGGGGTCACAAGAGATGCTCTCACTGGAAAGCAATCCTGGTGCGTAGCATGTGGCGGTCCCTGCCATGCGAACACAGAGAGAGACAGAGACGAGGTACCAGAAAAAAACCCCCAAATGTATTCAGCTGCCAACAGAATCCTCTCACTTGTCTACAATCGTGTACTCCGCAGCTGTCACGAGAGATGTCCTCACTGGAAAGGTGTCCTGTTGCGTAGGCTCTGCCGTATCCTGCCGTACAAACACAAAGAGAGACGGGGGGGACAAGGTACCAGAAAATAACCAAATGTATTCAGCTGCTAAGGGAATCCTCTCACCTAGTCTTATGCACTCTGTAGGTATCACAAAAGACATCCTCAATGGAAAGGCATCCTGGTGCACAGCATACAGTAGCCACTTCTCATTGACAAGATGTCACGGCCCCTGGACCCGCCCCACGACTGTCCGCTTGCTTGTGTTCTTAACCCAGCCAACCAGGCTGAGAACAAGTCGTTTCCGCTCGGTGAACTGGGAGAAAGGGACAGTGTGTGGAAGCCCAACCCCAGTCATGTAGGTTTGCTTCTAACAGTACCATTAACATCACCCACTCTGGTGCACTAGTTTGAGTGTATTAGAACTAGTAGCACTGCTGAAGCATTACATGTATCTATAGCAAATATCTATAGCAAATATTCTGACCATGATGAAGTGATAGGTTGGTTAAGGCAAACTGAGTATGCAATACATGTTGCTTAGGTCACTTGCTCTAATTGTACACAACTGTAAATCTACACAACTGTACATTAGTTAAAGTCTACACAGTGTCAGTGATGTGAAGTACAACTGAGAGTTCCCCTGTTGTATTCTTCCAACAGACATTTTCACAGTCAAGTTCTGCGTAAGTGGGGGAAAAATAATATGAGCTTCACATCAAAGAACATTTTAAACAAATGGACTGATGACTGTATGGCTTACCCAGTATAGCGAGAGTTCTATATACACTCCAATTAAGACTGACATTCTAGACTTGATCTCGTATTTACCGTTTCATCTATATTCTAATGTTAAAGAGCATAAAGCTAAAACAACAATACAATGTCATTGTCTAGTCCGTTATGAACTGCCAGTTATATGCATGCTAGACATGTTTATATGCAAATATTCAACGGCATGTTTAAGAACTGCACATCCTGATGAACAAAATGCAGAGCAAAAACACACAATTCAAAATACTCACCATTACTCACACAATACTCACCATTCAAGAACAGACACCTGTGCCAAAGTAGGGAAACACATAAGAATATTGATTGTGTAAAATTTAAAGAGGAAGTCGCACCAATAAAAGGCGCGTTAGTTATTGTGAGTTCCACAGCGGTGTGGTAGTCTATAAGCCTATAAAGGGAAGGAAACAGTGAAGTGCACAGAGTAAAGAGGTATCTTAGCACTTAACACATACTACTAGGGCTGTGTGAAATAGCCAGTAATTATTTAATTTGCATTAAAAATCAACAGAATAAAAAATGAAAATTATCTTTAGATGCAGCTCTAATTTGTTCTGATAGAAGGGATAGTATGCATAATTAGAAAAATATTAGAATCTTTTTGTTTTACTGTAAAAGAAGGCTTGCATTTGAAAAGTTAATGTGGTGGCCTTTTATTATCTAGCTATAAGATATATATATATATATATATATATAAAGTTCCTCCGATAAGTTTATATATATATATAAAAGTCCTCCGATGGTCGGGGGCGGGGGGGTAAAGCAAAAACAAATTTATAAATTTTCAATATTTCGCACGTACTTTAAATAAAATATTTAGTTATGATTTACATATTAGATTTTTTAGGCCTTCTAAATGTTTACTTTTGATACATTCAATAACTAACGTTAATGCGATTTATGTTGTCTAGCATTAGGCTAATGAAAATGAAGGTTGCTGCGTTTATCAAACTATTAGTATTTATTTAATGATCCAGTGTGACCAGCATATGGACGATTTTCGAAAAATGCTTTAACTAGCTAATATATTGAAATGTTAGGCGTTGTTAAAGCCTAGTATAGTTAATAGACTAAAATAGACCCAAGCCTCGCATTCACGCTATTAACGCGTTCGGTTAATTGTTTTTTAAAAGAACGTCCACTGTTACATAAAAAGCAAGTTGTGGTTGATCTCCATTATGAAGCTAAATTCTTCCATTAAACATTTTGGCACTGTTGAATGCTGGTTCATTTTGAAAAACTGTTTTATAATTCGTGTAGTTAGATCATTTGGCTCACGAAGATGAATCCATGTGCTCCAAGTTATCCGATGGCCTCGTTGTACGTCGGAGACCTTCAGATATTACCGAGGAAATGCTATACGAGAAATTCAGTCCTGCTGGCCCAATAGTCTCCGTACGGATTTGCAGGGACGCGATGACCCTCCGCTCACTTGGATACGCACTTCAAGTCTCGCAAGGAGCGTGAGGCTGAGATGGGGGCCAGGGCCAAAAAGTTCACCAATGTGTACATCAAGAACTTTGGAGAGGACATGGACGACGACAAGCTGAAGGAGATCTTCAGCAAGTTCGGCCAAACGCTGAGCGCTCGCGTCATGACCGACGAGAGCGGCAAGTCCAAGGGCTTTGGCTTTGTGAACTTCGAGAGGCACGAGGATGCCCAGAGGGCTGTGTATGAGATAAATGGGAAGGAGCTGAATGGGAAGAAGGTGTATGTGGGTTATGCCCAGAAGAAAGGCGAGAGGCAGACAGGGCTGAAACGAAAGTTTGAGCAGATAAAGCAGGACGGTATGACTCGCTACCAGGGAGACAACCTGTACGTTAAGAACCTAGACGACGGTCTGGACGACGCGCGTCTACGTAAGGAGTTCTCTCCGTTCGGGACCATCACAAGTGCCAAGGTGATGATGGAGGGCGGCTGCTCCAAAGGGTTCGGCTTCGTGTGTTTCTCCTCGCCGGAGGAGGCCGCCACGGCCATGACGGAGATGAATGGGAGCGTTGTAGGCACCAAGCCGCTGTACGTGGCTCTGGCGCAGCGCAAGGAGGAGCGGCAGGCCCATCTCTCCAACAAGTACATGAAGCGCACGGCCAGCGTGAGTGCCTTGCCCAACCTCGTGCTCAACCCCTACCAGCCTGCCCCGCCCTCCAGCTACAACATGGAAGCCATTCCACAAGCTCAGAACTGGCCTGCCTGCTACCCGAGCAGGCAACTGGCACAGCTCCACCCCAGCACCCCCTGGGCTACGCACAGCATACAACCACAGCATTTCCAATACATGCCGAGTACCATCAGGCCGGCTGCAGACCAATCTCTGGGCCAGGAACCTCTCACTGCCTCCGTGCTGGATCTGGAACCTCCGCAGGAGCAGAAGCAGATGTTGGGTGATGGATGGTCTGTTTCCCGTGATCCAGAACATGCACCCCAAACTTGCAGGGACGGGTTTGCGCCTGGAGATCGACAACTCGGAGCTTCTGCATATGCTGGAGTCTCCTGAGTCTCATTGAAACACTGAAACTGAAAAAATAAAAACGCATTAAATATTTTAAATATTTTTGCCTGGTCTGTAGACTCCAGTTTCAGGCCTTGATTGCAGTAAACTAAAACAACATGTAAAAAGGCTAAATGATTGAGACGTGTACAGTCCGTCACTCCTTTCTTTTTGTTCCTCTTACTGTTCGAATGCTCAGAATGTCAGTTTTTGCAGTTGACAGCTGAGCATTAGGCATGTGTATTGGATTGTATTAATAATACAATTGAGGATTCATTGCTGTTCAGGGACCCAGCAGTGGTAACTTGGCAGTGGTAGGGCTTGAACTAGCAACATTCTGATTACTAGTCAAGTAACCTCTGAATAGTATTATTATGATTAATATTATTAATATATCTTACACTGAGGTCTGCTGAAGCTTACCCAGGATCCTTTGCAGCAGCCTGCCATATGCACAAATCATTACGAAAGGACACAGAATCTCTAAACTCCCTTGTTTTATGTTATTAGTTTGTCTAATTCAATGTTAAAGCACTTTCCCCTGTAAACACTCTTTTTATGACCTCATTTCACCGTTTCATGACTTTATGCCACGAACCAACCAACTATTCTTTTATACAACTCTTTTCAAACACTTCAACCATTGTGGGTAACTACACTATTATACACCTGTAATTCTTGTTATGCTATTTATTTTATTGGTACTGTCGATACATCGATGTTAGGAGAAATACCTCATGAATACTTTAAATGAATCCTTAAAATGACACCTATTCCATTTACTAATGCTAAGCTTGCTACAGTCTGAACTTCTAGCAAGTCAAGAGAAGTCTCATGCAGTTTCTGTATTTTCTATAATTGCATAATATATGGATGGTTTTAAACTCAATAACATACGCACTTGCAAAATATGTGAATATAAAGGAACAAAAATAAATGAACATAACCACATACCTAAACATCATCTGGTACCATCACCCCATCACCCTTCAATGCAGTATGAGGATGGTCAGATTGTTGTATTTACTAATAGTTACCACTAGTATTAAAATAACAGTAAGCCCAAACTGTTCGACTATGTCCTCTTAAACAAACCTGTGATTTTTTAAATATTTGGACCACATCCTCCTGCAGAATAAAACAATCAGGAAATACAGTTGAGTTGGCCCATACCGCCCTCACATCAGTGTGATTTCCATCAATGACGTGTTATGGCTCTGGGTAAGGAACAATGTTATATTGTTCAATAAACTTTTCACAGGATGCATATTTTTCATTGTTTTAGCAAAGTTTTCGCTACCTCTATACAGCAAACACCAGAATCGACAAGGTTTACATTAATTATAGTCAGTAGAATTAAAGGGAAGAGGCCATATAAAAGGCTGGGATCTACGTTTAGCAGACTCGGCACTGTGTTACTAGATATTGCCCACATTCCAGTAATTTTATTAAGTCCTCTTTAAACAGAAAATAAAGATGCAGAATTAATTGAAGAGAGTAGTAGGTCCATTATTTATTTTGAGCTCAGCGTTACATACAAACGAGGCATAGTCCAGAATATGTCTAATAATCACACAAGGAACACACATTTTTATCCAGTTTTCACAACTGATTATGTGATTGCCACACCTTCTCTACATACTGGTGTTTGAAATCTCAACCACTGTGTTCAACCATACATTATTCAATATATGCAAATTGAGATCTATCATTGTACAAATTGAAGCTTGACCCCAGTATATCCTATTGGAAGATTTTCCTGTTTTTTTTTTTTGTTGTTGTTTTATTTGTTTTTAACAAAGATGATCTCAACTCATACCATCAAACACCTGCAAGATGATGTTGCAGGTCAGTATCACCCTGCTCTTATGGTAAGATAATGAACCTTGCTTAGCCACAGAACTCTCGAAGAGGCTTTCACGTCTTTTAAAAGCCGGGATCTTTCCCAATACTTAGGAAGCTATTTCTCACGGGAACAGTCCAGAGTCATCTGCCGTAGACTTCCACAGAGGCCTTGAAACCACCTGCATCAGAGCCTCTGCTCTGCACTTACAGACCCACAAAGGCCTTAAGATACCCCAGAAACATTATTCCTCTTTATGCTTTCAAACACAGTCTTGCACCATTCTGCACCTGTTGCAGAGAGCTTCAAAGCCTATTATAATTAGATCACAGATCGCCTCATGAAAATACCTTTACCCCAAAACATTTTATTACCTCAGGTGGAACAGTGTGTATAGGCCTAGACCTCTTTAGATGTAACTTAGAACCGCCGGTGACCGCTGTATGCGTTTCTTTCGTTGTACAAGCTCCACTGGAGGACTCGATGAATAATTGATGATGGAAGAGGGGTATATCAGATTCACCCCTTCTGCCTCCATGTGACAAATTAACACACTGCATAAACTTTTAGAAATAAATCAGTCTTTTAACAAATGGTAAACATTCTCTAGAAAAGATTATCTTGTAACAATTCATTGAGTATATGAACTGTTTTTGTGTCCTTATATCTATAAATGAAAAGTAATAAAACATTATAGATGATAAATAAATTACATAAAATGTATAAAAGTTCACAAATAAGAAAGTACCTGAGTCTGCACTTTTCTCCACAGATTCAAGAAACTCGTGAAAGTTGGAAGCTATAGAAACACATAGTACAGAATTATAGACTGACTGAGGTGTGAGCAGAAAGATCGCCATGATGTCCTTATATCTAAAGCACTCAAAGCATTGATGTTATGTAAATAAACTGTGATCCGATTGGTTCAATCTAAGTAAATAGATTCACCTACTTTGAAGTTAAAGTTTTTCTCAAAAGGTTAGAACTGGTTGACTATACTTTGCCGTGTTCTGTAATAGAAAATGTAAACATTTATATCTAAAATATTGCACGACAGAAATCAATTCAAGACTAACCTCTAATGACCGCTAGATGGGGGAAGATATTAAGTAATAAATGAGTCCAGATCCTCCTGCCCGACAATACGGTGAGACTCTGTTTTTACGTGTGATGGAAAATGATACGAAACTATGTATTATGTGATTCATATAAAATCACACTGATCCTTTTGTTCTTAAATTAATAATGCTGTTTGCACATTTGTATCCGCCTGTTGCTGTTAAGTTGAACATGTATCAGGAACTGTTAACATCAAGGTCAACTTGACACACAACCCACACTGTTTGGAGACAGTTTGGGTTGGTTTGTGGAAAAAACCAAGCTGAGAGCTGATTGGCTTATAGCCACAGCAACAAAGGAAAGAAGAGCTGCTTAAGAAAAGATGATTGGTTAAAGACAGCACAGGAGTAGTATAACTAGCCACGGTTTTGTATACTCGGGGCTCCCTACCTGAGGAGAGCCAAACATTTATTTTATTCTTTTTCTTATTAAATTACTCTCTTAATCACGTCTGACTTGCTGTTTGTTCAAAATTCCACAACATATGTCATTACTACGCCGCACAAAAAAGACCGCCATATTTGTAGTTCCACAATGTGAAAAGGCGTCATTTTCTATGCAAACGAATGAATAAACACCATGCCATGCCTTGCTGTATCCCCTCTTTGCACCGCTGGACAGACACACTCATGACACTGTACTCATCAAAAGCAGCACCAGAGACGCACTGAGTCATATCCCGCTACACACCTCTCAGGCCAGCTTGTTTGCACGTTTTGTCATAAAACTTAAAATGTCATTTGTTGCCATTATATATAAAATTACCTATTTAAAAAAACAAATAAATCAAAAAGTACTTGTGGCTAGAGAAACACGTGGCTAATCACCTACAAGAAATAATGTCAGTGATGTTTGGGGCAGGTGTTTCAAACTTGCCCAGACTCTTGAGAAGCACCTAAACGCTCACACAAGGGTGTCCGCTTGCCATAGTGCTGCAAATACTGCAGGAAGGGCTTTGGTGAAACAGGCCACATGGAGGAGCAGAAGACAATCCACACAACTGAAGAAGCCTGTAGCTGCCCAGTATGTCAGAATCCACACGGGAGAAGAACCCTGTAGCTGCCCAGTATGTCAGAAGCAATTTGTGCAGCTGGGTAATGAACCATATTTGTACCCATTCGTATGTTGGGAGCAAATCAGTTGAAGACTTGAACAGTATGTTAACAATCAGTTAAAATTACTGTTGATGACAAGAAAACAATGGCTAATATGTTCCTTCACAGCTATGTCATTGGTTGATCTATTTTTGTCAGATTTAGTGCTTGTTTGGGCAAGTGTGTTAAAGTCTTCCTTTGTTTTTGGTTTTGTTCCTTTTCATATAGTTGTTTATTCCTTTTTGTCTAGTGATGTCCATTATCCATTTAAAATCTGTCAAATTAAACAAATGTGAAACGAATTCCATAGTATTCAGATTTGATTGCAAAAGACACCAACCACTCCCCGTATTTTGAATTTTGCATATACAGTATATGTGCAGTTCCAGCCTAGTCCACTGATCCAAAATCTGGAGCAGATGTATCTGTTGACTGCAAATTTGAATGATTTCTGTGCTCTGCAGCAAAGGAGCGTTTGGTTACTATCTGATGGATTAAAATAGGCTTGTTGGTAGCAAAGACATCACTAAAGTGTACAGAGCAAAGGTACTCCAGGACCAGGATGGGTAAGTAGCAGCTTGATCAGTGGAATCTTCTGTGAGACGTAACAGGACGTCGGTCTTAAATGTAATGTTAGATCAAATGAAAAACTTTAGTGGATTGAAATACAGATAAATAAATCCACTAAAAGTGCATCTGCATCACTGGTTAAAAAGTTGTTCTGCTAGTTGTCTGATTTTGTTCCAGTAATCTAATGTTTCCTGGCACTAGGTGGTTCAAGATTATATTGGTGTTTGCTTTATTTCTGTGATTTTTTTAACCATAGTCTAATTGTTTATACTGTCTACCAAATGCAATACTGAGTAGTGAAACACTGACACAATCCCTTTTGGCGTCAGACATTTGTAATAATTTCAATAATCTACACTTGTAAGTCAAGAGGGCAGCACCATTTTAAAGTCTAGTTTCCTTTCTCTGTCTCACTTTCTGGAATTTTTCCGTCTCTTTTTTATTAAAGTTAAAAATGGATAGGGTATTAAAACTCCCTTTCACTGACGTCTCTTCCACTGAACTTGTAGAGAAAGTGATGATATGAAGATGATTATATTTATCACATTCACTCAGAGATCATTGTCTGAGGGTCATGTTGTACAGTTCACGATGCCCCGGGTTGCAATCAGGAGGTTTAACAGTGATGTGCCAAACAGTTGTCTGTGGTGTTCTATATGATCTAAAAGTCAGACTTACCATTTATCAGTCAAATCAATTAAAGAACATTCATGATCAACAATTTGTGGGTGGCCATGATACTAACAGCGTGGTGGAAATTCCACAAGATATCAAACTCCACACTAACATAAATATAACACTGCTTTCACGTCACTTCCACAAGTAGCCCAAACATAAGATATAGAAAGCAGGTAAGAGCGGAGCAGTCAATGTGCCTAATATGACTGCAAAAGCCTGGCAGGACAGGAGGTATTCCTGCTTTTGCTAATCAGCAAAAGGAAGCTCCTGGCAAAGTGACGTGGACTGCAAAAAAATCACCAGGAAGGTCAAGCTACAAATGCCAGAGAGGAGCAGGGAGCACCAAAAGTTCCATAGCATCCTGCGGAAAGAGTACCACATAAGCATGGAAACAGTACAGCAACCCATGGTATGAGCATGGACAGATGACGAAGAGCTGCTAGAACAGTACGTCCCCAATAAGCAGGCAGGATGTGGATCCGTCTCACTATTTCATCGGCAGAAATGCAGGAGCAGGTGATAATACTCCTGGGCCCAGCACTCTTCAACCTGGGTACTTTAAGGAGAACACAGCAGCCTCCCAAAAGTGATACAAAGTCCCAAAATGGCTATTACCTGTGCTGAATAACAGTATGAAGGACAAATCTACCCCTGTCCAAAGTTTAATTGATTTAACTGAATGCCAACTATACTACCACCATCAATCTGTGTAAGGTGTACTTGCAAGTGCCTTTAGCACCAAAAGTAAAAGTACTCATTGTTTTCAACACATTTCATCCAAGCATCATCATGTGAAATGTTGTTCTTTTCGGAAATTCTTCATCTAAATATGGTTGTGTTGCTAATGAGATCATATTATTTGTTACTCTTTAAACCTTATTATTCCTTTAAGATTCAAAGTCTACTGTGTTAGGAAACCTATGTGAGAATATAAAATCAGCAGTTTCTGCATGCTTGTGTGATGAATACAGAAAGTGATCTCTTATACCTGCGGAATTAAGGCTTCAAATGTCTTGGTGTTCAGACGATATGGAGAGGCTCTGGGAATCTGGAAGGATAAACGTTTGTTTCATTTTCAGGGACTGTTGATCATTTATTTGTCCATTCATTTATTACACTATTAAGGGATTATTAATGTGCACTGGGAGAACAGTATAAAGTTATCAGTCTTCTTCATCAGTCTTCTAACTAAATAGCCTGGTCTTGTAAGGTAACCACATCCACACCTTTCCCTCAGTGATGGCAAGGAGTGGTTTAAACTCACCATGTCATCTGTGATTCTGAGTCTGAGTGCTCCTGCATTTTTGTACACAAAGCCTGCTGAGTTGGCAGTGAAGGCAGAGATGCCCATATACAGCATGTTGCTTTCATCAGGTGGCAGTGAAAATGGTGTCGGGGCAAAAGCGGGTTTCTTGTGCACTCCAATGTTGTAAAACTCCCCCTATATAGAGAGCAATGCAGAGATGAACTTATTCTTTTACAGCTCCTGGGTCTTGATTCTTCGTTCAGATTAAACTGTTTTATCAGTGTAACCTTTGTGTAACCTTTTTTTCCTACAAAAGCCCAACAGTGCTTTCTGGATACACTTAGGCACAGTTTTGCAAGTGCTCCTGTTATTCCCTGTTAATTCAGCTCTTTGGCTCAGAAAGGCTTTCTTATGATCATTATGGTCATTATTCTTATGCTTTGACAACTTGTGCCTTTTTTAACTTGTGCCTGAAAACCCCTTTACCTATGCCAATGATAAAACACTGATGAACTCCTGCAAACAAGTTGTAGTTTATTAATTAGTGCATTAATCTTAGTTTGGGATCTTTAATGACCATCTTAATCTGTGTATATTATTTGATTGTTGGTTCTTTCCTAGCTGAATGTAACTTCCTCTCACAGTAGTGTACAACTTCCAAGCTTATCAAAGGATAGTGTTGTAGTCAGGACCATTAAAAAATCATTCAAGCAAAGACCAAGATTTTGTAGTGTTTGAATCTGAGACAAGAATGAGACTTATTTAACAATGATTTTACTTTAATTATACCACTCACTGATAATGTATTGTAAATTGTCATTGTCATAAATAATTGTCATTATAAAGGCAGCTGAATATAAACAAATATAAAGCAAAAAGGTTCATATGGTCATTTTTATTATTAAATTAAAACATAGTAATACTTAAATAATTGCTATCTGCCCTTGGGTCAATCATGGAAAGGATTAACTAGATGTGTTCTGTAATGTGTTAAATCCTCCTGATAAATGCATAGCTTTAGCTATATCATAAAACATATGATGAGTCCTTTTCTCATTATTACTTGTGTACAACAAAAGTTTGTGTGACAAGCAGCAACATGTATATTTACCAATTTATGAAAACGGGAGTATGCGCAGTGGGAGAGTAAATATCTTTTAAAATGACTCTCAATTAATGGCAATGCATTTACAATAAGTCTCTTGCCACAATAACAACACTGTCTGGATTTGCCATCAGCTGGTTGATTGCAGCATCGTGCAGCCTGCAGCCTAGCATTTGTTTGCAGGGGAACATACACTGCCATAATTATTACCATAATGAATTTTTTAAGGAGAAAGAATAGTCTGTACATTAATGTTAAAAATTCCAGATCCAGATAGCAGTGTTTATGTATGTCAGTGGCTGTGCACCAGTACTTGTGAATGTACACACACAAACCTCACCCTTTGGGTCTTCCCCAAGTCCCCTGTCCTGTTCGCACTACTAGTTAAGAGCAACCAGCTAACTTGATAGCAGTGTGACTCAATAATAATAAAAATAATAAAAATAATAATAATAATAATAATAATAGTAATAACAATAATAGTAATAATAATAATAGTAATAATAATAATATGGCGCTTCCATGCACATCAGCAAGCAAATAGGAACACTAGCACTTGCATGAAATTAAGCATATTAGCATTTCAGAAGGCAGATTATTTAGCCTGCTAAAATAGCAGGTGTGGCAGCAAATGTCTGTTCAAAACACTATGTCACAGGTATGAGTATCATGTATTTGCTATAGTATGATTGTTCATGTTTGTAAATTTAAAGCTTACAAATGCTGTATTTACAGTGTATTGCAGGTTATTAAAATGTGGCAGCAATTATTAGGATATAGAGAATTGTAGTGTTTAAACAAATCATTATGTCAGAAGTATGTTTAGGGGAGAATACACCCTGACCCACCCAGAGTTAACACACACTTACCTTACATTATTGATCATAAACTTGAATAGCTACAATACTGTCTGCTAATCATGCAGTTTGAAGTTTGCAAAGTGTGTACCCAGACAAAATCTGTGTTAAAACTTTCCTTTAACACTGAGTCATACATGAGTCAGACATGATTCTGAATAAATGAATGAATGAAAAAATGAAAAGCCTTATTTCATTTCAAACTGCACTTCAGGAACAGTGAGCTCAAGTTCTGAGGAAACTTCCCTGCATATTTTCAGGGGTTTTCTGCCTCACCATGCCTGAATCACCTCATAAGGAGCTTGATAATGAGGAGACAGGGTGACTGAGGCAGTGAACACTCCTCACTGAGCATACTGGCTTCCAAGAGCTGGAGCTGGGAAGACCTATAGGTCTGTGACACACACTCCCACCCAGTCCTGATACTAAGAAGGTGGAACCTACAGGCTAATATGCAGCTGCCTGTGCATCAATAGGCGTCTGGGGTGTCCATCACTCAGGGAGGCGTGGCTGAAGGCGTGGCCTTGCAGACTCTGAGAGCTGGCTGAGATAATCTGTAAAGGAGAGAGTAGTCACCAATAATCATGGAAATGTAGCCACAACTGTACAGTATATTTCACAGCCATGTATATTACATATCACAGACCAGGCTTACCAGAATAAATATTCCACACATACAGCTCATATATATCTGTGTGTGTGTGTGTAAAAACATGCTCCTGTTTTAGTCTCAACACAGACAGATATACATGTAGGAGTAGCAAACTGAAGTAAGAGCTCACCTTCACCAGTACATAGTCTCCAGCTTTAACAGTGACAGGGTTGGTATCCGTGGGATAAGAAAGCAAATCCTTTCTTGGAAAAATAACCTTCACATTCCCATCATTCCGACCACAAAGATCTTGAGATGACTTCTTACTTTCCTGCAGAAAACAGACTCAGTCAAGCAAAAACAGCAGATAACATTTGTACAATATAAAAGGCTTGACTAAGCACTGTAGCAGACAGAAATTCTCTCCTGCTCTTACATTGCCTCCAGATACCATGCCACAACGTCTCACTAGTGTTATCCAAACCAAGGGTGGTTATTCCCACTGTTATGTAGATGGTCATAAAATTCTGTTATCAGTGTGTATATCGGTAGATCCAATCTCAGCATGACTGGTAGCGCATATTAACACACAAGTGGCAAACACCTTGGGGTAGTTTTCTGTGCATTCGCCAGGCATGTCCTCAAAAGAAGGACACTAACAATAATCAAAATTAACTAAGACCCCAATCTTCAAACAGTTATTGATGGCAGGTAATACACTAAAGACCACAAGCACAGGGAAACCAGTCATTGGGATTTCCCGGTACCAAAGATGTGAACTGCTCTCAACACTTCAAAAATAACAAAAAGCTCAAAGCATCCAAAACAGACACAATGCTATGCCTAACCAGGGAAGGGTTTCAAATGAAAGGGCCACAGAAACCCATGCGGCAATCGCAAACTAACACCACAAACGGGAAAGTGACCATACAACTCAAATAGACTAAAATAGACCAAACAATGCCCTAAATACATAAACATATAAACTCTATTTGCCCTCCAGAAAAGAACAAGGCCAAAACCAAAATGAAATGCCAAAAGGTGCTAGGGCTGAGCTGATAGACAATGCCATTGTTCATCATCGTTGTCAGACAGACCTCATGATGTTGATCCAGCAGGTCTAAATAAGATAAGGGAGGAGAATTTACTGCAACTATTTATTTTCTTGCAGAAATCTAGTTAAATCGATATGCAAAACATGATGACCAAGACACACAGATGCAGCAATTCCAAATTATTAACAGCAGAAGTGCTCCAAACACAGTTGTAACACAGCATGGCTTCAACCCACTGCAGTACTCACTCCCTCCACTAGGACAAGCTGTTTGCTGTCGATGAAACTGGTGTTGACCTTAGCCGCATCTTCTCGGAATGTAAAGATAAGCTCCTTCAGGCGACAGCTTCTTCACCTCAGCTGGGATATCGTCCCTGAGACGGTGATATGCCTGAGTTTTCTGTGGGTGTGGCACACATGTTCATGTCAGAAGGTAAAGCCCAACTGGCAGCCACAAGACCCTTTCAATTCTCCAAATGATAATAGACAATGGTGAATTTCTTGATAGAACCATCACATGAACCAGGGAGAATGTCTGTTTTTTGATAGTGTTAAACACAATGACAAAATAGGATCTCACCTTCCTCATGCTGTAGGCAAACAGGAAGGCTACATTATAGCCCACTTCCCTGATCAAAGAGACCGACTGCTGGTGGTCCTCCTCGGTTTCCCCACAGAAGCCTGTGATGAAGTCACTGCTCAGACTGACCCCTGTAAAAAGAAATTATACATAGATATATATTCACACAAGACCTATTATAGCTACAATAATTTTATAATTACATATTGAATGTTTGGTAATGATAGGACACCTGGTATTATCTTTCAAATGTTTTCCACAAGCTCAAGGTAGGCTTCCCTAGTATACCTATGAAAACATCCCAGAGCATGATGACAAAGTGAGAACTAAGTTTTAACACATGAGACATCAAGAGATTTGAGATAAGAAGGCTAATCTCTACTGTGCTTGTGGTGAGTGCTGTCGTTCTAGGAGCGTTTCTCACCCACGCCTCATGGTCTGTAAGACTCTGCTGCTGCCGCTCTGAGCTGGCAAGTGGATCTGCTTACAGATGTTCCTCCGCTCTTGGATTAGCTATAACACCTTCAGGAAACATACTCACCCACCCCAGCACAGGTCAAACGAAAACAGCACAAATTGACTATGGCAGTCAAACCTTATTTCACATATCTGATAAGCATAAGGCTTTTTCAATCTGATAATCTATTAATGATCTTTTCTACTGCTCACATCCAAATTTGCGAATCCTAAATTATTATCCAATCTGCTGCTTAAAATGGCCTATGAGCAATATCTGCACATGAATTCAGACTATAAGAAACTGTTCAACTAAATACTTAAACTCTTTGAACATCCACTACACCACACAAGCCATAAACAGTCAGGGCCGGATTACCAATAGATTACCAGAGCAGGCAGTGACCTGTAGGCCCCACACCTTTTAGGGGCCATGCAACAAGGAATTAAAAAAAAAAAAACATATTAGGAGATAATTTGCAAGGGAGGCCCCAAGATTATGACTGCCTAGGGGCCTCCACAGGGTTTAATCTGCCACTGTAGGCAGTGTACATGTACATGCCCCTAAATGTAATTGGTAACATATTCCATTACATTACTCAAACGAGGAACATACTTTAAAAACTTTGGAATACTTCAACATTGTCCAAGACTATTTCAAATATAACTCACTTTAATTACATTTAAATTACATTTAACAGCATGTATTCTGTGTTCTGTATTTTGTCACCTGCAATGAAATACATTTTAAAAGTACCTTCCCCACACTAGTCATGGGTATCCCAACCAAAAACCACATGCTCACATCCATGACTCTGGGGTTTCTACCTCATCAGGAAAGTCTTTAGGATGTGGCCAGGTGAAGCGAATCCTTGTCAGGGTTTACGAGGGAGACGTGGTGTAGCAGGTCAGCGAATCGTAGGCCTCCTTGCTCATCACGGGAACACGGTGCTGAAACCACGGCTGAGGTGCGAACCAAGCTCCGAGTTGCTGGCCCCGTCCCCAGACACGTCTCTGTAGCTGTTCACGTTTTGACCCAGCAGGGTCACTTCCTTCACCCCCTATGGCCATGATCATTTCATATACTTAGTGTTCACATCTGGCCAAGTTTCACACACAGAAACTAGTAAAGCCAGACTGCACACATAGTCGCTGAAGGGAAGAGACCTGGTCAGACAGCATGCGCACTTCTTCAAGTATGGAGGACACAGGTCTGCTCCTTTCCCTCCCCCAGGTAAACGGCACAATGCAGTAGCTGAACATGTTGTCACAGCCCCGCATGATAGACCTACAGCAGTCAAAGAGGGACAAAATATACTGGATAATCCCACTGTAAGACAAGGTGCCACCAACAAGGCTTGCAGTACACAAGGTCTGTACTGTCAACAGCGTGAAAGGACTTTAAAAGTATCGACACCCCTGATATCAAACCATTATTTGAAGTGCTACATCTAAAAGCATGAAGGAGCTGAAGATGAGCCACCACGGTGTTTGAAGTTTTATATCCCTTCATAAGTGTAGGAGGGTCAGTCATGTATAAATATTTAACCAAAAAATGCAGATTGACAAGTGTTCAGTAAAATGATAATAATAAACAACTGAACTATGAGCATTTGCTGTTTTTGGCTTTATTGTGGATGCAAGTCCCATGTTTCATGCAATATGGTAGCAAATGCCTTTAAATTATAGCTGACTTTTCTGTATTTTAATCTAACAGTTGCTGTTCAGATTAAATTCAGTGTATTAGAGTTGAATATGAAAACACCAAAAACTCTCTATACATGTTAACTTAAAAATTGAACTGTACCATCTTTACAAAATCACACAGTGCAAAGTTAATTTAAGAGTTAGTGTTTAGCAGGAACTCCTCCCTTATAAATCAGCCAGATATTATTATGGCACTCACACAAAGGCACTGTGTCCTGAATGGTGAATGGGCATGACATCAGCATATGCCTCTTCCAGGGAGAGCAGGATATTGCTGGTCCTCTGACCCCCATGGGCCAGTGCAAGGAGTCGGAGAAGATCTCTGTAGGCATCTGGCCCTGCTACAACATCCACCACCCTCTCCTTCTCCAGCAACTCAGTCTTCAGTCTCTCTGCCATGCAACCTACAAGAGAGCAAGCACACATATGCGTATACGGGCGCGTGAACCCACACACAAACATACATGCGCACACACGAACATTTCAGACTGAGAGATACATTTGAACGTGAATGAAGAACTATGGTGAAGTGAGAAGTTACCCAGGACTCCTATCTTTAATGGAGTGCTGCTCTTTAGATGCTTCTTTTTCAGAACTGCTGGATGTTTGAGTCTGTTCCAGATGGTCTGCTCTGCCTTTTCCCTGTCACAATGATTTTTATTTTTTCCAACAGAAAATAGCATTACATCCAAGCAAAAAATGTCACTGAAGTCAAGGACTGCTGTCAAGTTGCACAAGATTGGCAACGTATAGATTCACTGTGTAAAATACAAACAGAAATAGGCTTTTCCTACCTTATGGAGCATGTGACAAGAAGCACCACATCTGCCTGTATAAAAAAAAAAAAAAAATTAGGAAAGATGAGAATGAAAGCTTTCAAATAAAGGAAGCGCTGTGTTTATCAAGGGTCAAAGGTCAAGGCATTGACACTTACCTCTGATAGTTCGTGGGTCCGAACATATCCACCCTTCTGAAGAATGGACCACGCAATTTCAGTGTCGTTGACGTTCATCTGACAGCCGTATGTTTCGAAATACACTGCAAGATGTAAACACCAAAATAAAATTGGCAACGACTACCGGCATACTGACACATGGGAATTAAAATCCTAAAGCCTGAACTATCATGGCAACAAATGCAGTTACATACCTTTCCGTAGCTGCGCCAGACCACTTTCTTCAGGAAGATACGATTCCTCATGTTCCTGTTGCGTCTCAGTTGAACTTTTGCCTGAAGAACTCTTAATGACGACAGCTTGGTCTTAAATGTGCTCACTCTCGTCTCATCAGTCTCATTAGTAGGAGTGCTAGACAAAGACACTGAGCAATAACCTCTGCATTTGTCGGCGAGTCGAGATAAACACTTTTGAACAGAAAACACTAGAAGTCTAAGCCTGCGGGCAGACATCATGTCTAAACGGGAGATTCGGCTACAAAGCCATGAACAAGACAAGAAACTCAATTTAACTTTAAAAGTAACGTTAGCTAAGGCTAAGTGCTAACTTAGCAATGGTGCTGTGGTTTGCGCAGAACAATTTTATATACAAAAGTATATTATCAGCGAGCTAACAAATCTGTACAAGCAGCCAATAAATATAAAAATATCTGTAGCTTAGTTAGGTAACCTAATAATTCAGCTGTAACATACACTCAGGTATGACCCCACACGGTTAACATTGACATGCAGTTTTGTAATTTTCAAAATAACGGTTTCATTAAAACGTAACAGTGATACTCGTGTTTCAGTTCTAAGACAAGTAAACGGTGTAACTTGGGAGGGAGATCAATCGCAAAAATATCGATTTACGTTTTTTAATTCATATTTTTGTAATTAATATTTTTAATTAATATTTTTTAAATTAATAGTTTTGTGAAATCTTATATTTAACATAAACGGCTACTTTTATTTTGCAAGTGTTTACTTGTTAGTCATAAGTAGTGTTTTGTGAGATGATTGTTCGTTTTCACACATGGCTCTCTGTCCCTCACCTACTCTGATCTAATGACGAATGCGTAATTTATTTTATAAGTGGACTTCACACTTCGTTCTGTTACCTAAGGGTCAGTACAACATACTCGTTTAAATGTGCTGATACAAAGATTGTGAAACAATTAATGTTTTTAATTAACTGATTAAAGTTTTACTCTGAATGAACACATTTTACGAATATATAGGAATGTTAACCTTATTACATTGTCTTTGATGAGGAAATGGGTATTTTGGATGTTTTAACCTTTTAAACATGTTTTAACCTTTTAAACTTTTAAATATTACCGTAAGGTTGTAAATACGTTCATTAATATTTTAGGTATTTTGATTATTCATTTTGCAATTTTGATTAAAAATAAATAAATAAATAAAATTAAAAATCTAGTTATTTAAACATGTCCAAGAATTGCTGTCCACTCTCTCATCTTTGGATAACCATCTTGGTAAAAATGCGACCTTTGACATCAGTGACCTCACAACTTTAAAAAAGGTCTATCTTCATTCGCCTAAAGGCATAAACTGCATGCTCCTATAGTATGTCAGTTCATTTGAATTTCTCACTTTGTCCCCATACTCAGATGAGTTAAAGCTAAAAATGTCCACCCCATTGTGATGAAATATTGAGTTAATAAACATTATTTTAGAATATCAAAATATATGTTTGAAATGCTAACTTTAGCTAAAATTGTCCACCTGCTGACATGACAGTTGCACAATACAGTGAACATATACTTGCATATACCTTCTTTGCTGTTTTCTTGTTGTTTTGTTTTAAGTAATATTTCCTAATAACTATTAAACTATTGATGTTCAGCTACGACAGGAGCTGAAGTAGCAAAGAGGAAAAGGTCCAGGTGAGATGCAGACCCTTGGAGGAAAGAGACAATTACCTGTGAAATTAGAGAGAGAGAAAGCGCTGTAGAAAAGGTGAGGAGATTTTAACAAAAAAGGGAATTCATGACTGAAAAAGAAAGGTATGCCAAAAAAAAAACCCAAAACAAAACAGTCGAGAAAGGAATAGTTGCCATGACAACTAAACATTCTTGAAGAGCTATAAACTGTGTTATCAAGGTGTATTTTAAATGTTCATAACTTTGCTTTTAATGGCTTTAAACGTTATATATAGCTTAGAAGTATGTAGAGGTTGGAGGAATATGTGTGGCTATATTTGGGCTATTTCTTCTGTTTGGGTATGAGTGGTTTGTAGCATTTAGCATTGGACATTGAGAGTGCTGAAAAGTCTAAATGTGTCTGTGAAAGCTTTAGAAGTATAAAGTGATTGATTTTTAAATTAGTAATGAAAATGCTGAGGTAATAAAATGATATTGTAAGCAGAAAAGTATGGATGGTCCCGAATAAACTGGTTTCATGCAGGAAAGACCAGTGTAGGCTTCAGCATAAATCTTCAGGAGGCCTCTTTGAAAAAGCCTCTAGGGGATTCCGTTGAAGGGAGAGCCTTGGTTCAAGGATGGGACATCCCGGCCAAGCACTGGAAGAAACAATATGGAGATCACCAAAAGAAACAATATGGGCATCCGGTGATATAGAATAGGATCGTCTTTTAAAAAAATAGAAGTAGTTCAGGTTGAACATAATAGTACCAAGAACTTGTTGGTGTAACTATTAAATATCAATTAGCATATATTGAATAATGTATGGTTTGAACATAATAGTGGAAACCTGGACAAGTATTATGAAAAAATAAAAATGGTTATGCAAGTGTCCTTGAAGCGTTTGGTTACTATCTGATGGATTAAAATAGGTTTGTTGGTAGCAAAGACATCACTAAAGTGTACAGAGCAAAGGTACTCCAGGACCAGGATGGGTAAGTAGCAGCTTGATCAATGGACTCTTCTGTGAGACGTAACAGGGCGTCGGTCTTAAATGTAATGTTAGATCAAGTGAAAAACTTTAGTGGATTGAAATACAGATAAATAAATCCACCAAAAGTGCACCTGCATCATTGGTAAAAAGTTGTTCTGCTAGTTGTCTGATTTTGTTCCAGTAATCTAATGTTTCCTGTGGACTAGGTGGTTCAAGATTATATTGGTGTTTGCTTTATTTCTGTGATCTTTTTAACCATAGTCTGCTTGTTTATACTGTCTACCAAATATTGAGTAGTGAAACACTGACACAATCCCTTTTGGCGTCAGACATTTGTAATAATTTCAATAATCTACACTTGTAAATCAAGAGGGCAGCACCATTTTAAAGTCTAGTTTCCTTTCTCTGTATCACTTTCTGGAATTTTTCCGTCTGTGTTTTTATTAAAGTTAAAAATGGAAAGGGTATTAAAACTCCCTTTCACTGACATCTCTTCCACTGAACTTGTAGAGAAAGTGATGATATGAAGATGATTATGTTTATCGCTTTCACTCAGAGATCATTGTCTGAGGGTCATGTTGTACAGTTCACGATGCCCCGGGTTGCAATCAGGAGGTTTGACAGTGATGTGCCACAGTTGTCTGTGGTGTTCTATATGATCATCACAGAACATCACACATAACTGGTCAAATTGTATCTCGAGTAGTATATTTGTGTATTATACTATATATTAGCAGCATATCTTTATGATGCAATTAAAAACATTCCCCATCCCCCTGAATACCAATCATATTACATATCTGGGTACTAAATTCTCTTCCCAGTTGTCTGTTATTCAAAATAAATAGTCATCCAATTATTAAAACAATAAGCGACAAACTTCATTGATGGACAAATTTGCCCCTTATGCTCTTCGGACAAACTGCAATAATTAAAATGAGAATATTACCTAAACGAAATTGTTTGTTTTCAATTATTCCAGTGCCACCAACCTGTCTAAAATCTTTGGACAACATCATAACTTGATTCTACTGGAAAAATAAATCACATAGAATCAAACTCACAACATTACAGAACTGTAGTTGATTATTGCAAATCAACTACAATATGGAATAAAATGGATAAAACCTAGTATATCAGACAGAATATGGATAGACATAGAGCAAACATTATGCAAAGATCTAAAAGTCAGACTTACCATTTATCAGTCAAATCAATTAAAGAACATTCATGATCAACAATTTGTGGGTGGCCATGATACTAACAGCTTGGTGGAAATTCCACAAGATATCAAACTCCACACTAACATAAACATAACACTGCTTTCATGTCACTTCCACAAGTAGCCCAAACATAAGATATAGAAAGCAGGTAAGAGCAACTATCAGTTCAGAGACATTAAACTCACGTGCATCCATATCAGTATTATAAACATTCCTAATACAAAAAAACTATCACATAAGATATACAAAATAATAATGAAATCAAATCGCATAATTACTCTCCAATCGAGACAATGGGAGGAAGATTTATTACTAACCCCCGACGCCACAGTCTGGATTAAAATGTATAATAATAATTACCACATGACAGCAACACTAACCTACAATGCATTCAGTACAAAATAATACATAGATTACATTATACTACACATTGGATGTTTAAAATTGGTTTCACAAGCTCAGCAATCTGTACATACTTTACTCCAAACACAGCTGACGATTACATTCACATCGTGTGGCAGAGCACACCTATCAAGTAATTTTGGAAATAGGTCATCACACACATGTCCCATGATTTAAATAACCCTATCCATCCAACACCATCTTTATGTCTCCTAGGAGACATGTCATCAACCAATGTGTCAATAGAAAAAAAACAGGATAATATATATATATATAACATTATTAATTGCAAATACAAACATACTCATGAATTGGAAAACAAAAAATAATATTAGTGTCACCGAATGGAAAAATCTATTGATAGACTACATATCAATGGAAAAAAATCTCAGAATGAATCAATAAGAACCAATAACCTAGACTGGACTCCTTTGATAAAAAGTTTACAGAGCTAATCCATAAATGATAAATATCCCAATCTAGTACGTGTACATATACAGTGCACTCGCACATAGCCTCTCTCTCTCTCTCACACACACACACACAGGCAGACGCACACAAGCAGTCACACACACACACACACACACACACACACACACACACACACACACACACACACACACACACACACACACACACACATTCCCGTAATGGTGCAGGTGGCTAATACTTAAAATACTCTATCTGCATTTCCCGTTTGTCTGTTTCGTCTCTGTTCGTCTTATTTTTCCTCTCTCCCCTATTCCCGTTTCCCCCACGTTATTTATGTCTGTTCATACGTTTTATACACCCGATATAGTTGGACACAGTGAGAAGTTAGAAATAAATAATGAATAAATAATAAAGTTCTAAAGGTCCTCCGATGGGCGGAAATCAATTGATATATTTATTTCTCCAGATTTCTAACTCGGAGAGAAAAAGACGTCCTTTTACAAATCGCACCTCGTTGTGGAACTCTACTAAGGTTTACAATCCAGGCGATTATTTTTAACCTCAAAGAACATAGGCCTGCTCCAAGGCAAACTGATTTCATCCCATTAATTAACTTTAATGCGATGTTTTTTGCCGAGCATTAGGCTAAAGAAAATGAATGTTGCTGCGTTTATCAAACTAAAAGTATTTATTCTGAGCCATGCGGTAAATGATTCAGTGTGAGCAGCATATGGACGATTTTTGGAAAATGCTGTGACTAGGTAATATTTTGAAATATAAGGCGTTGTTAAAGCCTCTCATTCACGCTATTAACGTTATAAGTTAAAATAATTGAATAATTCATAAATAAATAAATAGCGTTTGTATAATATTTAAAAATAAACATTTACGTAAAAGCACTCTTACGTAACAACCAAGTTGTCATGTATTTGAATCTAAAGCTAAAGTGTTGCTTTGATCGCTTTGGTCGGTCGACACTTGCCTGGCTCTGTTGAATTGCTGTTTCAAACTGTTTTATAATTCGTGCAGTTAGATCATTTGGTTAAATCATTTACGATTTTATTTTATTCATTTACTACTTTCGACTACGATTTCCAGAAAGGTTGACCGACGATCCTCACGAAAATGAATCCAAGTGCTCCAAGTTCGCCGATGACTTCGTTGTACGTGGGTGACCTCCATCCAGACGTTACCGAGGCCATGCTATACGAGAAATTCAGTCCTGCTGGCGCAATAGTCTCCGTACGGATTTGCAGGGACGCGATGACCCTCCGCTCACTTGGATACGCATACGTGAACTTTCAGCAGCAGGCAGATGCTGAGCGTGCTTTGGACACTATGAACTTTAACATCATCAAAGGCAGACCTGTGCGAATTATGTGGTCCCAGAGAGACCCCTCTCTGAGGAAGAGTGGAGTTGGCAACATCTTCATCAAGAACCTTGACAAGTCTATTGACAGCGAAGCTCTTTACGACACATTCTCTGCCTTTGGGAACATCCTTTCCAGCAAGGTGGTGTGTGACGAGAATGGCTCTAAGGGCTACGGCTTTGTGCACTTTGAGACCCGTGAGGCTGCGGAGAGAGCAATTGAGAGACTTAATGGCATGTTGCTCAATGACCGCAAAGTGTTCATTGGCCACTTCAAGTCTCGCAAGGAGCGAGAGGCTGAGATGGGGGCCAGGGCCAAAAAGTTCACCAATGTGTACGTCAAGAACTTTGGAGAGGACATGGACGACGACAAGCTGAAGGAGATCTTCAGCAAGTTTGGCCAAACGCTGAGCACTCGCGTCATGACCGACGAGAGCGGCAAGTCCAAGGGCTTTGGCTTTGTGAACTTCGAGAGGCACGAGGATGCCCAGAGGGCTGTGGATGAGATAAATGGGAAGGAGCTGAATGGGAAGAAGGTGTATGTGGGTTATGCCCAGAAGAAAGGCGAGAGGCAGACAGGGCTGAAACGAAAGTTTGAGAAGATGAAGCAGGACGGTATGACTCGCTACCAGGGAGACAACCTGTACGTCAAGAACCTAGACGACGGTCTGGACGACGCGCGTCTACGTAAGGAGTTCTCTCCGTTCGGGACCATCACAAGTGCCAAGGTGATGATGGAGGGCGGCCGCTCCAAAGGGTTCGGCTTCGTGTGTTTCTCCTCGCCGGAGGAGGCCGCCACGGCCATGACGGAGATGAATGGGCGCGTTGTAGGCACCAAGCCGCTGTACGTGGCTCTGGCGCAGCGCAAGGAGGAGCGGCAGGCCCACCTCTCCAACAAGTACATGAAGCGCACGGCCAGCGTGAGTGCCTTGCCCAACCTCGTGCTCAACCCCTACCAGCCTGCCCCGCCCTCCGGCTACAACATGGAAGCCATTCCACAAGCTCAGAACTGGCCTGCCTACTGCGCAAGCAGCCAGCTGGCACAACTCCTCCCCAGCCCTTGCTGGGCCATGCAGTGCGTCCACCCACAGCAAGTCCAGGATATGCCGAGTGCCATCGGTCCAGCCGCATCCTGCCCGCAGGCCTTCAGCGCCATCCGACCAACCACCGCCTGCCAGGTCCCACGCACGATGGCCTATCAGACCATGGCATCTGAGGCTCCGGGGACAGGGATGGCCAGCGCGGAAGCTGCCAACAAGGCGTCGCTGGTGAGAGCAGTACCACAGTACAAAACCACCTCAGGCGTTCACAGCCCACAGCAACACCTGGGCACACAGCCCTTAGATATAAATGTCGAACTTACCATTTATCAGTCAAATCAATTATAAAACATTTATGTTTCTCAACCCACAGCAGCACCTGGGGGCAGAGCTCCAGGTGCCCGTGCAGCTGGCTGCGGTCCATGTGCAGGGTCAGGAACCTCTCAGTGCCTCCATGCTGGCTGCTGCACCTCCACAGGAGCAGAAGCAGATACTGGGTGAGCGTCTGTTTCCCCTGATCCAGAACATGCAGCCCACCCTTGCAGGGAAGATCACGGGTCTGTTCCTGGAACTGGACAACTCGGAGCTACTGCATATGCTGGAGTCTCCTGAGTCTCTGCACCCTAAGGTGGATGAGGCAGTCGCTGTGCTCCAGGACCAGTGCGCGCAGGAAGCCGCTCAAAAACTTTAACCAGTGCTGCGCTTCTGGCTGTCTAATGGAAGAATAAGCAGTAAAAAAAATTAACATTTTAACTGAAAAAAATAAACATTGAAACTGAAATGCATTGAACATTGAAATATTTTTGCCATGTCTGTAGACATCAAGCCTGTAAGGGTTGGCACCAGGCCGAGGCCCCCTCGACCAGAGGGAGGCGTCGAGTCAACCACGCCACTGATCAGGATCAACACCCAACAGCTGGGCTAGACCTTATATAAGCCCAGTGACCCAATCATTCAGTGCTGGGTTTTTGATAAAGTTTTGAGCCAAGCTCCTAGCCGGTAACTCTGGGTATTGAGGTCTGTGAGCCCTTGTGCTATGCCTCTTTTCTGTTCTGCGAGGGTGTCAGTGTTTTTACACGTCCCCTCCCTTCTCCAGTTTTCCCCTCTCGAGTCTGTCTCTCTCCTGAGGCTTCCCTTAGCCATTCAAGTTTCTCCCCGTTTTCTGGTTTTGTTTGGGAGCTTTTAGTTCGAGTTTTCCCCAGTGCATCGGGGTTGCCATTTCTTTCCGTGGCATTCTTTGTTCTCCCCTTTTCCACGCTCACCGAGGTGTTTCGTTTTTTCCTCTTGTTTTGCTTGATCCAAGCTCTAACTGTTCTGCACACGAGCCCACCATTGTTAGAGTGTGGCTGCTTACCCAGTAAGCTATTGGTGTCCTCACCTAGCTGACCTGGATTCAAAACCACCTTACAAAGTCCAGGCCTTGGTTATTCTAAGCTTAAAATGAAAACGACAGAAAAAGGTAAAATCATTTCAAGTTTGGTTTATTTGTCGCATACATAGTCATACACAGTATAACTCACAGTGAAATGGTTGAGTGCTCTGTCCAATCTGAGGAAAAAGAAAAACAGGGGTGCATAGAGAAATATATTCTATATATATACAAAAATATATTAATAGTGCATGTACAATATATATATATATATATATATATATATATATATATATATATATATATATATATATATATATATATATAATGTTTATATGTACAATGTATATATGGATATTTATATATGTATGTACAGAATGTACAGTCCCATCTTGCAATTGACATATTTACAGTTATATGTTACATATTACAGTTATATTGAACATATTACAGTTATTTCTATTACATATTACAGATTTTGACATGAACAGCTGATCATTTTTTTGTTTTTATTCCTCTTAAAGTTTGAATGTTCAGATTGTCAGTTCTTACAGGTCATAGCTGATCATTAGATAAGTGTATTGGGTTGCATTAATATAAATGTAAAGATCAAAAAAACAAAACCCCACAGTGTAGCTTAAAATAGAGAATAATTCTGTAATATTCCTTTATGTACAACACAATTTCAAATGACCTTATTAACAAACCAGTAAAGACAGGACGAGAAGCAAAGGTCACTTACACGTATTAAATCTTGAAGCAAACAAACTGCAGCTGCAAGTGCCACACTGCCATCCAGTTCCACTCTCTGGTCTGGCGACGGTCATATTACAGGAGCAACGAGAGGCTGCCAACAGTTTCTTTTAGCTTGTCTACTGAGACGGTGAAACTGGCCAACCAGGTGAAAAGCATTGTGAAGGAGAAACGACTTCGACTGCCGACGTGGGAAAGTAGCAGTCAGAGCAGGTCTATTGGAGCAGTGCGATGGACTCTGCCCAACAATGGGCTGCAAGCCCACATCTCTGCACATAGCAACAGTATGTGGTTCCTAGGTGCCCAGTCGGCTAGTTTTAAAGTTCAATTCAAATATTAAATAAAAATGCAGACTTCAGAATTGGTTAAATAGCATAACTGTGCACGTACTTTATTGTAGGTTAACATTAACACGCATTATTGAGGCACCCTCTGGAGAATGTCTAAAAATCAGAGAACCCACATTTTCATACATTTTTCAGTAGTGGTTATGTATTCACCCCACATTCCTTTACATATTTGCGTTTGTCTTCACGTCCATTGCATCCAAACCATACATTTGTCAATATATGCAAAGTAATATAAAACACCCACACCAGTTGGAACCTGTTAACACCACATTCCAAGAGATTTCTCTTGACCTTATCCTAAAGAGATGGTCCTGAGCCTGATGGAAATAATATCTCATACTTGGGAGGACATGGACGACAACAAGCTAAATGAGATCTTCAGCAAGTTCGGCCCAACGCTGAGCCGTCGCGTCATGACAGACGAGAGCGGCAAGTCCAAGGGCTTTGGCTTTGTGAGCTTCGAGAGGCACGAGGATGCCAAAAGGGCTGTGGATGAGATGAACGGGAAGAAGTTGAATGGGAAGCAGCTGTATGTGGCTCGTGCCCAGAAGAAAGGCGAGAGGCAGACAGAGCTCAAACGCAAGTTTGAGCAGATGAAGCAGGACGGCACGACTCGCTACCAGGGAGTGAACCTGTACGTTAAAAACCTAGACGACAGTCTGGACGACGAGCGTCTGCGTAAAGAGTTCTCTCTATTCGGGACAATCACGAGTGCCAAGGTGATGACGGAGGGCGGCCGCTCCAAAGGGTTCGGCTTTGTGTGTTTCTCCTCGCCGGAGGAGGCCACCGAGGCAATGAAGGAGATGAACGGGTGCATCGTAGGCACCAAGCCGCTGTACGTGGCCCTGGCGCAGCGCAAGGAGGAGCGGCAGGCCCACCTCACCCACCAGTACATGCAGCGCATGGCCAGCGTGAGTGCCGTGCGCAACCCAGTGCTCAACCCCTACCAGCCCGCCCCGCCCTCCGGCTACTTCATGATGGCCATTCCACAGTCTCAGAACTGGGCTACCTGCTACCCGAGCAGGCAACTGGCACAGCTCCACCCCAGCACCCGCTGGGCTACGCACAGCATTCAGCCACAGCATTTCCAATACATGCCGAGTACCATCAGGCCCGCTGCAGACCAATCTCTGGGCCAGGAACCTCTCACTGCCTCCGTGCTGGATCTGGAACCTCCGCAGGAGCAGAAGCAGATGTTGGGTGATCGATGGTCTGTTTCCCGTGATCCAGAACATGCACCCCAACCTTGCAGGGACGGGTTTGCTCCTGGAGATCGACAACTTGGAGCTTCCGCTTATGCTGGCTGAAAAAATAAAAACGCATTAAATATTGAAATATTTTTGCCTGGTCCATAGACTCCAGTTTCAGGCCTTGATTACAGTAAACTAAAACAACATGTAAAAAGGCTAAATGATTGACACGTGTACAGTCGGTGACTCCTTTCTTTTTGTTCCTCTTACTGTTCGAATGCTCAGAATGTCAGTTTTTGCAGTTGACAGCTGAGCATTAGGCATGTGTATTGGATTGTATTAATAATACAATTGAGGATTCATTGCTGTTCAGGGACCCAGCAGTGGTAACTTGGCAGTGGTAGGGCTTGAACTAGCAACATTCTGATTACTAGTCAAGTAACCTCTGAATAGTATTATTATGATTAATATTATTAATATATCTTACACTGAGGTCTGCTGAAGCTTACCCAGGATCCTTTGCAGCAGCCTGCCATATGCACAAATCATTACGAAAGGACACAGAATCTCTAAACTCCCTTGTTTTATGTTATTAGTTTGTCTAATTCAATGTTAAAGCACTTTCCCCTGTAAACACTCTTTTTATGACCTCATTTCACCGTTTCATGACTTTATGCCACGAACCAACCAACTATTCTTTTATACAACTCTTTTCAAACACTTCAACCATTGTGGGTAACTACACTATTATACACCTGTAATTCTTGTTATGCTATTTATTTTATTGGTACTGTCGATACATCGATGTTAGGAGAAATACCTCATGAATACTTTAAATGAATCCTTAAAATGACACCTATTCCATTTACTAATGCTAAGCTTGCTACAGTCTGAACTTCTAGCAAGTCAAGAGAAGTCTCATGCAGTTTCTGTATTTTCTATAATTGCATAATATATGGATGGTTTTAAACTCAATAACATACGCACTTGCAAAATATGTGAATATAAAGGAACAAAAATAAATTAACATAACCACATACCTAAACATCATCTGGTACCATCACCCCATCACCCCTCAATGCAGTATGAGGATGGTCAGATTGTTGTATTTACTAATAGTTACCACTAGTATTAAAATAACAGTAAGCCCAAACTGTTCGACTATGTCCTCTTAAACAAACCTGTGATTTTTAAAATATTTGGACCACATCCTCCTGCAGAATAAAACAATCAGGAAATACAGTTGAGTTGGCCCATACCGCCCTCACATCAGTGTGATTTCCATCAATGACGTGTTATGGCTCTGGGTAAGGAACAATGTTATATTGTTCAATAAACTTTTCACAGGATGCATATTTTTCATTGTTTTAGCAAAGTTTTCGCTACCTCTATACAGCAAACACCAGAATCGACAAGGTTTACATTAATTATAGTCAGTAGAATTAAAGGGAAGAGGCCATATAAAAGGCTGGGATCTACGTTTAGCAGACTCGGCACTGTGTTACTAGATATTGCCCACATTCCAGTAATTTTATTAAGTCCTCTTTAAACAGAAAATAAAGATGCAGAATTAATTGAAGAGAGTAGTAGGTCCATTATTTATTTTGAGCTCAGCGTTACATACAAACGAGGCATAGTCCAGAATATGTCTAATAATCACACAAGGAACACACATTTTTATCCAGTTTTCACAACTGATTATGTGATTGCCACACCTTCTCTACATACTGGTGTTTGAAATCTCAACCACTGTGTTCAACCATACATTATTCAATATATGCAAATTGAGATCTATCATTGTACAAATTGAAGCTTGACCCCAGTATATCCTATTGGAAGATTTTCCTGGGTTTTTTTTTTTTGTTGTTGTTGTTTTTGTTTTTAACAAAGATAATCTCAACTCATACCATCAAACACCTGCAAGATGATGTTGCAGGTCAGTATCACCCTGCTCTTATGGTAAGATAATGAACCTTGCTTAGCCACAGAACTCTCGAAGAGGCTTTCACGTCTTTTAAAAGCCGGGATCTTTACCAATACTTAGGAAGCTATTTCTCACGGGAACAGTCCAGAGTCATCTGCCGTAGACTTCCACAGAGGCCTTGAAACCACCTGCATCAGAGCCTCTGCTCTGCACTTACAGACCCACAAAGGCCTTAAGATACCCCAGAAACATTATTCCTCTTTATGCTTTCAAACACAGTCTTGCACCACTCTGCACCTGTTGCAGAGAGCTTCAAAGCCTATTATAATTAGATCACAGATCGCCTCATGAAAATACCTTTACCCCAAAACATTTTATTACCTCAGGTGGAACAGTGTGTATAGGCCTAGACCTCTTTAGATGTAACTTAGAACCGCCGGTGACCGCTGTATGCGTTTCTTTGGTTGTACAAGCTCCACTGAAGGACTCCATGAATAGTTGATGATGGAAGAGGGGTATATCAGATTCACCCCTTCTGCCTCCATGTGACAAATTAACACACTGCATAAACTTTTAGAAATAAATCAGTCTTTTAACAAATGGTAAACATTCTCTAGAAAAGATTATCTTGTAACAATTCATTGAGTATATGAACTGTTTTTGTGTCCTTATATCTATAAATGAAAAGTAATAAAACATTATAGATGATAAATAAATTACATAAAATGTATAAAAGTTCACAAATAAGAAAGTACCTGAGTCTGCACTTTTCTCCACAGATTCAAGAAACTCGTGAAAGTTGGAAGCTATAGAAACACATAGTACAGAATTATAGACTGACTGAGGTGTGAGCAGAAAGATCGCCATGATGTCCTTATATCTAAAGCACTCAAAGCATTGATGCTATGTAAATAAACTGTGATCCGATTGGTTCAATCTAAGTAAATAGATTCACCTACTTTGAAGTTAAAGTTTTTCTCAAAAGGTTAGAACTGGTTGACTATACTTTGCCGTGTTCTGTAATAGAAAATGTAAACATTTATATCTAAAATATTGCACGACAGAAATCAATTCAAGACTAACCTCTAATGACCGCTAGATGGGGGAAGATATCAAGTAATAAATGAGTCCAGATCCTCCTGCCCGACAATACGGTGAGACTCTGTTTTTACGTGTGATGGAAAATGATACGAAACTATGTATTATGTGATTCATATAAAATCACACTGATCCTTTTGTTCTTAAATTAATAATGCCGTTTGCACATTTATATCCGCCTGTTGCTGATTAAGTTGAACATGTATCAGGAACTGTTAACATCAAGGTCAACTTGACACACAACCCACACTGTTTGGAGTCAGTTTGGGTTGGTTTGTGGAAAAAACCAAGCTGAGAGCTGATTGGCTTATAGCCACAGCAACAAAGGAAAGAAGAGCTGCTTAAGAAAAGATGATTGGTTAAAGACAGCACAGGAGTAGTATAACTAGCCACGGTTTTGTATACTCGGGGCTCCCTACCTGAGGAGAGCCAAACATTTATTTTATTCTTTTTCTTATTAAATTACTCTCTTAATCACGTCTGACTTGCTGTTTGTTCAAAATTCCACAACATATGTCATTACTACGCCGCACAAAAAAGACCGCCATATTTGTACTTCCACAATGTGAAAAGGCGTCATTTTCTATGCAAACGAATGAATAAACACCATGCCATGCCTTGCTGTATCCCCTCTTTGCACCGCTGGACAGACACACTCATGACACTGTACTCATCAAAAGCAGCACCAGAGACGCACTGAGTCATATCCCGCTACACACCTCTCAGGCCAGCTTGTTTGCACGTTTTGTCATAAAACTCAAAATGTCATTTGTTGCCATTATATATAAAATTACCTATTTAAAAAAAACAAATAAATCAAAAAGTACTTGTGGCTAGAGAGACACGTGGCTACTCACCTACAAGAAATAATGTCACTGATGTTTGGGGCAGGTGTTTCAAACTTGCCCAGACTCTTGAGAAGCACCTAAACGCTCACACAAGGGTGTCCGCTTGCCATAGTGCTGCAAATACTGCAGGAAGGGCTTTGGTGAAACAGGCCACATGGAGGAGCAGAAGACAATCCACACAACTGAAGAAGCCCGTAGCTGCCCAGTATGTCAGAATCCACACGCGAGAAGAACCCTGTAGCTGCCCAGTATGTCAGAAGCAATTTGTGCAGCTGGGTAATGAACCATATTTGTACCCATTCGTATGTTGGGAGCAAATCAGTTGAAGACTTGAACAGTATGTTAACAATCAGTTAAAATTACTGTTGATGACAAGAAAACAATGGCTAATATGTTCCTTCACAGCTATGTCATTGGTTGATCTATTTTTGTCAGATTTAGTGCTTGTTTGGGCAAGTGTGTTAAAGTCTTCCTTTGTTTTTGGTTTTGTTCCTTTTCATATAGTTGTTTATTCCTTTTTGTCTAGTGATGTCCATTATCCATTTAAAATCTGTCAAATTAAACAAATGTGAAACGAATTCCATAGTATTCAGATTTGATTGCAAAAGAGACCAACCACTCCCCGTATTTTGAATTTTGCATATACAGTATATGTGCAGTTCCAGCCTAGTCAATTGATCCAAAATCTGGCCCAGATGTATCTGTTGACTGCAAATTTGAATGATTTCTGTGCTCTGCAGCAAAGGAGCGTTTGGTTACTATCTGATGGATTAAAATAGGCTTGTTGGTAGCAAAGACATCACTAAAGTGTACAGAGCAAAGGTACTCCAGGACCAGGATGGGTAAGTAGCAGCTTGATCAGTGGAATCTTCTGTGAGACGTAACAGGACGTCGGTCTTAAATGTAATGTTAGATCAAATGAAAAACTTTAGTGGATTGAAATACAGATAAATAAATCCACTAAAAGTGCATCTGCATCATTGGTTAAAAAGTTGTTCTGCTAGTTGTCTGATTTTGTTCCAGTAATCTAATGTTTCCTGGCACTAGGTGGTTCAAGATTATATTGGTGTTTGCTTTATTTCTGTGTTTTTTTTAACCATAGTCTGCTTGTTTATACTGTCTAACAAATGCAATACTGAGTAGTGAAACACTGACACAATCCCTTTTGGAAGTCAGACATTTGTAATAATTTCAATAATCTACAGTTGTAAGTCAAGAGGGCAGCACCATTTTAAAGTCTAGTTTCCTTTCTCTGTCTCACTTTTTGGAATTTTTCCGTCTGTGTTTTTATTAAAGTTAAAAATGGATAGGGTATTAAAACTCCCTTTCACTGACGTCTCTTCCACTGAACTTGTAGAGAAAGTGATGATATGAAGATGATTATGTTTATCACATTCACTCAGAGATCATTGTCTGAGGGTCATGTTGTACAGTTCACGATGCCCCGGGTTGCAATCAGGAGGTTTAACAGTGATGTGCCAAACAGTTGTCTGTGGTGTTCTATATGATCTAAAAGTCAGACTTACCATTTATCAGTCAAATCAATTAAAGAACATTCATGATCAACAATTTGTGGGTGGCCATGATACTAACAGCGTGGTGGAAATTCCACAAGATATCAAACTCCACACTAACATAAACATAACACTGCTTTCATGTCACTTCCACAAGTAGCCCAAACATAAGATATAGAAAGCAGGTAAGAGCGGAGCAGTCAATGTGCCTAATATGACTGCAAAAGCCTGGCAGGACAGGAGGTATTCCTGCTTCTGCTAATCAGCAAAAGGAAGCTCCTGGCAAAGTGACGTGGACTGCAAAAAAATCACCAGGAAGGTCAAGCTACAAATGCCAGAGAGGAGCAGGGAGCACCAAAAGTTCCATAGCATCCTGCGGAAAGAGTACCACATAAGCATGGAAACAGTACAGCAACCCATGGTATGAGCATGGACAGATGAGGAAGAGCTGCTAGAACAGTACGTCCCCAATAAGCAGGCAGGATGTGGATCCGTCTCACTATTTCATCGGCAGAAATGCAGGAGCAGGTGATAATACTCCTGGGCCCAGCACTCTTCAACCTGGGTACTTTAAGGAGAACACGGCAGCCTCCCAAAAGTGATACAAAGTCCCAAAATGGCTATTACCTGTGCTGAATAACAGTATGAAGGACAAATCTACCCCTGTCCAAAGTTTAATTGATTTAACTGAATGCCAACTATACTACCACCATCAATCTGTGTAAGGTGTACTTGCAAGTGCCTTTAGCACCAAAAGCAAAAGAACTCAGTGTTTTCAACACATTTCATCCAAGCATCATCATGTGAAATGTTGTTCTTTTCGGAAATTCTTCATCTAAATATGGTTGTGTTGCTAATGAGATCATATTATTTGTTACTCTTTAAACCTTATTATTCCTTTAAGATTCAAAGTCTACTGTGTTAGGAAACCTATGTGAGAATATAAAATCAGCAGTTTCTGCATGCTTGTGTGATGAATACAGAAAGTGATCTCTTATACCTGCGGAATTAAGGCTTCAAATGTCTTGGTGTTCAGACGATATGGAGAGGCTCTGGGAATCTGGAAGGATAAACGTTTGTTTCATTTTCAGGGACTGTTGATCATTTATTTGTCCATTCATTTATTACACTATTAAGGGATTATTAATGTGCACTGGGAGAACAGTATAAAGTTATCAGTCTTCTTTATCAGTCTTCTAACTAAACAGCCTGGTCTTGTAAGGTAACCACATGCACACCTTTCCCTCAGTGATGGCAAGGAGTGGTTTAAACTCACCATGTCATCTGTGATTCTGAGTGTGAGTGCTCCTGCATTTTTGTACACAAAGCCTGCTGAGTTGGCAGTGAAGGCAGAGATGCCCATATACAGCATGTTGCTTTCATCAGGTGGCAGTGAAAATGGTGTCGGGGCAAAAGCGGGTTTCTTGTGCACTCCAATGTTGTAAAACTCCCCCTATATAGAGAGCAATGCAGAGATTAACTTATTCTTTTACAGCTCCTGGGTCTTGATTCTTCGTTCAGATTAAACTGTTTTATCAGTGTAACCTTTGTGTAACCTTTTTTTCCTACAAAAGCCCAACAGTGCTTTCTGGATACACTTAGGCACAGTTTTGCAAGTGCTCCTGTTATTCCCTGTTAATTCAGATCTTTGGCTCAGAAAGGCTTTCTTATGATCATTATGGTCATTATTCTTATGCTTTGACAACTTGTGCCTTTTTTAACTTGTGCCTGAAAACCCCTTTACCTATGCCAATGATAAAACACTGATGAACTCCTGCAAACAAGTTGTAGTTTATTAATTAGTGCATTAATCTTAGTTTGGGATCTTTAATGACCATCTTAATCTGTGTATATTATTTGATTGTTGGTTCTTTCCTAGCTGAATGTAACTTCCTCTCACAGTAGTGTACAACTTCCAAGCTTATCAAAGGATAGTGTTGTAGTCAGGACCATTAAAAAATCATTCAAGCAAAGACCAAGATTTTGTAGTGTTTGAATCTGAGACAAGAATGAGACTTATTTAACAATGATTTTACTTTAATTATACCACTCACTGATAATGTATTGTAAATTGTCATTGTCATAAATAATTGTCATTATAAAGGCAGCTGAATATAAACAAATATAAAGCAAAAAGGTTCATATGGTCATTTTTATTATTAAATTAAAACATAGTAATACTTAAATAATTGCTATCTGCCCTTGGGTCAATCATGGAAAGGATTAATTAGATGTGTTCTGTAATGTGTTAAATCCTCTCGATAAATGCATAGCTTTAGCTATATCATAAAACATATGATGAGTCCTTTTCTCATTATTACTTGTGTACAACAAAAGTTTGTGTGACAAGCAGCAACATGTATATTTGCCAATTTATGAAAACGGGAGTATGCGCAGTGGGAGAGTAAATATCTTTTAAAATGACTCTCAATTAATGGCAATGCATTTACAATAAGTCTCTTGCCACAATAACAACACTGTCTGGATTTGCCATCAGCTGGTTGATTGCAGCATCGTGCAGCCTGCAGCTTAGCATTTGTTTGCAGGGGAACATACACTGCCATAATTATTACCATAATGAATTTTTTAAGGAGAAAGAATAGTCTGTACATTAATGTTAAAAATTCCAGATCCAGATAGCAGTGTTTATGTATGTCAGTGGCTGTGCACCAGTACTTGTGAATGTACACACACAAACCTCACCCTTTGGGTCTTCCCCAAGTCCCCTGTCCTGTTCACACTACTAGCTAAGAGCAACCAGCTAACTTGATAGCAGTGTGACTCAATAATAATAATAATAATAATAATAATAGTAATAATAATAATAATAATAATAATAATAATAATATGGCGCTTCCATGCACATCAGCAAGCAAATAGGAACACTAGCACTTGCATGAAATTAAGCATATTAGCATTTCAGAAGGCAGATTATTTAGCCTGCTAAAATAGCAGGTGTGGCAGCAAATGTCTGTTCAAAACACTATGTCACAGGTATGAGTATCATGTATTTGATATAGTATGATTGTTCATGTTTGTAAATTTAAAGCTTACAAATGCTGTATTTACAGTGTATTGCAGGTTATTAAAATGTGGCAGTAATTATTAGGATATAGAGAATTGTAGTGTTTAAACAAATCATTATGTCAGAAGTATGTTTAGGGGAGAATACACCCTGACCCACCCAGAGTTAACACACACTTACCTTACATTATTGATCATAAACTTGAATAGCTACAATACTGTCTGCTAATCATGCAGTTTGAAGTTTGCAAAGTGTGTACCCAGACAAAATCTGTGTTAAAACTTTCCTTTAACACTGAGTCATACATGAGTCAGACATGATTCTGAATAAATGAATGAATGAAAAAATGAAAAGCCTTATTTCATTTCAAACTGCACTTCAGGAACAGTGAGCTCAAGTTCTGAGGAAACTTCCCTGCATATTTTCAGGGGTTTTCTGCCTCACCATGCCTGAATCACCTCATAAGGAGCTTGATAATGAGGAGACAGGGTGACTGAGGCAGTGAACACTCCTCACTGAACATACTGGCTTCCAAGAGCTGGAGCTGGGAAGACCTATAGGTCTGTGACACACACTCCCACCCAGTCCTGATACTAAGAAGGTGGAACCTACAGGCTAATATGCAGCTGCCTGTGCATCAATAGGCGTCTGGGGTGTCCATCACTCAGGGAGGCGTGGCTGAAGGCGTGGCCTTGCAGACTCTGAGAGCTGGCTGAGGTAATCTCTAAAGGAGAGAGTAGTCACCAATAATCATGGAAATGTAGCCATAACTGTACAGTATATTTCACAGCCATGTATATTACATATCACAGACCAGGCTTACCAGAATAAATATTCCACACATACAGCTCATATATATCTCTCTGTGTGTGTGTGTGTGTGTGTGTGTGTGTGTGTGTGTGTGTGTGTGTGTGTGTGTAAAAACATGCTCCTGTTTTAGTCTCAACACAGACAGATATACATGTAGGAGTAGCAAACTGAAGTAAGAGCTCACCTTCACCAGTACATAGTCTCCAGCTTTAACAGTGACAGGGTTGGTATCCGTGGGATAAGAAAGCAAATCCTTTCTTGGAAAAATAACCTTCACATTCCCATCATTCCGACCACAAAGATCTTGAGATGACTTCTTACTTTCCTGCAGAAAACAGACTCAGTCAAGCAAAAACAGCAGATAACATTTGTACAATATAAAAGGCTTGACTAAGCACTGTAGCAGACAGAAATTCTCTCCTGCTCTTACATTGCCTCCAGATACCATGCCACAACGTCTCACTAGTGTTATCCAAACCAAGGGTGGTTATTCCCACTGTTATGTAGATGGTCATAAAATTCTGTTATCAGTGTGTATATCGGTAGATCCAATCTCAGCATGACTGGTAGCGCATATTAACACACAAGTGGCAAACACCTTGTGGTAGTTTTCTGTGCATTCGCCAGGCATGTCCTCAAAAGAAGGACACTAACAAGAATCAAAATTAACTAAGACCCCAATCTTCAAACAGTTATTGATGGCAGGTAATACACTAAAGACCACAAGCACAGGGAAACCAGTCATTGGGATTTCCCGGTACCAAAGATGTGAACTGCTCTCAACACTTCAAAAATAACAAAAAGCTCAAAGCATCCAAAACAGACACAATGCTATGCCTAACCAGGGAAGGGTTTCAAATGAAAGGGCCACAGAAACCCATGCGGCAATCGCAAACTAACACCACAAACGGGAAAGTGACCATACAACTCAAATAGACTAAAATAGACCAAACAATGCCCTAAATACATAAACACATAAACTCTATTTGCCCTCCAGAAAAGAACAAAGCCAAAACCAAAATGAAATGCCAAAAGGTGCTAGGGCTGAGCTGATAGACAATGCCATTGTTCATCATCGTTGTCAGACAGACCTCATGATGTTGATCCAGCAGGTCTAAATAAGATAAGGGAGGAGAATTTACTGCAACTATTTATTTTCTTGCAGAAATCTAGTTAAATCGATATGCAAAACATGATGACCAAGACACACAGATGCAGCAATCCCAAATTATTAACAGCAGAAGTGCTCCAAACACAGTTGTAACACAGCATGGCTTCAACCCACTGCAGTACTCACTCCCTCCACTAGGACAAGCTGTTTGCTGTCGATGAAACTGGTGTTGACCTTAGCCGCATCTTCTCGGAATGTAAAGATAAGCTCCTCCAGGCGACAGCTTCTTCACCTCAGCTGGGATATCGTCCCCGAGACGGTGGTATGCCTGAGTTTTCTGTGGGTGTGGTACACACATCTTCATGTCAGAAGGTAAAGCCCAACTGGCAGCCACAAGACCCTTTCAATTCTCCAAATGATAATAGACAATGGTGAATTTCTTGATAGAACCATCACATGAACCAGGGAGAATGTCTGTTTTTTGATAGTGTTAAACACAATGACAAAATAGGATCTCACCTTCCTCATGCTGTAGGCAAACAGGAAGGCTACATTATAGCCCACTTCCCTGATCAAAGAGACCGACTGCTGGTGGTCCTCCTCTGTTTCCCCACAGAAGCCTGTGATGAAGTCACTGCTCAGACTGACCCCTGTAAAAAGAAATTATACATAGATATTTATTCACACAAGACCTATTATAGCTACAATAATTTTATAATTACATACTGAATGTTTGGTAATGATAGGACACCTGGTATTATCTTTCGAATGTTTTCCACAAGCTCAAGGTAGGCTTCCCTAGTATACCTATGAAAACATCCCAGAGCATGATGACTTAAAGTGAGAACTAAGTTTTAACACATGAGACATCAAGAGATTTGAGATAAGCAGGCTAATCTCTACTGTGCTTGTGGTGAGTGCTGTCGTTCTAGGAGCGTTTCTCACCCACGCCTCATGGTCTGTAAGACTCTGCTGCTGCCACTCTGAGCTGGCAAGTGGATCTGCTTACAGATGTTCCTCCGCTCTTGGATTAGCTATAACACCTTCAGGAAACATACTCACCCACCCCAGCACAGGTCAAACGAAAACAGCACAAATTGACTATGGCAGTCAAACCTTATTTCACATATCTGATAAGCATAAGGCTTTTTCAATCTGATAATCTATTAATGATCTCTTCTACTGCTCACATCCAAATTTGCGAATCCTAAATTATTATCCAATCTGCTGCTTAAAATGGCCTATGAGCAATATCTGCACATGAATTCAGACTATAAGAAACCGTTCAACTAAATACTTAAACTCTTTGAACATCCACTACACCACACAAGCCATAAACAGTCAGGGCCGGATTACCAATAGATTAGCAGAGCAGGCAGTGACCTGTAGGCCCCACACCTTTTAGGGGCCATGCAACAAGGAATTAAAAAAAACAAACATATTAGGAGATAATTTGCAAGGGAGGCCCCAAGATTATGACTGCCTAGGGGCCTCCACAGGGTTTAATCTGCCACTGTAGGCAGTGTACATGTACATGCCCCTAAATGTAATTGGTAACATATTCCATTACATTACTCAAACGAGGAACATACTTTAAAAACTTTGGAATACGTCAACATTGTCCAAGACTATTTCAAATATAACTCACTTTAATTACATTTAAATTACATTTAACAGCATGTATTCTGTGTTCTGTATTTTGTCACCTGCAATGAAATACATTTTAAAAGTACCTTCCCCACACTAGTCATGGGTATCCCAACCAAAAACCACATGCTCACATCCATGACTCTGGGGTTTCTACCTCATCAGGAAAGTCTTTAGGATGTGGCCAGGTGAAGCGAATCCTTGTCAGGGTTTACGAGGGAGACGTGGTGTAGCAGGTCAGAGAATCGTAGGCCTCCTTGCTCATCACGGGAACACGGTGCTGAAACCACGGCTGAGGTGCGAACCAAGCTCCGAGTTGCTGGCCCCGTCCCCAGACACGTCTCTGTAGCTGTTCACGTTTTGACCCAGCAGGGTCACTTCCTTCACCCCCTATGGCCATGATCATTTCATATACTTAGTGTTCACATCTGGCCAAGTTTCACACACAGAAACTAGTAAAGCCAGACTGCACACATAGTCGCTGAAGGGAAGAAACCTGGTCAGACAGCATGCGCACTTCTTCAAGTATAGAGGACACAGGTCTGCTCCTATCCTTCCCCCAGGTAAACGGCACAATGCAGTAGCTGCACATGTTGTCACAGCCCCGCGTGATAGACCTACAGCAGTCAAAGAGGGACAAAATATACTGGATAATCCCACTGTAAGACAAGGTGCCACCAACAAGGCTTGCAGTACACAAGGTCTGTACTGTCAACAGCGTGAAAGGACTTTAAAAGTATCGACCCCCTGATATCAAACCATTGTTTGAAGTGCTACATCTAAAAGCATGAAGGAGCTGAAGATGAGCCACCACGGTGTTTGAAGTTTTATATCCCTTCATAAGTGTAGGAGGGTCAGTCATGTATAAATATTTAACCAAAAAATGCAGATTGACAAGTGTTCAGTAAAATGATAATAATAAACAACTGAACTATGAGCATTTGCTGTTTTTGGCTTTATTGTAGATGCAAGTCCCATGTTTCATCCAATATGGTAGCAAATGCCTTTAAATTATAGCTGACTTTTCTGTATTTTAATCTAACAGTTGCTGTTCAGATTAAATTCAGTGTATTAGAGTTGAATATGAAAACACCAAAAACTGTCTATACATGTTAACTTAAAAATTGAACTGTACATGTGAGACTGTTATTTTACTCTTTACCATCTTTACAAAATCACACAGTGCAAAGTTAATTTAAGAGTTAGTGTTTAGTAGGAACTCCTCCCTTATAAATCAGCCAGATATTATTATGGCACTCACACAAAGGCACTGTGTCCTGAATGGTGAATGGGCATGACATCAGCATATGCCTCTTCCAGGGAGAGCAGGACATTGCTGGTCCTCTGACCCCCATGGGCCAGTGCAAGGAGTCGGAGAAGATCTCTGTAGGCATCTGGCCCTGCTACAACATCCACCACCCTCTCCTTCTCCAGCAACTCAGTCTTCAGTCTCTCTGCCAAGCAACCTACAAGAGAGCAAGCACACATATGCGTATACGGGCACGTGAACCCACACACAAACATACATGCGCACATACGAACATTTCAGACTGAGAGATACATTTGAACGTGAATGAAGAACTATGGTGAAGTGAGAAGTTACCCAGGACTCCTATCTTTAATGGAGTGCTGCTCTTTAGACACTTCTTTTTCAGAACTGCTGGATGTTTGAGTCTGTTCCAGATGGTCTGCTCTGCCTTTTCCCTGTCACAATGATTTTTATTTTTTCCAACAGAAAATAGCATTACATCCAAGCAAAAAATGTCACTGAAGTCAAGGACTGCTGTCAAGTTGCACAAGATTGGCAACGTATAGATTCACTGTGTAAAATACAAACAGAAATAGGCTTTTCCTACCTTATGGAGCATGTGACAAGAAGCACCACATCTGCCTGTATAAAAAAAAAAAAAATTAGGAAAGATGAGAATGAAAGCTTTCAAATAAAGGAAGCGCTGTGTTTATCAAGGGTCAAAGGTCAAGGCATTGACACTTACCTCTGATAGTTCGTGGGTCCGAACATATCCACCCTTCTGAAGAATGGACCACGCAATTTCAGTGTCGTTGACGTTCATCTGACAGCCGTATGTTTCCAAATACACTGCAAGATGTAAACACCAAAATAAAATTGGCAACGACTACCGGCATACTGACACATGGGAATTAAAATCCTAAAGCCTGAACTATCATGGCAACAAATGCAGTTACATACCTTTCCGTAGCTGCGCCAGACCACTTTCTTCAGGAAGATACGATTCCTCATGTTCCTGTTGCGTCTCAGTTGAACTTTTGCCTGAAGAACTCTTAATGACGACAGCTTGGTCTTAAATGTGCTCACTCTCGTCTCATCAGTCTCATTAGTAGGAGTGCTAGACAGAGACACTGAGCAATAACCTCTGCATTTGTCGGCGAGTCGAGATAAACACTTTTGAACAGAAAACACTAGAAGTCTAAGCCTGCGGGCAGACATCATGTCTAAACGGGAGATTCGGCTACAAAGCCATGAACAAGACAAGAAACTCAATTTAACTTTAAAAGTAACGTTAGCTAAGGCTAAGTGCTAACTTAGCAATGGTGCTGTGGTTTGCGCAGAACAATTTTATATACAAAAGTATATTATCAGCGAGCTAACAAATCTGTACAAGCAGCCAATAAATATAAAAATATCTGTAGCTTAGTTAGGTAACCTAATAATTCAGCTGTAACATACACTCACGTATGACCCCACACGGTTAACATTGACATGCAGTTTTGTAGTTTTCAAAATAACGGTTTCATTAAAACGTAACAGTGATACTCGTGTTTCAGTTCTAAGACAAGTAAACGGTGTAACTTGGGAGGGAGATCAATCGCAAAAATATCGATTTACGTTTTTTAATTCATATTTTTGTAATTAATATTTTTTAATTAATATTTTTTTAATTAATAGTTTTGTGAAATCTTATATTTAACATAAACGGCTACTTTTATTTTGCAAGTGTTTACTTGTTAGTCATAAGTAGTGTTTTGTGAGATGATTGTTCGTTTTCACACATGGCTCTCTGTCCCTCACCTACTCTGATCTAATGACGAATGCGTAATTTATTTTATAAGTGGACTTCACACTTCGTTCTGTTACCTAAGGGTCAGTACAACATACTCGTTTAAATGTGCTGATACAAAGATTGTGAAACAATTAATGTTTTTAATTAACTGATTAAAGTTTTACTCTGAATGAACACATTTTACGAATATATAGGAATGTTAACCTTATTACATTGTCTTTGATGAGGAAATGGGTATTTTGGATGTTTTAACCTTTTAAACATGTTTTAACCTTTTAAACTTTTAAATATTACCGTAAGGTTGTAAATACGTTCATTAATATTTTAGGTATTTTGATTATTCATTTTGCAATTTTGATTAAAAATAAATAAATAAATAAAATTAAAAATCAAGTTATTTAAACATGTCCAAGAATTGCTGTCCACTCTCTCATCTTTGGATAACCATCTTGGTAAAAATGCGACCTTTGACATCAGTGACCTCACAACTTTAAAAAAGGTCTATCTTCATTCGCCTAAAGGCATAAACTGCATGCTCCTATAGTATGTCAGTTCATTTGAATTTCTCACTTTGTCCCCATACTCAGATGAGTTAAAGCTAAAAATGTCCACCCCATTGTGATGAAATATTGAGTTAATAAACATTATTTTAGAATATCAAAATATATGTTTGAAATGCTAACTTTAGATAAAATTGTCCACCTGCTGACATGACAGTTGCACAATACAGTGAACATATACTTGCATATACCTTCTTTGCTGTTTTCTTGTTGTTTTGTTTTAAGTAATATTTCCTAATAACTATTAAACTATTGATGTTCAGCTACGACAGGAGCTGAAGTAGCAAAGAGGAAAAGGTCCAGGTGAGATGCAGACCCTTGGAGGAAAGAGACAATTACCTGTGAAATTAGAGAGAGAGAAAGCGCTGTAGAAAAGGTGAGGAGATTTTAACAAAAAAGGGAATTCATGACTGAAAAAGAAAGGTATGCCAAAAAAAAACCCCAAAACAAAACAGTCGAGAAAGGAATAGTTGCCATGACAACTAAACATTCTTGAAGAGCTATAAACTGTGTTATCAAGGTGTATTTTAAATGTTCATAACTTTGCTTTTAATGGCTTTAAACGTTATATATAGCTTAGAAGTATGTAGAGGTTGGAGGAATATGTGTGGCTATATTTGGGCTATTTCTTCTGTTTGGGTATGAGTGGTTTGTAGCATTTAGCATTGGACATTGAGAGTGCTGAAAAGTCTAAATGTGTCTGTGAAAGCTTTAGAAGTATAAAGTGATTGATTTTTAAATTAGTAATGAAAATGCTGAGGTAATAAAATGATATTGTAAGCAGAAAAGTATGGATGGTCCCGAATAAACTGGTTTCATGCAGGAAAGACCAGTGTAGGCTTCAGCATAAATCTTCAGGAGGCCTCTTTGAAAAAGCCTCTAGGGGATTCCGTTGAAGGGAGAGCCTTGGTTCAAGGATGGGACATCCCGGCCAAGCACTGGAAGAAACAATATGGAGATCACCAAAAGAAACAATATGGGCATCCGGTGATATAGAATAGGATCGTCTTTTAAAAAAATAGAAGTAGTTCAGGTTGAACATAATAGTACCAAGAACTTGTTGGTGTAACTATTAAATATCAATTAGCATATATTGAATAATGTATGGTTTGAACATAATAGTGGAAACCTGGACAAGTATTATGAAAAAATAAAAATGGTTATGCAAGTGTCCTTGAAGCGTTTGGTTACTATCTGATGGATTAAAATAGGTTTGTTGGTAGCAAAGACATCACTAAAGTGTACAGAGCAAAGGTACTCCAGGACCAGGATGGGTAAGTAGCAGCTTGATCAATGGACTCTTCTGTGAGACGTAACAGGGCGTCGGTCTTAAATGTAATGTTAGATCAAGTGAAAAACTTTAGTGGATTGAAATACAGATAAATAAATCCACCAAAAGTGCACCTGCATCATTGGTAAAAAGTTGTTCTGCTAGTTGTCTGATTTTGTTCCAGTAATCTAATGTTTCCTGTGGACTAGGTGGTTCAAGATTATATTGGTGTTTGCTTTATTTCTGTGATCTTTTTAACCATAGTCTGCTTGTTTATACTGTCTACCAAATATTGAGTAGTGAAACACTGACACAATCCCTTTTGGCGTCAGACATTTGTAATAATTTCAATAATCTACACTTGTAAATCAAGAGGGCAGCACCATTTTAAAGTCTAGTTTCCTTTCTCTGTATCACTTTCTGGAATTTTTCCGTCTGTGTTTTTATTAAAGTTAAAAATGGAAAGGGTATTAAAACTCCCTTTCACTGACATCTCTTCCACTGAACTTGTAGAGAAAGTGATGATATGAAGATGATTATGTTTATCGCTTTCACTCAGAGATCATTGTCTGAGGGTCATGTTGTACAGTTCACGATGCCCCGGGTTGCAATCAGGAGGTTTGACAGTGATGTGCCACAGTTGTCTGTGGTGTTCTATATGATCATCACAGAACATCACACATAACTGGTCAAATTGTATCTCGAGTAGTATATTTGTGTATTATACTATATATTAGCAGCATATCTTTATGATGCAATTAAAAACATTCCCCATCCCCCTGAATACCAATCATATTACATATCTGGGTACTAAATTCTCTTCCCAGTTGTCTGTTATTCAAAATAAATAGTCATCCAATTATTAAAACAATAAGCGACAAACTTCATTGATGGACAAATTTGCCCCTTATGCTCTTCGGACAAACTGCAATAATTAAAATGAGAATATTACCTAAACGAAATTGTTTGTTTTCAATTATTCCAGTGCCACCAACCTGTCTAAAATCTTTGGACAACATCATAACTTGATTCTACTGGAAAAATAAATCACATAGAATCAAACTCACAACATTACAGAACTGTAGTTGATTATTGCAAATCAACTACAATATGGAATAAAATGGATAAAACCTAGTATATCAGACAGAATATGGATAGACATAGAGCAAACATTATGCAAAGATCTAAAAGTCAGACTTACCATTTATCAGTCAAATCAATTAAAGAACATTCATGATCAACAATTTGTGGGTGGCCATGATACTAACAGCTTGGTGGAAATTCCACAAGATATCAAACTCCACACTAACATAAACATAACACTGCTTTCATGTCACTTCCACAAGTAGCCCAAACATAAGATATAGAAAGCAGGTAAGAGCAACTATCAGTTCAGAGACATTAAACTCACGTGCATCCATATCAGTATTATAAACATTCCTAATACAAAAAAACTATCACATAAGATATACAAAATAATAATGAAATCAAATCGCATAATTACTCTCCAATCGAGACAATGGGAGGAAGATTTATTACTAACCCCCGACGCCACAGTCTGGATTAAAATGTATAATAATAATTACCACATGACAGCAACACTAACCTACAATGCATTCAGTACAAAATAATACATAGATTACATTATACTACACATTGGATGTTTAAAATTGGTTTCACAAGCTCAGCAATCTGTACATACTTTACTCCAAACACAGCTGACGATTACATTCACATCGTGTGGCAGAGCACACCTATCAAGTAATTTTGGAAATAGGTCATCACACACATGTCCCATGATTTAAATAACCCTATCCATCCAACACCATCTTTATGTCTCCTAGGAGACATGTCATCAACCAATGTGTCAATAGAAAAAAAACAGGATAATATATATATATAACATTATTAATTGCAAATACAAACATACTCATGAATTGGAAAACAAAAAATAATATTAGTGTCACCGAATGGAAAAATCTATTGATAGACTACATATCAATGGAAAAAAATCTCAGAATGAATCAATAAGAACCAATAACCTAGACTGGACTCCTTTGATAAAAAGTTTACAGAGCTAATCCATAAATGATAAATATCCCAATCTAGTACGTGTACATATACAGTGCACTCGCACATAGCCTCTCTCTCTCTCTCACACACACACACACAGGCAGACGCACACAAGCAGTCACACACGAACACACACACACACACACACACACACACACACACACACACACACACACACACACACACACACACACATTCCCGTAATGGTGCAGGTGGCTAATACTTAAAATACTCTATCTGCATTTCCCGTTTGTCTGTTTCGTCTCTGTTCGTCTTATTTTTCCTCTCTCCCCTATTCCCGTTTCCCCCACGTTATTTATGTCTGTTCATACGTTTTATACACCCGATATAGTTGGACACAGTGAGAAGTTAGAAATAAATAATGAATAAATAATAAAGTTCTAAAGGTCCTCCGATGGGCGGAAATCAATTGATATATTTATTTCTCCAGATTTCTAACTCGGAGAGAAAAAGACGTCCTTTTACAAATCGCACCTCGTTGTGGAACTCTACTAAGGTTTACAATCCAGGCGATTATTTTTAACCTCAAAGAACATAGGCCTGCTCCAAGGCAAACTGATTTCATCCCATTAATTAACTTTAATGCGATGTTTTTTGCCGAGCATTAGGCTAAAGAAAATGAATGTTGCTGCGTTTATCAAACTAAAAGTATTTATTCTGAGCCATGCGGTAAATGATTCAGTGTGAGCAGCATATGGACGATTTTTGGAAAATGCTGTGACTAGGTAATATTTTGAAATATAAGGCGTTGTTAAAGCCTCTCATTCACGCTATTAACGTTATAAGTTAAAATAATTGAATAATTCATAAATAAATAAATAGCGTTTGTATAATATTTAAAAATAAACATTTACGTAAAAGCACTCTTACGTAACAACCAAGTTGTCATGTATTTGAATCTAAAGCTAAAGTGTTGCTTTGATCGCTTTGGTCGGTCGACACTTGCCTGGCTCTGTTGAATTGCTGTTTCAAACTGTTTTATAATTCGTGCAGTTAGATCATTTGGTTAAATCATTTACGATTTTATTTTATTCATTTACTACTTTCGACTACGATTTCCAGAAAGGTTGACCGACGATCCTCACGAAAATGAATCCAAGTACTCCAAGTTCGCCGATGACTTCGTTGTACGTGGGTGACCTCCATCCAGACGTTACCGAGGCCATGCTATACGAGAAATTCAGTCCTGCTGGCGCAATAGTCTCCGTACGGATTTGCAGGGACGCGATGACCCTCCGCTCACTTGGATACGCATACGTGAACTTTCAGCAGCAGGCAGATGCTGAGCGTGCTTTGGACACTATGAACTTTAACATCATCAAAGGCAGACCTGTGCGAATTATGTGGTCCCAGAGAGACCCCTCTCTGAGGAAGAGTGGAGTTGGCAACATCTTCATCAAGAACCTTGACAAGTCTATTGACAGCGAAGCTCTTTACAACACATTCTCTGCCTTTGGGAACATCCTTTCCAGCAAGGTGGTGTGTGACGAGAATGGCTCTAAGGGCTACGGCTTTGTGCACTTTGAGACCCGTGAGGCTGCGGAGAGAGCAATTGACAGACTTAATGGCATGTTGCTCAATGACCGCAAAGTGTTCATTGGCCACTTCAAGTCTCGCAAGGAGCGAGAGGCTGAGATGGGGGCCAGGGCCAAAAAGTTCACCAATGTGTACGTCAAGAACTTTGGAGAGGACATGGACGACGACAAGCTGAAGGAGATCTTCAGCAAGTTTGGCCAAACGCTGAGCACTCGCGTCATGACCGACGAGAGCGGCAAGTCCAAGGGCTTTGGCTTTGTGAACTTCGAGAGGCACGAGGATGCCCAGAGGGCTGTGGATGAGATAAATGGGAAGGAGCTGAATGGGAAGAAGGTGTATGTGGGTTATGCCCAGAAGAAAGGCGAGAGGCAGACAGGGCTGAAACGAAAGTTTGAGCAGATGAAGCAGGACGGTATGACTCGCTACCAGGGAGACAACCTGTACGTCAAGAACCTAGACGACGGTCTGGACGACGCGCGTCTACGTAAGGAGTTCTCTCCGTTCGGGACCATCACAAGTGCCAAGGTGATGATGGAGGGCGGCCGCTCCAAAGGGTTCGGCTTCGTGTGTTTCTCCTCGCCGGAGGAGGCCGCCACGGCCATGACGGAGATGAATGGGCGCGTTGTAGGCACCAAGCCGCTGTACGTGGCTCTGGCGCAGCGCAAGGAGGAGCGGCAGGCCCACCTCTCCAACAAGTACATGAAGCGCACGGCCAGCGTGAGTGCCTTGCCCAACCTCGTGCTCAACCCCTACCAGCCTGCCCCGCCCTCCGGCTACAACATGGAAGCCATTCCACAAGCTCAGAACTGGCCTGCCTACTGCGCAAGCAGCCAGCTGGCACAACTCCTCCCCAGCCCTTGCTGGGCCATGCAGTGCGTCCACCCACAGCAAGTCCAGGATATGCCGAGTGCCATCGGTCCAGCCGCATCCTGCCCGCAGGCCTTCAGCGCCATCCGACCAACCACCGCCTGCCAGGTCCCACGCACGATGGCCTATCAGACCATGGCATCTGAGGCTCCGGGGACAGGGATGGCCAGCGCGGAAGCTGCCAACAAGGCGTCGCTGGTGAGAGCAGTACCACAGTACAAAACCACCTCAGGCGTTCACAGCCCACAGCAACACCTGGGCACACAGCCCTTAGATATAAATGTCGAACTTACCATTTATCAGTCAAATCAATTATAAAACATTTATGTTTCTCAACCCACAGCAGCACCTGGGGGCAGAGCTCCAGGTGCCCGTGCAGCTGGCTGCGGTCCATGTGCAGGGTCAGGAACCTCTCAGTGCCTCCATGCTGGCTGCTGCACCTCCACAGGAGCAGAAGCAGATACTGGGTGAGCGTCTGTTTCCCCTGATCCAGAACATGCAGCCCACCCTTGCAGGGAAGATCACGGGTCTGTTCCTGGAACTGGACAACTCGGAGCTACTGCATATGCTGGAGTCTCCTGAGTCTCTGCACACTAAGGTGGATGAGGCAGTCGCTGTGCTCCAGGACCAGTGCGCGCAGGAAGCCGCTCAAAAACTTTAACCAGTGCTGCGCTTCTGGCTGTCTAATGGAAGAATAAGCAGTAAAAAAAATTAACATTTTAACTGAAAAAAATAAACATTGAAACTGAAATGCATTGAACATTGAAATATTTTTGCCATGTCTGTAGACATCAAGCCTGTAAGGGTTGGCACCAGGCCGAGGCCCCCTCGACCAGAGGGAGGCGTCGAGTCAACCACGCCACTGATCAGGATCAACACCCAACAGCTGGGCTAGACCTTATATAAGCCCAGTGACCCAATCATTCAGTGCTGGGTTTTTGATAAAGTTTTGAGCCAAGCTCCTAGCCGGTAACTCTGGGTATTGAGGTCTGTGAGCCCTTGTGCTATGCCTCTTTTCTGTTCTGCGAGGGTGTCAGTGTTTTTACACGTCCCCTCCCTTCTCCAGTTTTCCCCTCTCGAGTCTGTCTCTCTCCTGAGGCTTCCCTTAGCCATTCAAGTTTCTCCCCGTTTTCTGGTTTTGTTTGGGAGCTTTTAGTTCGAGTTTTCCCCAGTGCATCGGGGTTGCCATTTCTTTCCGTGGCATTCTTTGTTCTCCCCTTTTCCACGCTCACCGAGGTGTTTCGTTTTTTCCTCTTGTTTTGCTTGATCCAAGCTCTAACTGTTCTGCACACGAGCCCACCATTGTTAGAGTGTGGCTGCTTACCCAGTAAGCTATTGGTGTCCTCACCTAGCTGACCTGGATTCAAAACCACCTTACAAAGTCCAGGCCTTGGTTATTCTAAGCTTAAAATGAAAACGACAGAAAAAGGTAAAATCATTTCAAGTTTGGTTTATTTGTCGCATACATAGTCATACACAGTATAACTCACAGTGAAATGGTTGAGTGCTCTGTCCAATCTGAGGAAAAAGAAAAACAGGGGTGCATAGAGAAATATATTCTATATATATACAAAAATATATTAATAGTGCATGTACAATATATATATATATATATATATATATATATATATATATATATATATATATATAATGTTTATATGTACAATGTATATATGGATATTTATATATGTATGTACAGAATGTACAGTCCCATCTTGCAATTGACATATTTACAGTTATATGTTACATATTACAGTTATATTGAACATATTACAGTTATTTCTATTACATATTACAGATTTTGACATGAACAGCTGATCATTTTTTTGTTTTTATTCCTCTTAAAGTTTGAATGTTCAGATTGTCAGTTCTTACAGGTCATAGCTGATCATTAGATAAGTGTATTGGGTTGCATTAATATAAATGTAAAGATCAAAAAAACAAAACCCCACAGTGTAGCTTAAAATAGAGAATAATTCTGTAATATTCCTTTATGTACAACACAATTTCAAATGACCTTATTAACAAACCAGTAAAGACAGGACGAGAAGCAAAGGTCACTTACACGTATTAAATCTTGAAGCAAACAAACTGCAGCTGCAAGTGCCACACTGCCATCCAGTTCCACTCTCTGGTCTGGCGACGGTCATATTACAGGAGCAACGAGAGGCTGCCAACAGTTTCTTTTAGCTTGTCTACTGAGACGGTGAAACTGGCCAACCAGGTGAAAAGCATTGTGAAGGAGAAACGACTTCGACTGCCGACGTGGGAAAGTAGCAGTCAGAGCAGGTCTATTGGAGCAGTGCGATGGACTCTGCCCAACAATGGGCTGCAAGCCCACATCTCTGCACATAGCAACAGTATGTGGTTCCTAGGTGCCCAGTCGGCTAGTTTTAAAGTTCAATTCAAATATTAAATAAAAATGCAGACTTCAGAATTGGTTAAAGAGCATAACTGTGCACGTACTTTATTGTAGGTTAACATTAACACGCATTATTGAGGCACCCTCTGGAGAATGTCTAAAAATCAGAGAACCCACATTTTCATACATTTTTCAGTAGTGGTTATGTATTCACCCCACATTCCTTTACATATTTGCATTTGTCTTCACGTCCATTGCATCCAAACCATACATTTGTCAATATATGCAAAGTAATATAAAACACCCACACCAGTTGGAACCTGTTAACACCACATTCCAAGAGATTTCTCTTGACCTTATCCTAAAGAGATGGTCCTGAGCCTGATGGAAATAATATCTCATACTTGGGAGGACATGGACGACAACAAGCTAAATGAGATCTTCAGCAAGTTCGGCCCAACGCTGAGCCTTCGCGTCATGACAGACGAGAGCGGCAAGTCCAAGGGCTTTGGCTTTGTGAGCTTCGAGAGGCAAGAGGATGCCAAAAGGGCTGTGGATGAGATGAACGGGAAGAAGTTGAATGGGAAGCAGCTGTATGTGGCTCGTGCCCAGAAGAAAGGCGAGAGGCAGACAGAGCTCAAACGCAAGTTTGAGCAAATGAAGCAGGACGGCACGACTCGCTACCAGGGAGTGAACCTGTACGTTAAAAACCTAGACGACAGTCTGGACGACGAGCGTCTGCGTAAAGAGTTCTCTCTATTCGGGACAATCACGAGTGCCAAGGTGATGACGGAGGGCGGCAGCTCCAAAGGGTTCGGCTTTGTGTGTTTCTCCTCGCCGGAGGAGGCCACCGAGGCAATGAAGGAGATGAACGGGTGCATCGTAGGCACCAAGCCGCTGTACGTGGCCCTGGCGCAGCGCAAGGAGGAGCGGCAGGCCCACCTCACCCACCAGTACATGCAGCGCATGGCCAGCGTGAGTGCCGTGCGCAACCCAGTGCTCAACCCCTACCAGCCCGCCCCGCCCTCCGGCTACTTCATGATGGCCATTCCACAGGCTCAGAACTGGGCTACCTGCTACCCGAGCAGGCAACTGGCACAGCTCCACCCCAGCACCCGCTGGGCTACGCACAGCATTCAGCCACAGCATTTCCAATACATGCCGAGTACCATCAGGCCCGCTGCAGACCAATCTCTGGGCCAGGAACCTCTCACTGCCTCCGTGCTGGATCTGGAACCTCCGCAGGAGCAGAAGCAGATGTTGGGTGATCGATGGTCTGTTTCCCGTGATCCAGAACATGCACCCCAACCTTGCAGGGACGGGTTTGCTCCTGGAGATCGACAACTTGGAGCTTCTGCTTATGCTGGAGTCTCCTGAGTCTCATTGAAACATTGAAACTGAAAAAATAAAAACGCATTAAATATTGAAATATTTTTGCCTGGTCCATAGACTCCAGTTTCAGGCCTTGATTACAGTAAACTAAAACAACATGTAAAAAGGCTAAATGATTGACACGTGTACAGTCGGTGACTCCTTTCTTTTTGTTCCTCTTACCGTTCGAATGCTCAGAATGTCAGTTTTTGCAGTTGACAGCTGAGCATTAGGCATGTGTATTGGATTGTATTAATAATACAATTGAGGATTCATTGCTGTTCAGGGACCCAGCAGTGGTAACTTGGCAGTGGTAGGGCTTGAACTAGCAACATTCTGATTACTAGTCAAGTAACCTCTGAATAGTATTATTATGATTAATATTATTAATATATCTTACACTGAGGTCTGCTGAAGCTTACTCAGGATCCTTTGCAGCAGCCTGCCATATGCACAAATCATTACGAAAGGACACAGAATCTCTAAACTCCCTTGTTTTATGTTATTAGTTTGTCTAATTCAATGTTAAAGCACTTTCCCCTGTAAACACTCTTTTTATGACCTCATTTCACCGTTTCATGACTTTATGCCACGAACCAACCAACTATTCTTTTATACAACTCTTTTCAAACACTTCAACCATTGTGGGTAACTACACTATTATACACCTGTAATTCTTGTTATGCTATTTATTTTATTGGTACTGTCGATACATCGATGTTAGGAGAAATACCTCATGAATACTTTAAATGAATCCTTAAAATGACACCTATTCCATTTACTAATGCTAAGCTTGCTACAGTCTGAACTTCTAGCAAGTCAAGAGAAGTATCATGCAGTTTCTGTATTTTCTATAATTGCATAATATATGCATGGTTTTAAACTCAATAACATACGCACTTGCAAAATATGTGAATATAAAGGAACAAAAATAAATTAACATAACCACATACCTAAACATCATCTGGTACCATCACCCCATCACCCCTCAATGCAGTATGAGGATGGTCAGATTGTTGTATTTACTAATAGTTACCACTAGTATTAAAATAACAGTAAGCCCAAACTGTTCGACTATGTCCTCTTAAACAAACCTGTGATTTTTTAAATATTTGGACCACATCCTCCTGCAGAATAAAACAATCAGGAAATACAGTTGAGTTGGCCCATACCGCCCTCACATCAGTGTGATTTCCATCAATGACGTGTTATGGCTCTGGGTAAGGAACAATGTTATATTGTTCAATAAACTTTTCACAGGATGCATATTTTTCATTGTTTTAGCAAAGTTTTCGCTACCTCTATACAGCAAACACCAGAATCGACAAGGTTTACATTAATTATAGTCAGTAGAATTAAAGGGAAGAGGCCATATAAAAGGCTGGGATCTACATCTAGCAGACTCGGCACTGTGTTACTAGATATCGCCCACATTCCATTAATTTTATTAAGTCCTCTTTAAACAGAAAATAAAGATGCAGACTCAAGAATTAATTGAAGAGAGTAGTAGGTCCATTATTTATTTTGAGCTCAGCGTTACATACAAACGAGGCATAGTCCAGAATATGTCTAATAATCACACAAGGAACACACATTTTTATCCAGTTTTCACAACTGATTATGTGATTGCCACACCTTCTCTACATACTGGTGTTTGAAATCTCAACCACTGTGTTCAACCATACATTATTCAATATATGCAAATTGAGATCTATCATTGTACAAATTGAAGCTTGACCCCAGTATATCCTATTGGAAGATTTTCCTGGGGTTTTTTTTTTGTTGTTGTTTTTTTTGTTTTTAACAAAGATGATCTCAACTCATACCATCAAACACCTGCAAGATGATGTTGCAGGTCAGTATCACCCTGCTCTTATGGTAAGATAATGAACCTTGCTTAGCCACAGAACTCTCGAAGAGGCTTTCACGTCTTTTAAAAGCCGGGATCTTTCCCAATACTTAGGAAGCTATTTCTCACGGGAACAGTCCAGAGTCATCTGCCGTAGACTTCCACAGAGGCCTTGAAACCACCTGCATCAGAGCCTCTGCTCTGCACTTACAGACCCACAAAGGCCTTAAGATACCCCAGAAACATTATTCCTCTTTATGCTTTCAAACACAGTCTTGCACCACTCTGCACCTGTTGCAGAGAGCTTCAAAGCCTATTATAATAAGATCACAGATCGCCTCATGAAAATACCTTTACCCCAAAACATTTTATTACCTCAGGTGGAACAGTGTGTATAGGCCTAGACCTCTTTAGATGTAACTTAGAACCGCCGGTGACCGCTGTATGCGTTTCTTTGGTTGTACAAGCTCCACTGGAGGACTCGATGAATAGTTGATGATGGAAGAGGGGTATATCAGATTCACCCCTTCTGCCTCCATGTGACAAATTAACACACTACATAAACTTTTAGAAATAAATCAGTCTTTTAACAAATGGTAAACATTCTCTAGAAAAGATTATCTTGTAACAATTCATTGAGTATATGAACTGTTTTTGTGTCCTTATATCTATAAATGAAAAGTAATAAAACATTATAGATGATAAATAAATTACATAAAATGTATAAAAGTTCACAAATAAGAAAGTACCTGAGTCTGCACTTTTCTCCACAGATTCAAGAAACTCGTGAAAGTTGGAAGCTATAGAAACACATAGTACAGAATTATAGACTGACTGAGGTGTGAGCAGAAAGATCGCCATGATGTCCTTATATCTAAAGCACTCAAAGCATTGATGCTATGTAAATAAACTGTGATCCGATTGGTTCAATCTAAGTAAATAGATTCACCTACTTTGAAGTTAAAGTTTTTCTCAAAAGGTTAGAACTGGTTGACTATACTTTGCCGTGTTCTGTAATAGAAAATGTAAACATTTATATCTAAAATATTGCACGACAGAAATCAATTCAAGACTAACCTCTAATGACCGCTAGATGGGGGAAGATATTAAGTAATAAATGAGTCCAGATCCTCCTGCCCGACAATACGGTGAGACTCTGTTTTTACGTGTGATGGAAAATGATACGAAACTATGTATTATGTGATTCATATAAAATCACACTGATCCTTTTGTTCTTAAATTAATAATGCTGTTTGCACATTTATATCCGCCTGTTGCTGATTAAGTTGAACATGTATCAGGAACTGTTAACATCAAGGTCAACTTGACACACAACCCACACTGTTTGGAGTCAGTTTGGGTTGGTTTGTGGAAAAAAACAAGCTGAGAGCTGATTGGCTTATAGCCACAGCAACAAAGGAAAGAAGAGCTGCTTAAGAAAAGATGATTGGTTAAAGACAGCACAGGAGTAGTATAACTAGCCACGGTTTTGTATACTCGGGGCTCCCTACCTGAGGAGAGCCAAACATTTATTTTATTATTTTTCTTATTAAATTACTCTCTTAATCACGTCTGACTTGCTGTTTGTTCAAAATTCCACAACATATGTCATTACTACGCCGCACAAAAAAGACCGCCTTATTTGTAGTTCCACAATGTGAAAAGGCGTCATTTTCTATGCAAACGAATGAATAAACACCTCTTTGCACCGCTGGACAGACACACTCATGACACTGTACTCATCAAAAGCAGCACCAGAGACGCACTGAGTCATATCCCGCTACACACCTCTCAGGCCAGCTTGTTTGCACGTTTTGTCATAAAACTTAAAATGTCATTTGTTGCCATTATATATAAAATTACCTATTTAAAAAACCAAATAAATCAAAAAGTACTTGTGACTAGAGAAACACGTGGCTAATCACCTACAAGAAATAATGTCAGTGATGTTTGGGGCAGGTGTTTCAAACTTGCCCAGACTCTTGAGAAGCACCTAAACGCACACACAAGGGTGTCCGCTTCCCATAGTGCTGCAAATACTGCAGGAAGGGCTTTGGTGAAACAGGCCACATGGAGGAGCAGAAGACAATCCACACAACTGAAGAAGCCCGTAGCTGCCCAGTATGTCAGAATCCACATGGGAGAAGAACCCTGTAGCTGCCCAGTATGTCAGAAGCAATTTGTGCAGGTGGGTAATGAACCATATTTGTACCCATTCGTATGTTGGGAGCAAATCAGTTGAAGACTTGAACAGTATGTTAACAATCAGTTAAAATGACTGTTGATGACAAGAAAACAATGGCTAATATGTTCCTTCACAGCTATGTCATTGGTTGATCTATTTTTGTCAGATTTAGTGCTTGTTTGGGCAAGTGTGTTAAATTCTTCCTTTGTTTTTGGTTTTGTTCCTTTTCATATAGTTGTTTATTCCTTTTTGTCTAGTGATGTCCATTATCCATTTAAAATCTGTCAAATTAAACAAATGTGAAACGAATTCCATAGTATTCAGATTTGATTGCAAAAGAGACCAACCACTCCCCGTATTTTGAATTTTGCATATACAGTATATGTGCAGTTCCAGCCTAGTCCATTGATCCAAAATCTGGCCCAGATGTATCTGTTGACTGCAAATTTGAATGATTTCTGTGCTCTGCAGCAAAGGAGCGTTTGGTTACTATCGGATGGATTAAAATAGGCTTGTTGGTAGCAAAGACATCACTAAACTGTACAGAGCAAAGGTACTCCAGGACCAGGATGGGTAAGTAGCAGCTTGATCAGTGGAATCTTCTGTGAGACGTAACAGGATTTCGGTCTTAAATGTAATGTTAGATCAAGTGAAAAACTTTAGTGGATTGAAATACAGATAAATAAATCCACTAAAAGTGCATCTGCATCACTGGTTAAAAAGTTGTTCTGCTAGTTGTCTGATTTTGTTCCAGTAATCTAATGTTTCCTGGGACTAGGTGGTTCAAGATTTTATTTCTGTGATTTTTTTAACCATAGTCTAATTGTTTGTACTGTCTACCAAATGCAATACTGAGTAGTGAAACACTGACACAATCCCTTTTGGCATCGGACATTTGTAATAATTTCAATAATCTACAGTTGTAAGTCAAGAGGGCAGCACCATTTTAAAGTCTAGTTTCCTTTCTCTGTCTCACTTTCTGGAATTTTTCCATCTGTGTTTTTATTAAATTTAAAGATGGAAAGGGTATTAAAACTCCCTTTAACTGACATCTCTTCCACTGAACTTGTAGAGAAAGTGATGATATGAAGATGATTATGTTTATCGCTTTCACTCAGAGATCATTGTCTGAGGGTCATGTTGTACAGTTCACGATGCCCCGGGTTGCAATCAGGAGGTTTAACAGTGATGTGCCAAACAGTTGTCTGTGCTGTTCTATATGATCATCACAGAACATCACACATAACTGGTCAAATTGTATCTCCAGTAGGATATTTGTGTATTATACTATATATTAGCAGCATAACTTTATGATGCAATTAAAAACATTCCCCATCCCCCTGAATACCAATCATATTACATATCTGGGTATTAAATTCTCTTCCCAGTTGTCTGTTATTCAAAAATAAATAGTCATCCAATTATTAAAACAATAAGCGACGAACTTCATTGATGGACAAATTTGCCCCTTATGCTCTTTGGACAAACTGCAATAATTAAAATGAGAATATTACCTAAACGAAATTATTTGTTTTCAATTATTCCAGCGCCACCAACCTGTCTAAAATCTTTGGACAACATCATAACTTGATTCTACTGGAAAAATAAATCACATAGAATCAAACTCACAACATTACAGAACCGTAGTTGATTATTGCAAATCAACTATAATATGGTATAAAATGGATAAAACTTAGTATATCAGACAGAATATGGATAGACATATAGCAAACATTATGCAAAGATCTAAAAGTCAGACTTACCATTTATCAGTCAAATCAATTAAAGAACATTCATGATCAACAATTTGTGGGTGGCCATGATACTAACAGCCTGGTGGAAATTTCACAAGATATCAAACTCCAGACTCACATAAACATAACACTGCTTTCATGTCACTTCCACAAGTAGCCCAAACATAAGATATAGAAAGCAGGTAAGAGCAACTATCAGTTCAGAGACATTAAACTCACCTGCATCCATATCAGTATTATAAACATTCCTAATACAAAAAAACTATCACATAAGATATACAAACTAATAATGAAATCAAATCGCATAATTACTCTCCCATCGAGACAATGGGAGGAAGATTTATTACTAGCTCCCGACGCCACAGTCTGGATTAAAATGTGTAATAATAATTACCACATGACAGCAACACTAACCTACAATGCATTCAGTACAAAATAATACATAGATTACATTATACTACACATTGGATGTTTAAAATTGGTTTCACAAGCTCAGCAATCTGTACATACTTTACTCCAAAGACAGCTGACGATTACATTCACATCGTGTGGCAGAGCACACCTATCAAGCAATTTTGGCAATAAGTAATCACACACATGTCCCATGATTTAAATAACCCTATCCATCCAACACCATCTTTATGTCTCCTAGGAGACATGTCATCAACCAATGTGACAATAGAAAAAAAACAGGATAATATATATATAACATTATTAATTGCAAATACAAACATACTCATGAATTGGAAAACAAAAAATAATATTAGTGTCACCGAATGGAAAAATCTATTGATAGACTACATATCAATGGAAAAAAATCTCAGAATGAATCAATAACAACCAATAACCTAGACTGGACTCCTTTGATAAAAAGTTTACAGAGCTAATCCATAAATGATAAATATCCCAATCTAGTACGTGTACATATACAGTGCACTCGCACATAGCCTCTCTCTCTCTCTCACACACACACACAGGCAGACGCACACAAGCAGTCACACACGAACACACACACACACACACACACACACACACACACACACACACACACACACACACACACACACACACACACACACACACATTCCCGTAATGGTGCAGGTGGCTAATACTTAAAATACTCTATCTGCATTTCCCGTTTGTCTGTTTCGTCTCTGTTCGTCTTATTTTTCCTCTCTCCCCTATTCCCGTTTCCCCCACGTTATTTATGTCTGTTCATACGTTTTATACACCCGATATAGTTGGACACAGTGAGAAGTTAGAAATAAATAATGAATAAATAATAAAGTTCTAAAGGTCCTCCGATGGGCGGAAATCAATTGATATATTTATTTCTCCAGATTTCTAACTCGGAGAGAAAAAGACGTCCTTTTACAAATCGCACCTCGTTGTGGAACTCTACTAAGGTTTACAATCCAGGCGATTATTTTTAACCTCAAAGAACATAGGCCTGCTCCAAGGCAAACTGATTTCATCCCATTAATTAACTTTAATGCGATGTTTTTTGCCGAGCATTAGGCTAAAGAAAATGAATGTTGTTGCGTTTATCAAACTAAAAGTATTTATTCTGAGCCATGCGGTAAATGATTCAGTGTGAGCAGCATATGGACGATTTTTGGAAAATGCTGTGACTAGGTAATATTTTGAAATATAAGGCGTTGTTAAAGCCTCTCATTCACGCTATTAACGTTATAAGTTAAAATAATTGAATAATTCATAAATAAATAAATAGCGTTTGTATAATATTTAAAAATAAACATTTACGTAAAAGCACTCTTACGTAACAACCAAGTTGTCATGTATTTGAATCTAAAGCTAAAGTGTTGCTATGATCGCTTTGGTCGGTCGACACTTGCCTGGCTCTGTTGAATTGCTGTTTCAAACTGTTTTATAATTCGTGCAGTTAGATCATTTGGTTAAATCATTTACGATTTTATTTTATTCATTTACTACTTTCGACTACGATTTCCAGAAAGGTTGACCGACGATCCTCACGAAAATGAATCCAAGTGCTCCAAGTTCGCCGATGACTTCGTTGTACGTGGGTGACCTTCATCCAGACGTTACCGAGGCCATGCTATACGAGAAATTCAGTCCTGCTGGCGCAATAGTCTCCGTACGGATTTGCAGGGACGCGATGACCCTCCGCTCACTTGGATACGCATACGTGAACTTTCAGCAGCAGGCAGATGCTGAGCGTGCTTTGGACACTATGAACTTTAACATCATCAAAGGCAGACCTGTGCGAATTATGTGGTCCCAGAGAGACCCCTCTCTGAGGAAGAGTGGAGTTGGCAACATCTTCATCAAGAACCTTGACAAGTCTATTGACAGCGAAGCTCTTTACGACACATTCTCTGCCTTTGGGAACATCCTTTCCAGCAAGGTGGTGTGTGACGAGAATGGCTCTAAGGGCTACGGCTTTGTGCACTTTGAGACCCGTGAGGCTGCGGAGAGAGCAATTGAGAGACTTAATGGCATGTTGCTCAATGACCGCAAAGTGTTCATTGGCCACTTCAAGTCTCGCAAGGAGCGAGAGGCTGAGATGGGGGCCAGGGCCAAAAAGTTCACCAATGTGTACGTCAAGAACTTTGGAGAGGACATGGACGACGACAAGCTGAAGGAGATCTTCAGCAAGTTTGGCCAAACGCTGAGCACTCGCGTCATGACCGACGAGAGCGGCAAGTCCAAGGGCTTTGGCTTTGTGAACTTCGAGAGGCACGAGGATGCCCAGAGGGCTGTGGATGAGATAAATGGGAAGGAGCTGAATGGGAAGAAGGTGTATGTGGGTTATGCCCAGAAGAAAGGCGAGAGGCAGACAGGGCTGAAACGAAAGTTTGAGCAGATGAAGCAGGACGGTATGACTCACTACCAGGGAGACAACCTGTACGTCAAGAACCTAGACGACGGTCTGGACGACGCGCGTCTACGTAAGGAGTTCTCTCCGTTCGGGACCATCACAAGTGCCAAGGTGATGATGGAGGGCGGCCGCTCCAAAGGGTTCGGCTTCGTGTGTTTCTCCTCGCCGGAGGAGGCCGCCACGGCCATGACGGAGATGAATGGGCGCGTTGTAGGCACCAAGCCGCTGTACGTGGCTCTGGCGCAGCGCAAGGAGGAGCGGCAGGCCCACCTCTCCAACAAGTACATGAAGCGCACGGCCAGCGTGAGTGCCTTGCCCAACCTCGTGCTCAACCCCTACCAGCCTGCCCCGCCCTCCGGCTACAACATGGAAGCCATTCCACAAGCTCAGAACTGGCCTGCCTACTGCGCAAGCAGCAAGCTGGCACAACTCCTCCCCAGCCCTTGCTGGGCCATGCAGTGCGTCCACCCACAGCAAGTCCAGGATATGCCGAGTGCCATCGGTCCAGCCGCATCCTGCCCGCAGGCCTTCAGCGCCATCCGACCAACCACCGCCTGCCAGGTCCCACGCACGATGGCCTATCAGACCATGGCATCTGAGGCTCCGGGGACAGGGATGGCCAGCGCAGAAGCTGCCAACAAGGCGTCGCTGGTGAGAGCAGTACCACAGTACAAAACCACCTCAGGCGTTCACAGCCCACAGCAACACCTGGGCACACAGCCCTTAGATATAAATGTCGAACTTACCATTTATCAGTCAAATCAATTATAAAACATTTATGTTTCTCAACCCACAGCAGCACCTGGGGGCAGAGCTCCAGGTGCCCGTGCAGCTGGCTGCGGTCCATGTGCAGGGTCAGGAACCTCTCAGTGCCTCCATGCTGGCTGCTGCACCTCCACAGGAGCAGAAGCAGATACTGGGTGAGCGTCTGTTTCCCCTGATCCAGAACATGCAGCCCACCCTTGCAGGGAAGATCACGTGTATGTTCCTGGAACTGGACAACTCGAAGCTACTGCATATGCTGGAGTCTCCTGAGTCTCTGCACCCTAAGGTGGATGAGGCAGTCGCTGTGCTCCAGGACCAGTGCGCGCAGGAAGCCGCTCAAAAACTTTAACCAGTGCTGCGCTTCTGGCTGTCTAATGGAAGAATAAGCAGTAAAAAAAATTAACATTTTAACTGAAAAAAATAAACATTGAAACTGAAATGCATTGAACATTGAAATATTTTTGCCATGTCTGTAGACATCAAGCCTGTAAGGGTTGGCACCAGGCCGAGGCCCCCTCGACCAGAGGGAGGCGTCGAGTCAACCACGCCACTGATCAGGATCAACACCCAACAGCTGGGCTAGACCTTATATAAGCCCAGTGACCCGGTCATTCAGTGCTGGGTTTTTGATAAAGTTTTGAGCCAAGCTCCTAGCCGGTAACTCTGGGTATTGAGGTCTGTGAGCCCTTGTGCTATGCCTCTTTTCTGTTCTGCGAGGGTGTCAGTGTTTTTACACGTCCCCTCCCTTCTCCAGTTTTCCCCTCTCGAGTATGTCTCTCTCCTGAGGCTTCCCTTAGCCATTCAAGTTTCTCCCCGTTTTCTGGTTTTGTTTGGGAACTTTTAGTTCGAGTTTTCCCCAGTGCATCGGGGTTGCCATTTCTTTCCGTGGCGTTCTTTGTTCTCCCCTTTTCCACGCTCACCGAGGTGTTTCGTTTTTTCCTCTTGTTTTGCTTGATCCAAGCTCTAACTGTTCTGCACACGAGCCCACCATTGTTAGAGTGTGGCTGCTTACCCAGTAAGCTATTGGTGTCCTCACCTAGCTGACCTGGATTCAAAACCACCTTACAAAGTCCAGGCCTTGGTTATTCTAAGCTTAAAATGAAAACGACAGAAAAAGGTAAAATCATTTCAAGTTTGGTTTATTTGTGGCATACATAGTCATACACAGTATAACTCACAGTGAAATGGTTGAGTGCTCTGTCCAATCTGAGGAAAAAGAAAAACAGGGGTGCATAGAGAAATATATTCTATATATATACAAAAATATATTAATAGTGCATGTACAATATATATATATATATATATTATGTTTATATGTACAATGTATATATGGATATTTATATATGTATGTACAGAATGTACAGTCCCATCTTGCAATTGACATATTTACAGTTATATGTTACATGGTGGTAATTGAACATATTACAGTTATATTGAACATATTACAGTTATTTCTATTACATATTACAGATTTTGACATGAACAGCTGATCATTTTTTTGTTTTTATTCCTCTTAAAGTTTGAATGTTCAGATTGTCAGTTCTTACAGGTCATAGCTGATCATTAGATAAGTGTATTGGGTTGCATTAATATAAATGTAAAGATCAAAAAAACAAAACCCCACAGTGTAGCTTAAAATAGAGAATAATTCTGTAATATTCCTTTATGTACAACACAATTTCAAATGACCTTATTAACAAACCAGTAAAGACAGGACGAGAAGCAAAGGTCACTTACACGTATTAAATCTTGAAGCAAACAAACTGCAGCTGCAAGTGCCACACTGCCATCCAGTTCCACTCTCTGGTCTGGCGACGGTCATATTACAGGAGCAACGAGAGGCTGCCAACAGTTTCTTTTAGCTTGTCTACTGAGACGGTGAAACTGGCCAACCAGTTGAAAAGCATTGTGAAGGAGAAACGACTTCGACTGCCGACGTGGGAAAGTAGCAGTCAGAGCAGGTCTATTGGAGCAGTGCGATGGACTCTGCCCAACAATGGGCTGCAAGCCCACATCTCTGCACATAGCAACAGTATGTGGTTCCTAGGTGCCCAGTCGGCTAGTTTTAAAGTTCAATTCAAATATTAAATACAAATGCAGACTTCAGAATTGGTTAAAGAGCATAACTGTGCACGTACTTTATTGTAGGTTAACATTAACACGCATTATTGAGGCACCCTCTGGAGAATGTCTAAAAATCAGAGAACCCACATTTTCATACATTTTTCAGTAGTGGTTATGTATTCACCCCACATTCCTTTACATATTTGCGTTTGTCTTCACGTCCATTGCATCCAAACCATACATTTGTCAATATATGCAAAGTAATATAAAACACCCACACCAGTTGGAACCTGTTAACACCACATTCCAAGAGATTTCTCTTGACCTTATCCTAAAGAGATGGTCCTGAGCCTGATGGAAATAATATCTCATACTTGGGAGGACATGGACGACAACAAGCTAAATGAGATCTTCAGCAAGTTCGGCCCAACGCTGAGCCGTCGCGTCATGACAGACGAGAGCGGCAAGTCCAAGGGCTTTGGCTTTGTGAGCTTCGAGAGGCACGAGGATGCCAAAAGGGCTGTGGATGAGATGAACGGGAAGAAGTTGAATGGGAAGCAGCTGTATGTGGCTCGTGCCCAGAAGAAAGGCGAGAGGCAGACAGAGCTCAAACGCAAGTTTGAGCAGATGAAGCAGGACGGCACGACTCGCTACCAGGGAGTGAACCTGTACGTTAAAAACCTAGACGACAGTCTGGACGACGAGCGTCTGCGTAAAGAGTTCTCTCTATTCGGGACAATCACGAGTGCCAAGGTGATGACGGAGGGCGGCCGCTCCAAAGGGTTCGGCTTTGTGTGTTTCTCCTCGCCGGAGGAGGCCACCGAGGCAATGAAGGAGATGAACGGGTGCATCGTAGGCACCAAGCCGCTGTACGTGGCCCTGGCGCAGCGCAAGGAGGAGCGGCAGGCCCACCTCACCCACCAGTACATGCAGCGCATGGCCAGCGTGAGTGCCGTGCGCAACCCAGTGCTCAACCCCTACCAGCCCGCCCCGCCCTCCGGCTACTTCATGATGGCCATTCCACAGGCTCAGAACTGGGCTACCTGCTACCCGAGCAGGCAACTGGCACAGCTCCACCCCAGCACCCGCTGGGCTACGCACAGCATTCAGCCACAGCATTTCCAATACATGCCGAGTACCATCAGGCCCGCTGCAGACCAATCTCTGGGCCAGGAACCTCTCACTGCCTCCGTGCTGGATCTGGAACCTCCGCAGGAGCAGAAGCAGATGTTGGGTGATCGATGGTCTGTTTCCCGTGATCCAGAACATGCACCCCAACCTTGCAGGGACGGGTTTGCTCCTGGAGATCGACAACTTGGAGCTTCTGCTTATGCTGGAGTCTCCTGAGTCTCATTGAAACATTGAAACTGAAAAAATAAAAACGCATTAAATATTGAAATATTTTTGCCTGGTCCATAGACTCCAGTTTCAGGCCTTGATTACAGTAAACTAAAACAACATGTAAAAAGGCTAAATGATTGACACGTGTACAGTCGGTGACTCCTTTCTTTTTGTTCCTCTTACTGTTCGAATGCTCAGAATGTCAGTTTCTGCAGTTGACAGCTGAGCATTAGGCATGTGTATTGGATTGTATTAATAATACAATTGAGGATTCATTGCTGTTCAGGGACCCAGCAGTGGTAACTTGGCAGTGGTAGGGCTTGAACTAGCAACATTCTGATTACTACTCAAGTAACCTCTGAATAGTATTATTATGATTAATATTATTAATATATCTTACACTGAGGTCTGCTGAAGCTTACCCAGGATCCTTTGCAGCAGCCTGCCATATGCACAAATCATTACGAAAGGACACAGAATCTCTAAACTCCCTTGTTTTATGTTATTAGTTTGTCTAATTCAATGTTAAAGCACTTTGCCCTGTAAACACTCTTTTTATGACCTCATTTCACCGTTTCATGACTTTATGCCACGAACCAACCAACTATTCTTTTATACAACTCTTTTCAAACACTTCAACCATTGTGGGTAACTACACTATTATACACCTGTAATTCTTGTTATGCTATTTATTTTATTGGTACTGTCGATACATCGATGTTAGGAGAAATACCTCATGAATACTTTAAATGAATCCTTAAAATGACACCTATTCCATTTACTAATGCTAAGCTTGCTACAGTCTGAACTTCTAGCAAGTCAAGAGAAGTATCATGCAGTTTCTGTATTTTCTATAATTGCATAATATATGGATGGTTTTAAACTCAATAACATACGCACTTGCAAAATATGTGAATATAAAGGAACAAAAATAAATTAACATAACCACATACCTAAACATCATCTGGTACCATCACCCCATCACCCCTCAATGCAGTATGAGGATGGTCAGATTGTTGTATTTACTAATAGTTACCACTAGTATTAAAATAACAGTAAGCCCAAACTGTTCGACTATGTCCTCTTAAACAAACCTGTGATTTCTTAAATATTTGGACCACATCCTCCTGCAGAATAAAACAATCAGGAAATACAGTTGAGTTGGCCCATACCGCCCTCACATCAGTGTGATTTCCATCAATGACGTGTTATGGCTCTGGGTAAGGAACAATGTTATATTGTTCAATAAACTTTTCACAGGATGCATATTTTTCATTGTTTTAGCAAAGTTTTCGCTACCTCTATACAGCAAACACCAGAATCGACAAGGTTTACATTAATTATAGTCAGTAGAATTAAAGGGAAGAGGCCATATAAAAGGCTGGGATCTACATTTAGCAGACTCTGCACTGTGTTACTAGATATTGCCCACATTCCATTAATTTTATTAAGTCCTCTTTAAACAGAAAATAAAGATGCAGACTCAAGAATTAATTGAAGAGAGTAGTAGGTCCATTATTTATTTTGAGCTCAGCGTTACATACAAACGAGGCATAGTCCAGAATATGTCTAATAATCACACAAGGAACACACATTTTTATCCAGTTTTCACAACTGATTATGTGATTGCCACACCTTCTCTACATACTGGTGTTTGAAATCTCAACCACTGTGTTCAACCATACATTATTCAATATATGCAAATTGAGATCTATCATTGTACAAATTGAAGCTTGACCCCAGTATATCCTATTGGAAGATTTTCCTGGGGGTTTTTTTTGTTGTTGTTTTTTTTGTTTTTAACAAAGATGATCTCAACTCATACCATCAAACACCTGCAAGATGATGTTGCAGGTCAGTATCACCCTGCTCTTATGGTAAGATAATGAACCTTGCTTAGCCACAGAACTCTCGAAGAGGCTTTCACGTCTTTTAAAAGCCGGGATCTTTCCCAATACTTAGGAAGCTATTTCTCACGGGAACAGTCCAGAGTCATCTGCCGTAGACTTCCACAGAGGCCTTGAAACCACCTGCATCAGAGCCTCTGCTCTGCACTTACAGACCCACAAAGGCCTTAAGATACCCCAGAAACATTATTCCTCTTTATGCTTTCAAACACAGTCTTGCACCACTCTGCACCTGTTGCAGAGAGCTTCAAAGCCTATTATAATAAGATCACAGATCGCCTCATGAAAATACCTTTACCCCAAAACATTTTATTACCTCAGGTGGAACAGTGTGTATAGGCCTAGACCTCTTTAGATGTAACTTAGAACCGCCGGTGACCGCTGTATGCGTTTCTTTGGTTGTACAAGCTCCACTGGAGGACTCGATGAATAGTTGATGATGGAAGAGGGGTATATCAGATTCACCCCTTCTGCCTCCATGTGACAAATTAACACACTACATAAACTTTTAGAAATAAATCAGTCTTTTAACAAATGGTAAACATTCTCTAGAAAAGATTATCTTGTAACAATTCATTGAGTATATGAACTGTTTTTGTGTCCTTATATCTATAAATGAAAAGTAATAAAACATTATAGATGATAAATAAATTACATAAAATGTATAAAAGTTCACAAATAAGAAAGTACCTGAGTCTGCACTTTTCTCCACAGATTCAAGAAACTCGTGAAAGTTGGAAGCTATAGAAACACATAGTACAGAATTATAGACTGACTGAGGTGTGAGCAGAAAGATCGCCATGATGTCCTTATATCTAAAGCACTCAAAGCATTGATGCTATGTAAATAAACTGTGATCCGATTGGTTCAATCTAAGTAAATAGATTCACCTACTTTGAAGTTAAAGTTTTTCTCAAAAGGTTAGAACTGGTTGACTATACTTTGCCGTGTTCTGTAATAGAAAATGTAAACATTTATATCTAAAATATTGCACGACAGAAATCAATTCAAGACTAACCTCTAATGACCGCTAGATGGGGGAAGATATTAAGTAATAAATGAGTCCAGATCCTCCTGCCCGACAATACGGTGAGACTCTGTTTTTACGTGTGATGGAAAATGATACGAAACTATGTATTATGTGATTCATATAAAATCACACTGATCCTTTTGTTCTTAAATTAATAATGCTGTTTGCACATTTATATCCGCCTGTTGCTGATTAAGTTGAACATGTATCAGGAACTGTTAACATCAAGGTCAACTTGACACACAACCCACACTGTTTGGAGTCAGTTTGGGTTGGTTTGTGGAAAAAAACAAGCTGAGAGCTGATTGGCTTATAGCCACAGCAACAAAGGAAAGAAGAGCTGCTTAAGAAAAGATGATTGGTTAAAGACAGCACAGGAGTAGTATAACTAGCCACGGTTTTGTATACTCGGGGCTCCCTACCTGAGGAGAGCCAAACATTTATTTTATTCTTTTTCTTATTAAATTACTCTCTTAATCACGTCTGACTTGCTGTTTGTTCAAAATTCCACAACATATGTCATTACTACGCCGCACAAAAAAGACCGCCATATTTGTAGTTCCACAATGTGAAAAGGCGTCATTTTCTATGCAAACGAATGAATAAACACCATGCCATGCCTTGCTGTATCCCCTCTTTGCACCGCTGGACAGACACACTCATGACACTGTACTCATCAAAAGCAGCACCAGAGACGCACTGAGTCATATCCCGCTACACACCTCTCAGGCCAGCTTGTTTGCACGTTTTGTCATAAAACTTAAAATGTCATTTGTTGCCATTATATATAAAATTACCTATTTAAAAAAACAAATAAATCAAAAAGTACTTGTGGCTAGAGAAACACGTGGCTAATCACCTACAAGAAATAATGTCAGTGATGTTTGGGGCAGATGTTTCAAACTTGCCCAGACTCTTGAGAAGCACCTAAACGCTCACACAAGGGTGTCCGCTTGCCATAGTGCTGCAAATACTGCAGGAAGGGCTTTGGTGAAACAGGCCACATGGAGGAGCAGAAGACAATCCACACAACTGAAGAAGCCCGTAGCTGCCCAGTATGTCAGAATCCACACGGGAGAAGAACCCTGTAGCTGCCCAGTATGTCAGAAGCAATTTGTGCAGCTGGGTAATGAACCATATTTGTACCCATTCGTATGTTGGGAGCAAATCAGTTGAAGACTTGAACAGTATGTTAACAATCAGTTAAAATTACTGTTGATGACAAGAAAACAATGGCTAATATGTTTCTTCACAGCTATGTCATTGGTTGATCTATTTTTGTCAGATTTAGTGCTTGTTTGGGCAAGTGTGTTAAAGCCTTCCTTTGTTTTTGGTTTTGTTCCTTTTCATATAGTTGTTTATTCCTTTTTGTCTAGTGATGTCAATTATCCATTTAAAATCTGTCAAATTAAACAAATGTGAAACGAATTCCATAGTATTCAGATTTGATTGCAAAAGAGACCAACCACTCCCCGTATTTTGAATTTTGCATATACAGTATATGTGCAGTTCCAGCCTAGTCAATTGATCCAAAATCTGGCCCAGATGTATCTGTTGACTGCAAATTTGAATGATTTCTGTGCTCTGCAGCAAAGGAGCGTTTGGTTACTATCTGATGGATTAAAATAGGCTTGTTGGTAGCAAAGACATCACTAAAGTGTACAGAGCAAAGGTACTCCAGGACCAGGATGGGTAAGTAGCAGCTTGATCAGTGGAATCTTCTGTGAGACGTAACAGGACGTCGGTCTTAAATGTAATGTTAGATCAAATGAAAAACTTTAGTGGATTGAAATACAGATAAATAAATCCACTAAAAGTGCATCTGCATCATTGGTTAAAAAGTTGTTCTGCTAGTTGTCTGATTTTGTTCCAGTAATCTAATGTTTCCTGGCACTAGGTGGTTCAAGATTATATTGGTGTTTGCTTTATTTCTGTGTTTTTTTTAACCATAGTCTGCTTGTTTATACTGTCTAACAAATGCAATACTGAGTAGTGAAACACTGACACAATCCCTTTTGGAAGTCAGACATTTGTAATAATTTCAATAATCTACAGTTGTAAGTCAAGAGGGCAGCACCATTTTAAAGTCTAGTTTCCTTTCTCTGTCTCACTTTCTGGAATTTTTCCGTCTGTGTTTTTATTAAAGTTAAAAATGGATAGGGTATTAAAACTCCCTTTCACTGACGTCTCTTCCACTGAACTTGTAGAGAAAGTGATGATATGAAGATGATTATGTTTATCACATTCACTCAGAGATCATTGTCTGAGGGTCATGTTGTACAGTTCACGATGCCCCGGGTTGCAATCAGGAGGTTTAACAGTGATGTGCCACACAGTTGTCTGTGGTGTTCTATATGATCTAAAAGTCAGACTTACCATTTATCAGTCAAATCAATTAAAGAACATTCATGATCAACAATTTGTGGGTGGCCATGATACTAACAGCGTGGTGGAAATTCCACAAGATATCAAACTCCACACTAACATAAACATAACACTGCTTTCATGTCACTTCCACAAGTAGCCCAAACATAAGATATAGAAAGCAGGTAAGAGCGGAGCAGTCAATGTGCCTAATATGACTGCAAAAGCCTGGCAGGACAGGAGGTATTCCTGCTTCTGCTAATCAGCAAAAGGAAGCTCCTGGCAAAGTGACGTGGACTGCAAAAAAATCACCAGGAAGGTCAAGCTACAAATGCCAGAGAGGAGCAGGGAGCACCAAAAGTTCCATAGCATCCTGCGGAAAGAGTACCACATAAGCATGGAAACAGTACAGCAACCCATGGTATGAGCATGGACAGATGAGGAAGAGCTGCTAGAACAGTACGTCCCCAATAAGCAGGCAGGATGTGGATCCGTCTCACTATTTCATCGGCAGAAATGCAGGAGCAGGTGATAATACTCCTGGGCCCAGCACTCTTCAACCTGGGTACTTTAAGGAGAACACGGCAGCCTCCCAAAAGTGATACAAAGTCCCAAAATGGCTATTACCTGTGCTGAATAACAGTATGAAGGACAAATCTACCCCTGTCCAAAGTTTAATTGATTTAACTGAATGCCAACTATACTACCACCATCAATCTGTGTAAGGTGTACTTGCAAGTGCCTTTAGCACCAAAAGCAAAAGAACTCAGTGTTTTCAACACATTTCATCCAAGCATCATCATGTGAAATGTTGTTCTTTTCGGAAATTCTTCATCTAAATATGGTTGTGTTGCTAATGAGATCATATTATTTGTTACTCTTTAAACCTTATTATTCCTTTAAGATTCAAAGTCTACTGTGTTAGGAAACCTATGTGAGAATATAAAATCAGCAGTTTCTGCATGCTTGTGTGATGAATACAGAAAGTGATCTCTTATACCTGCGGAATTAAGGCTTCAAATGTCTTGGTGTTCAGACGATATGGAGAGGCTCTGGGAATCTGGAAGGATAAACGTTTGTTTCATTTTCAGGGACTGTTGATCATTTATTTGTCCATTCATTTATTACACTATTAAGGGATTATTAATGTGCACTGGGAGAACAGTATAAAGTTATCAGTCTTCTTTATCAGTCTTCTAACTAAACAGCCTGGTCTTGTAAGGTAACCACATGCACACCTTTCCCTCAGTGATGGCAAGGAGTGGTTTAAACTCACCATGTCATCTGTGATTCTGAGTGTGAGTGCTCCTGCATTTTTGTACACAAAGCCTGCTGAGTTGGCAGTGAAGGCAGAGATGCCCATATACAGCATGTTGCTTTCATCAGGTGGCAGTGAAAATGGTGTCGGGGCAAAAGCGGGTTTCTTGTGCACTCCAATGTTGTAAAACTCCCCCTATATAGAGAGCAATGCAGAGATGAACTTATTCTTTTACAGCTCCTGGGTCTTGATTCTTCGTTCAGATTAAACTGTTCTATCAGTGTAACCTTTGTGTAACCTTTTTTTCCTACAAAAGCCCAACAGTGCTTTCTGGATACACTTAGGCACAGTTTTGCAAGTGCTCCTGTTATTCCCTGTTAATTCAGCTCTTTGGCTCAGAAAGGCTTTCTTATGATCATTATGGTCATTATTCTTATGCTTTGACAACTTGTGCCTTTTTTAACTTGTGCCTGAAAACCCCTTTACCTATGCCAATGATAAAACACTGATGAACTCCTGCAAACAAGTTGTAGTTTTTTAATTAGTGCATTAATCTTAGTTTGGGATCTTTAATGACCATCTTAATCTGTGTATATTATTTGATTGTTGGTTCTTTCCTAGCTGAATGTAACTTCCTCTCACAGTAGTGTACAACTTCCAAGCTTATCAAAGGATAGTGTTGTAGTCAGGACCATTAAAAAAACATTCAAGCAAAGACCAAGATTTTGTAGTGTTGGAATCTGAGACAAGAATGAGACTTATTTAACAATGATTTTACTTTAATTATACCACTCACTGATAATGTATTGTAAATTGTCATTGTCATAAATTGTCATAAATAATTGTCATTATAAAGGCAGTTGAATATAAACAAATATAAAGCAAAAAGGTTCATATGGCCATTTTTATTATTAAATTAAAACATAGTAATACTTAAATAATTGCTATCTGCCCTTGGGTCAATCATGGAAAGGATTAACTAGATGTGTTCTGTAATGTGTTAAATCCTCTTGATAAATGCATAGCTTTAGCTATATCATAAAATATATGATGAGTCTTTTTCTCATTATTACTTGTGTACAACAAAAGTTTGTGTGACAAGCAGCAACATGTATATTTACCAATTTATGAAAATGGGAGTATGCGCAGTGGGAGAGTAAATATCTTTTAAAATGACTCTCAATTAATGGCAATGCATTTCCAATAAGTCTCTTATGCACCAGTACTTGTGAATGTACACACACAAACCTCACCGTTTGGGTCTTCCCCAAGTCCCCTGTCCTGTTCGCACTACTAGCTAAGAGCAACCAGCTAACTTGATAGCAGTGTGACTCAATAATAATAATAATAATAATAATAATAATAATAATAATAATAGTAATGATAATAATAATAGTAATAATAGTAATAATAATAATAGTAATAATAATAATAATAATAATAATAATATGGCGCTTCCATGCACATCAGCAAGCAAATAGGAACACTAGCACTTGCATGAAATTAAGCATATTAGCATTTCAGAGGGCAGATTATTTAGCCTGCTAAAATAGCAGGTGTGGCAGCAAATGTCTGTTCAAAACACTATGTCACAGGTATGAGTATCATGTATTTGCTATAGTATGATTGTTCATGTTTGTAAATTTAAAGCTTACAAATGCTGTATTTACAGTGTATTGCAGGTTATTAAAATGTGGCAGTAATTATTAGGATATAGAGAATTGTAGTGTTTAAACAAATCATTATGTTAGAAGTATGTTTAGGGAAGAATACACCCTGACCCACCCAGAGTCACCCACTTACCTTACATTATTGATCATAAACTTGAATAGCTACAATACTGTCTGCTAATCATGCAGTTTGAAGTTTGCAAAGTGTGTACCCAGACAAAATCTGTGTTAAAACTTTCCTTTAACACCAGGTCATACATGAGTCAGACATGATTCTGAATAAATGAATGAATGAAAAAATGAAAAGCCTTATTTCATTTCAAACTGCACTTCAGGAACACTGAGCTCAAGTTCTGAGGAAACTTCCCTGCATATTTTCAGGGGTTTTCTGCCTCACCATGCCTGAATCACCTCATAAGGAGCTTGATAATGAGGAGACAGGGTGACTGAGGCAGTGAACACTCCTCACTGAGCATACTGGCTTCCAAGAGCTGGAGCTGGGAAGACCTATAGGTCTGTGACACACACTCCCACCCAGTCCTGATACTAAGAAGGTGGAACCTACAGGCTAATATGCAGCTGCCTGTGCATCAATAGGCGTCTGGGGTGTCCATCACTCAGGGAGGCGTGGCTGAAGGCGTGGCCTTGCAGACTGAGAGCTGGCTGAGGTAATCTGTAAAGGAGAGAGTAGTCACCAATAATCATGGAAATGTAGCCACAACTGTACAGTATATTTCACAGCCATGTATATTACATATCACAGACCAGGCTTACCAGAATAAATATTCCACACATACAGCTCATATATATCTGTGTGTGTGTGTGTGTGTGTGTGTGTGTGTGTGTGTGTGTGTGTGTGTGTGTGTGTAAAAACATGCTCCTGTTTTAGTCTCAACACAGACAGATATACATGTAGGAGTAGCAAACTGAAGCAAGAGCTCACCTTCACCAGTACATAGTCTCCAGCTTTAACAGTGACAGGGTTGGTATCCGTGGGATAAGAAAGCAAATCCTTTCTTGGAAAAATAACCTTCACATTCCCATCTTTCCGACCACAATGATCTTGAGATGACTTCTTACTTTACTGCAGAAAACAGACTCAGTCAAGCAAAAACAGCAGATAACATTTGTACAATATAAAAGGCTTGACTAAGCACTGTAGCAGACAGAAATTCTCTCCTGCTCTTACATTGCCTCCAGATACCATGCCACAACGTCTCACTAGGGTGGTTATTCCCACTGTTATGTAGATGGTCATAAAATTCTGTTATCAGTGTGTATATCGGTAGGTCCAATCTCAGCATGACTGGTAGCGCATATTAACACACAAGTGGCAAACACCTTGGGGTAGTTTTCTGTGCATTCGCCAGGCATGTTCTCAAAAGAAGGACACTAACAAGAATCAAAATTAAGTAAGACCCCAATCTTCAAACAGTTATTGATGGCAGGTAATACACTAAAGACCACAAGCACAGGGAAACCAGTCATTGGGATTTCCCGGTACCAAAGATGTGAACTGCTCTCAACACTTCAAAAATAACAAAAAGCTCAAAGCATCCAAAACAGACACAATGCTATGCCTAACCAGGGAAGGGTTTCAAATGAAAGGGCCACAGAAACCCATGCGGCAATCGCAAACTAACACCACAAACGGGAAAGTGACCATACAACTCAAATAGACTAAAATAGACCAAACAATGCCCTAAATACATAAACACATAAACTCTATTTGCCCTCCAGAAAAGAACAAGGCCAAAACCAAAATGAAATGCCAAAAGGTGCTAGGGCTGAGCTGATAGACAATGCCATTGTTCATCATCGTTGTCAGACAGACCTCATGATGTTGATCCAGCAGGTCTAAATAAGATAAGGGAGGAGAATTTGCTGCAACTATTTATTTTCTTGCAGAAATCTAGTTAAATCGATATGCAAAACATGATGACCAAGACACACAGATGCAGCAATCCCAAATTATTAACAGCAGAAGTGCTCCAAACACAGTTGTAACAGCATGGCTTCAACGCACTGCAGTACTCACTCCCTCCACTAGGACAAGCTGTTTGCTGTCGATGAAACTGGTGTTGACCTTAGCCGCATCTTCTCGGAATGTAAAGATAAGCTCCTCCAGGCGACAGCTTCTTCACCTCAGCTGGGATATCGTCCCCGAGACGGTGGTATGCCTGAGTTTTCTGTGGGTGTGCTACACACATCTTCATGTCAGAAGGTAAAGCCCAACTGGCAGCCACAAGACCCTTTCAATTCTCCAAATGATAATAGACAATGGTGAATTTCTTGATAGAACCATCACATAAACCAGGGAGAATGTCTGTTTTTTGATAGTGTTAAACACAATGACAAAATAGGATCTCACCTTCCTCATGCTGTAGGCAAACAGGAAGGCTACATTATAGCCCACTTCCCTGATCAAAGAGACCGACTGCTGGTGGTCCTCCTCGGTTTCCCCACAGAAGCCTGTGATGAAGTCACTGCTCAGACTGACCCCTGTAAAAAGAAATTATACATAGATATTTATTCACACAAGACCTATTATAGCTACAATAATTTTATAATTACATACTGAATGTTTGGTAATGATAGGACACCTGGTATTATCTTTCGAATGTTTTCCACAAGCTCAAGGTAGGCTTCCCTAGTATACCTATGAAAACATCCCAGAGCATGATGACTTAAAGTGAGAACTAAGTTTTAACACATGAGACATCAAGAGATTTGAGATAAGCAGGCTAATCTCTACTGTGCTTGTGGTGAGTGCTGTCGTTCTAGGAGCGTTTCTCACCCACGCCTCATGGTCTGTAAGACTCTGCTGCTGCCGCTCTGAGCTGGCAAGTGGATCTGCTTACAGATGTTCCTCCGCTCTTGGATTAGCTATAACACCTTCAGGAAACATACTCACCCACCCCAGCACAGGTCAAACGAAAACAGCACAAATTGACTATGGCAGTCAAACCTTATTTCACATATCTGATAAGCATAAGGCTTTTTCAATCTGATAATCTATTAATGATCTTTTCTACTGCTCACATCCAAATTTGCGAATCCTAAATTATTATCCAATCTGCTGCTTAAAATGGCCTATGAGCAATATCTGCACATGAATTCAGACTATAAGAAACTGTTCAACTAAATACTTAAACTCTTTGAACATCCACTACACCACACAAGCCATAAACAGTCAGGGCCGGATTACCAATAGATTACCAGAGCAGGCAGTGACCTGTAGGCCCCACACCTTTTAGGGGCCATGCAACAAGGAATTTAAAAAAAAAAACATATTAGGAGATAATTTGCAAGGGAGGCCCCAAGATTATGACTGCCTAGGGGCCTCCACAGGGTTTAATCTGCCACTGTAGGCAGTGTACATGTACATGCCCCTAAATGTAATTGGTAACATATTCCATTACATTACTCAAACGAGGAACATACTTTAAAAACTTTGGAATACTTCAACATTGTCCAAGACTATTTCAAATATAACTCACTTTAATTACATTTAAATTACATTTAACAGCATGTATTCTGTGTTCTGTATTTTGTCACCTGCAATGAAATACATTTTAAAAGTACCTTCCCCACACTAGTCATGGGTATCCCAACCAAAAACCACATGCTCACATCCATGACTCTGGGGTTTCTACCTCATCAGGAAAGTCTTTAGGATGTGGCCAGGTGAAGCGAATCCTTGTCAGGGTTTACGAGGGAGACGTGGTGTAGCAGGTCAGCGAATCGTAGGCCTCCTTGCTCATCACGGGAACACGGTGCTGAAACCACGGCTGAGGTGCGAACCAAGCTCCGAGTTGCTGGCCCCGTCCCCAGACACGTCTCTGTAGCTGTTCACGTTTTGACCCAGCAGGGTCACTTCCTTCACCCCCTATGGCCATGATCATTTCATATACTTAGTGTTCACATCTGGCCAAGTTTCACACACAGAAACTAGTAAAGCCAGACTGCACACATAGTCGCTGAAGGGAAGAGACCTGGTCAGACAGCATGCGCACTTCTTCAAGTATGGAGGACACAGGTCTGCTCCTTTCCCTCCCCCAGGTAAACGGCACAATGCAGTAGCTGAACATGTTGTCACAGCCCCGCATGATAGACCTACAGCAGTCAAAGAGGGACAAAATATACTGGATAATCCCACTGTAAGACAAGGTGCCACCAACAAGGCTTGCAGTACACAAGGTCTGTACTGTCAACAGCGTGAAAGGACTTTAAAAGTATCGACACCCCTGATATCAAACCATTATTTGAAGTGCTACATCTAAAAGCATGAAGGAGCTGAAGATGAGCCACCACGGTGTTTGAAGTTTTATATCCCTTCATAAGTGTAGGAGGGTCAGTCATGTATAAATATTTAACCAAAAAATGCAGATTGACAAGTGTTCAGTAAAATGATAATAATAAACAACTGAACTATGAGCATTTGCTGTTTTTGGCTTTATTGTGGATGCAAGTCCCATGTTTCATGCAATATGGTAGCAAATGCCTTTAAATTATAGCTGACTTTTCTGTATTTTAATCTAACAGTTGCTGTTCAGATTAAATTCAGTGTATTAGAGTTGAATATGAAAACACCAAAAACTGTCTATACATGTTAACTTAAAAATTGAACTGTACCATCTTTACAAAATCACACAGTGCAAAGTTAATTTAAGAGTTAGTGTTTAGCAGGAACTCCTCCCTTATAAATCAGCCAGATATTATTATGGCACTCACACAAAGGCACTGTGTCCTGAATGGTGAATGGGCATGACATCAGCATATGCCTCTTCCAGGGAGAGCAGGAGATTGCTGGTCCTCTGACCCCCATGGGCCAGTGCAAGGAGTCGGAGAAGATCTCTGTAGGCATCTGGCCCTGCTACAACATCCACCACCCTCTCCTTCTCCAGCAACTCAGTCTTCAGTCTCTCTGCCATGCAACCTACAAGAGAGCAAGCACACATATGCGTATACGGGCGCGTGAACCCACACACAAACATACATGCGCACACACGAACATTTCAGACTGAGAGATACATTTGAACGTGAATGAAGAACTATGGTGAAGTGAGAAGTTACCCAGGACTCCTATCTTTAATGGAGTGCTACTCTTTAGATGCTTCTTTTTCAGAACTGCTGGATGTTTGAGTCTGTTCCAGATGGTCTGCTCTGCCTTTTCCCTGTCACAATGATTTTTATTTTTTCCAACAGAAAATAGCATTACATCCAAGCAAAAAATGTCACTGAAGTCAAGGACTGCTGTCAAGTTGCACAAGATTGGCAACGTATAGATTCACTGTGTAAAATACAAACAGAAATAGGCTTTTCCTACCTTATGGAGCATGTGACAAGAAGCACCACATCTGCCTGTATAAAAAAAAAAAAAAAATTAGGAAAGATGAGAATGAAAGCTTTCAAATAAAGGAAGCGCTGTGTTTATCAAGGGTCAAAGGTCAAGGCATTGACACTTACCTCTGATAGTTCGTGGGTCCGAACATATCCACCCTTCTGAAGAATGGACCACGCAATTTCAGTGTCGTTGACGTTCATCTGACAGCCGTATGTTTCGAAATACACTGCAAGATGTAAACACCAAAATAAAATTGGCAACGACTACCGGCATACTGACACATGGGAATTAAAATCCTAAAGCCTGAACTATCATGGCAACAAATGCAGTTACATACCTTTCCGTAGCTGCGCCAGACCACTTTCTTCAGGAAGATACGATTCCTCATGTTCCTGTTGCGTCTCAGTTGAACTTTTGCCTGAAGAACTCTTAATGACGACAGCTTGGTCTTAAATGTGCTCACTCTCGTCTCATCAGTCTCATTAGTAGGAGTGCTAGATAGAGACACTGAGCAATAACCTCTGCATTTGTCGGCGAGTCGAGATAAACACTTTTGAACAGAAAACACTAGAAGTCTAAGCCTGCGGGCAGACATCATGTCTAAACGGGAGATTCGGCTACAAAGCCATGAACAAGACAAGAAACTCAATTTAACTTTAAAAGTAACGTTAGCTAAGGCTAAGTGCTAACTTAGCAATGGTGCTGTGGTTTGCGCAGAACAATTTTATATACAAAAGTATATTATCAGCGAGCTAACAAATCTGTACAAGCAGCCAATAAATATAAAAATATCTGTAGCTTAGTTAGGTAACCTAATAATTCAGCTGTAACATACACTCACGTATGACCCCACACGGTTAACATTGACATGCAGTTTTGTAATTTTCAAAATAACGGTTTCATTAAAACGTAACAGTGATACTCGTGTTTCAGTTCTAAGACAAGTAAACGGTGTAACTTGGGAGGGAGATCAATCGCAAAAATATCGATTTACGTTTTTTAATTCATATTTTTGTAATTAATATTTTTTAATTAATATTTTTTTAATTAATAGTTTTGTGAAATCTTATATTTAACATAAACGGCTACTTTTATTTTGCAAGTGTTTACTTGTTAGTCATAAGTAGTGTTTTGTGAGATGATTGTTCGTTTTCACACATGGCTCTCTGTCCCTCACCTACTCTGATCTAATGACGAATGCGTAATTTATTTTATAAGTGGACTTCACACTTCGTTCTGTTACCTAAGGGTACCTAAGGGTCAATACAACATACTCGTTTAAATGTGCTGATACAAAGATTGTGAAACAATTAATGTTTTTAATTAACTGATTAAAGTTTTACTCTGAATGAACACATTTTACGAATATATAGGAATGTTAACCTTATTACATTGTCTTTGATGAGGAAATGGGTATTTTGGATGTTTTAACCTTTTAAACATGTTTTAACCTTTTAAACTTTTAAATATTACCGTAAGGTTGTAAATACGTTCATTAATATTTTAGGTATTTTGATTATTCATTTTGCAATTTTGATTAAAAATAAATAAATAAATAAAAATAAAAAATCAAGTTATTTAAACATGTCCAAGAATTGCTGTCCACTCTCTCATCTTTGGATAACCATCTTGGTAAAAATGCGACCTTTGACATCAGTGACCTCACAACTTTAAAAAAGGTCTATCTTCATTCGACTAAAGGCATAAACTGCATGCTCCTATAGTATATCAGTTCATTTGAATTTCTCACTTTGTCTCCATACTCAGATGAGTTAAAGCTAAAAATGTCCACCCCATTGTGATGAAATATTGAGTTAATAAACATTATTTTAGAATATCAAAATATATGTTTGAAATGCTAACTTTAGCTAAAATTGTCCACCTGCTGACATGACAGTTGCACAGTACAGTGAACATATACTTGCATATACCTTCTTTGCTGTTTTCTTGTTGTTTTGTTTTAAGTAATATTTCCTAATAACTATTAAACTATTGATGTTCAGCTACGACAGGAGCTGAAGTAGCAAAGAGGAAAAGGTCCAGGTGAGATGCAGACCCTTGGAGGAAAGAGACAATTACCTGTGAAATTAGAGAGAGAGAAAGCGCTGTAGAAAAGGTGAGGAGATTTTAACAAAAAAGGGAATTCATGACTGAAAAAGAAAGGTATGCCAAAAAAACCCCAAAACAAAACAGAGTCGAGAAAGGAATAGTTGCCATGACAACTAAACATTCTTGAAGAGCTATAAACTGTGTTATCAAGGTGTATTTTAAATGTTCATAACTTTGCTTTTAATGGCTTTAAATGTTATATATAGCTTAGAAGTATGTAGAGGTTGGAGGAATATGTGTGGCTATATTTGGGCTATTTCTTCTGTTTGGGTATGAGTGGTTTGTAGCATTTAGCCTTGGACATTGAGAGTGCTGAAAAGTCTAAATGTGTCTGTGAAAGCTTTAGAAGTATAAAGTGATTGATTTTTAAATTAGTAATGAAAATGCTGAGGTAATAAAATGATATTGTAAGCAGAAAAGTATGGATGGTCCCGAATAAACTGGTTTCATGCAGGAAAGACCAGTGTAGGCTTCAGCATAAATCTTCAGGAGGCCTCTTTGAAAAAGCCTCTAGGGGATTCCGTTGAAGGGAGAGCCTTGGTTCAAGGATGGGACATCCCGGCCAAGCACTGGAAGAAACAATATGGAGATCACCAAAAGAAACAATATGGGCATCCGGTGATATAGAATAGGATCGTCTTTTAAAAAAATAGAAGTAGTTCAGGTTGAACATAATAGTACCAAGAACTTGTTGGTGTAACTATTAAATATCAATTAGCATATATTGAATAATGTATGGTTTGAACATAATAGTGGAAACCTGGACAAGTATTATGAAAAAATAAAAATGGTTATGCAAGTGTCCTTGAAGCGTTTGGTTACTATCTGATGGATTAAAATAGGTTTGTTGGTAACAAAGACATCACTAAAGTGTACAGAGCAAAGGTACTCCAGGACCAGGATGGGTAAGTAGCAGCTTGATCAATGGACTCTTCTGTGAGACGTAACAGGGCGTCGGTCTTAAATGTAATGTTAGATCAAGTGAAAAACTTTAGTGGATTGAAATACAGATAAATAAATCCACCAAAAGTACACCTGCATCATTGGTAAAAAGTTGTTCTGCTAGTTGTCTGATTTTGTTCCAGTAATCTAATGTTTCCTGTGGACTAGGTGGTTCAAGATTATATTGGTGTTTGCTTTATTTCTGTGATCTTTTTAACCATAGTCTGCTTGTTTATACTGTCTACCAAATACTGAGTAGTGAAACACTGACACAATCCCTTTTGGCGTCAGACATTTGTAATAATTTCAATAATCTACAGTTGTAAGTCAAGAGGGCAGCACCATTTTAAAGTCTAGTTTCCTTTCTCTGTCTCACTTTCTGGAATTTTTCCGTCTGTGTTTTTATTAAAGTTAAAAATGGATAGGGTATTAAAACTCCCTTTCACTGACATCTCTTCCACTGAACTTGTAGAGAAAGTGATGATATGAAGATGATTATGTTTATCACATTCACTCAGAGATCATTGTCTGAGGATCATGTTGTACAGTTCACGATGCCCCGGGTTGCAATCAGGAGGTTTAACAGTGATGTGCCACACAGTTGTCTGTGGTGTTCTATATGATCTAAAAGTCAGACTTACCATTTATCAGTCAAATCAATTAAAGAACATTCATGATCAACAATTTGTGGGTGGCCATGATACTAACAGCGTGGTGGAAATTCCACAAGATATCAAACTCCACACTAACATAAACATAACACTGCTTTCATGTCACTTCCACAAGTAGCCCAAACATAAGATATAGAAAGCAGGTAAGAGCAACTATCAGTTCAGAGACATTAAACTCACCTGCATCCATATCAGTATTATAAACATTCCTAATACAAAAAAACTATCACATAAGATATACAAAATAATAATGAAATCAAATCGCATAATTACTCTCCCATCGAGACAATGGGAGGAAGATTTATTACTAGCCCCCGACGCCACAGTCTGGATTAAAATGTATAATAATAATTACCACATGACAGCAACACTAACCTACAATGCATTCAGTACAAAATAATACATAGATTACATTATACTACACATTGGATGTTTAAAATTGGTTTCACAAGCTCAGCAATCTGTACATACTTTACGCCAAAGACAGCTGACGATTACATTCACATCGTGTGGCAGAGCACACCTATCAAGTAATTTTGGCAATAGGTCATCACACACATGTACCATGATTTAAATAACCCTATCCATCCAACACCATCTTTATGTCTCCTAGGAGACATGTCATCAACCAATGTGTCAATATAAAAAAAACAGGATAATATATATATAACATTATTAATTGCAAATACAAACATACTCATGAATTGGAAAACAAAAAATAATATTAGTGTCACCGAATGGAAAAATCTATTGATAGACTACATATCAATGGAAAAAAATCTCAGAATGAATCAATAAGAACCAATAACCTAGACTGGACTACTTTGATAAAAAGTTTACAGAGCTAATCCATAAATGATAAATATCCCAATCTAGTACGTGTACATATACAGTGCACTCGCACATAGCCTCTCTCTCTCTCTCACACACACACACACACACACGCAGACGCACACACACACACACACACACACACACACACACACACACACACACACACACACACACACACACACACACACACACACATTCCCATAATGGTGCAGGTGGCTAATACTTAAAATACTCTATCTGCATTTCCCGTTTGTCTGTTTCGTCTCTGTTCGTCTTATTTTTCCTCTCTCCCCTATTCCCGTTTCCCCCACGTTATTTATGTCTGTTCATACGTTTTATACACCCGATATAGTTGGACACAGTGAGAAGTTAGAAATAAATAATGAATAAATAATAAAGTTCTAAAGGTCCTCCGATGGGCGGAAATCAATTGATATATTTATTTCTCCAGATTTCTAACTCGGAGAGAAAAAGACGTCCTTTTACAAATCGCACCTCGTTGTGGAACTCTACTAAGGTTTACAATCCAGGCGATTATTTTTAACCTTAAAGAACATAGGCCTGCTCCAAGGCAAACTGATTTCATCCCATTAATTAACTTTAATGCGATGTTTTTTGCCGAGCATTAGGCTAAAGAAAATGAATGTTGCTGCGTTTATCAAACTAAAAGTATTTATTCTGAGCCATGCGGTAAATGATTCAGTGTGAGCAGCATATGGACGATTTTTGGAAAACGCTGTGACTAGATAATATTTTGAAATATAAGGCGTTGTTAAAGCCTCTCATTCACGCTATTAACGTTATAAGTTAAAATAATTGAATAATTCATAAATAAATAAATAGCGTTTGTATAATATTTAAAAATAAACATTTACGTAAAAGCACTCTTACGTAACAACCAAGTTGTCATGTATTTGAATCTAAAGCTAAAGTGTTGCTTTGATCGCTTTGGTCGGTCGACACTTGCCTGGCTCTGTTGAATTGCTGTTTCAAACTGTTTTATAATTCGTGCAGTTAGATCATTTGGTTAAATCATTTACGATTTTATTTTATTCATTTACTACTTTCGACTACGATTTCCAGAAAGGTTGACCGACGATCCTCACGAAAATGAATCCAAGTGCTCCAAGTTCGCCGATGACTTCGTTGTACGTGGGTGACCTTCATCCAGACGTTACCGAGGCCATGCTATACGAGAAATTCAGTCCTGCTGGCGCAATAGTCTCCGTACGGATTTGCAGGGACGCGATGACCCTCCGCTCACTTGGATACGCATACGTGAACTTTCAGCAGCAGGCAGATGCTGAGCGTGCTTTGGACACTATGAACTTTAACATCATCAAAGGCAGACCTGTGCGAATTATGTGGTCCCAGAGAGACCCCTCTCTGAGGAAGAGTGGAGTTGGCAACATCTTCATCAAGAACCTTGACAAGTCTATTGACAGCAAAGCTCTTTACGACACATTCTCTGCCTTTGGGAACATCCTTTCCAGCAAGGTGGTGTGTGACGAGAATGGCTCTAAGGGCTACGGCTTTGTGCACTTTGAGACCCGTGAGGCTGCGGCGAGAGCAATTGAGAGACTTAATGGCATGTTGCTCAATGACCGCAAAGTGTTCATTGGCCACTTCAAGTCTCGCAAGGAGCGAGAGGCTGAGATGGGGGCCAGGGCCAAAAAGTTCACCAATGTGTACGTCAAGAACTTTGGAGAGGACATGGACGACGACAAGCTGAAGGAGATCTTCAGCAAGTTTGGCCAAACGCTGAGCACTCGCGTCATGACCGACGAGAGCGGCAAGTCCAAGGGCTTTGGCTTTGTGAACTTCGAGAGGCACGAGGATGCCCAGAGGGCTGTGGATGAGATAAATGGGAAGGAGCTGAATGGGAAGAAGGTGTATGTGGGTTATGCCCAGAAGAAAGGCGAGAGGCAGACAGGGCTGAAACGAAAGTTTGAGCAGATGAAGCAGGACGGTATGACTCACTACCAGGGAGACAACCTGTACGTCAAGAACCTAGACGACGGTCTGGACGACGCGCGTCTACGTAAGGAGTTCTCTCCGTTCGGGACCATCACAAGTGCCAAGGTGATGATGGAGGGCGGCCGCTCCAAAGGGTTCGGCTTCGTGTGTTTCTCCTCGCCGGAGGAGGCCGCCACGGCCATGACGGAGATGAATGGGCGCGTTGTAGGCACCAAGCCGCTGTACGTGGCTCTGGCGCAGCGCAAGGAGGAGCGGCAGGCCCACCTCTCCAACAAGTACATGAAGCGCACGGCCAGCGTGAGTGCCTTGCCCAACCTCGTGCTCAACCCCTACCAGCCTGCCCCGCCCTCCGGCTACAACATGGAAGCCATTCCACAAGCTCAGAACTGGCCTGCCTACTGCGCAAGCAGCAAGCTGGCACAACTCCTCCCCAGCCCTTGCTGGGCCATGCAGTGCGTCCACCCACAGCAAGTCCAGGATATGCCGAGTGCCATCGGTCCAGCCGCATCCTGCCCGCAGGCCTTCAGCGCCATCCGACCAACCACCGCCTGCCAGGTCCCACGCACGATGGCCTATCAGACCATGGCATCTGAGGCTCCGGGGACAGGGATGGCCAGCGCGGAAGCTGCCAACAAGGCGTCGCTGGTGAGAGCAGTACCACAGTACAAAACCACCTCAGGCGTTCACAGCCCACAGCAACACCTGGGCACACAGCCCTTAGATATAAATGTCGAACTTACCATTTATCAGTCAAATCAATTATAAAACATTTATGTTTCTCAACCCACAGCAGCACCTGGGGGCAGAGCTCCAGGTGCCCGTGCAGCTGGCTGCGGTCCATGTGCAGGGTCAGGAACCTCTCAGTGCCTCCATGCTGGCTGCTGCACCTCCACAGGAGCAGAAGCAGATACTGGGTGAGCGTCTGTTTCCCCTGATCCAGAACATGCAGCCCACCCTTGCAGGGAAGATCACGTGTATGTTCCTGGAACTGGACAACTCGAAGCTACTGCATATGCTGGAGTCTCCTGAGTCTCTGCACCCTAAGGTGGATGAGGCAGTCGCTGTGCTCCAGGACCAGTGCGCGCAGGAAGCTGCTCAAAAACTTTAACCAGTGCTGCGCTTCTGGCTGTCTAATGGAAGAATAAGCAGTAAAAAAAATTAACATTTTAACTGAAAAAAATAAACATTGAAACTGAAATGCATTGAACATTGAAATATTTTTGCCATGTCTGTAGACATCAAGCCTGTAAGGGTTGGCACCAGGCCGAGGCCCCCTCGACCAGAGGGAGGCGTCGAGTCAACCACGCCACTGATCAGGATCAACACCCAACAGCTGGGCTAGACCTTATATAAGCCCAGTGACCCAGTCATTCAGTGCTGGGTTTTTGATAAAGTTTTGAGCCAAGCTCCTAGCCGGTAACTCTGGGTATTGAGGTCTGTGAGCCCTTGTGCTATGCCTCTTTTCTGTTCTGCGAGGGTGTCAGTGTTTTTACACGTCCCCTCCCTTCTCCAGTTTTCCCCTCTCGAGTCTGTCTCTCTCCTGAGGCTTCCCTTAGCCATTCAAGTTTCTCCCCGTTTTCTGGTTTTGTTTGGGAACTTTTAGTTCGAGTTTTCCCCAGTGCATCGGGGTTGCCATTTCTTTCTTTGTTCTCCCCTTTTCCACGCTCACCGAGGTGTTTCGTTTTTTCCTCTTGTTTTGCTTGATCCAAGCTCTAACTGTTCTGCACACGAGCCCACCATTGTTAGAGTGTGGCTGCTTACCCAGTAAGCTATTGGTGTCCTCACCTAGCTGACCTGGATTCAAAACCACCTTACAAAGTCCAGGCCTTGGTTATTCTAAGCTTAAAATGAAAACGACAGAAAAAGGTAAAATCATTTCAAGTTTGGTTTATTTGTCGCATACATAGTCATACACAGTATAACTCACAGTGAAATGGTTGAGTGCTCTGTCCAATCTGAGGAAAAAGAAAAACAGGGGTGCATAGAGAAATATATTCTATATATATACAAAAATATATTAATAGTGCATGTACAATATATATATATATATATTATGTTTATATGTACAATGTATATATGGATATTTATATATGTATGTACAGAATGTACAGTCCCATCTTGCAATTGACATATTTACAGTTATATGTTACATGGTGGTAATTGAACATATTACAGTTATATTGAACATATTACAGTTATTTCTATTACATATTACAGATTTTGACATGAACAGCTGATCATTTTTTTGTTTTTATTCCTCTTAAAGTTTGAATGTTCAGATTGTCAGTTCTTACAGGTCATAGCTGATCATTAGATAAGTGTATTGGGTTGCATTAATATAAATGTAAAGATCAAAAAAACAAAACCCCACAGTGTAGCTTAAAATAGAGAATAATTCTGTAATATTCCTTTATGTACAACACAATTTCAAATGACCTTATTAACAAACCAGTAAAGACAGGACGAGAAGCAAAGGTCACTTACACGTATTAAATCTTGAAGCAAACAAACTGCAGCTGCAAGTGCCACACTGCCATCCAGTTCCACTCTCTGGTCTGGCGACGGTCATATTACAGGAGCAACGAGAGGCTGCCAACAGTTTCTTTTAGCTTGTCTACTGAGACGGTGAAACTGGCCAACCAGGTGAAAAGCATTGTGAAGGAGAAACGACTTCGACTGCCGACGTGGGAAAGTAGCAGTCAGAGCAGGTCTATTGGAGCAGTGCGATGGACTCTGCCCAACAATGGGCTGCAAGCCCACATCTCTGCACATAGCAACAGTATGTGGTTCCTAGGTGCCCAGTCGGCTAGTTTTAAAGTTCAATTCAAATATTAAATAAAAATGCAGACTTCAGAATTGGTTAAAGAGCATAACTGTGCACGTACTTTATTGTAGGTTAACATTAACACGCATTATTGAGGCACCCTCTGGAGAATGTCTAAAAATCAGAGAACCCACATTTTCATACATTTTTCAGTAGTGGTTATGTATTCACCCCACATTCCTTTACATATTTGCGTTTGTCTTCACGTCCATTGCATCCAAACCATACATTTGTCAATATATGCAAAGTAATATAAAACACCCACACCAGTTGGAACCTGTTAACACCACATTCCAAGAGATTTCTCTTGACCTTATCCTAAAGAGATGGTCCTGAGCCTGATGGAAATAATATCTCATACTTGTAAGTGTGCTGGAGCCTATCCACCATCCTTTGCAGAAGCCTGCAGAGGCCTTTACAGAGGCCTCTGCCCTGTACACAAATCATTCTGAAAGGACACATACCATTCTGTGATTATGTTATTAATATGTCTAATTCAATGTTAAACCTCTGTTCTCTTTTTATTACCTCAAGCACCAGACCTGAGGAATTTGCACGGTCTCAAGGAGTGCGTGAAGTTTATCGCTCAGTGGAAACAAGAGGTGGAGCGTGTCTGTAAGCCTGACGAGGGCGCTGCAGCTGCATCCAGTAGCAGTAATGACTGCGGTGGAACCGTACACCCCCACACTGTTGCCAGCACATTTTTCAGTGGGCCAGCCGTCTCAAAGCTGTTGATACATTGTTCAGTCCACGTGAAGGGCAGCAGGAGAGAGGAAGTGAAGGACCTAGGCAGTGAAGGAGACCAAGCAGAGAAACACTGAATGGGCTAAAGAACTCCAGACAGTCTCAGAGCGGTGCGGCATGATGAGGGCAGAGTTGGCACAGAATTTCTGGCAGCTGGAGCTTAAGAAGAAGCTGGAACCCATGCTGCCTGTCCTGGACTTCATCGCATGGTCTCTACTCAAACATAACCAGGATGTAGTTTCACAGCTTTGGGTCCTCAGTAAACAGCGATCCTGGAGAACTTCAAAATCCATTCCAAATTCATTGTGGAACTGGATCTGCAGTGCTGTGGATGAGGTCACATTGGACCCCATGACCAAACATGCGTGGCTGCTGCTGTCTGATGACTGTAAGAGGGTTCAGGAGTACCTGACTAAGATGAAAGTTCAGTTCACCTCCCAGCGCTTTGACACTTGGCCCTGTGTGCTGGGCTGGGAGGACTTCTCTTCCAGCTGTCTTTCTATAACTCACAAATCTAGACATTTATTGGAAACGTCCGGGAGAAGCTGTAACCCCTCTTTGTACTGCTAGATGGCCGCACTCTCATGACACTGCACTCATCAAAAGCAGCACCAGAGACGCACTGAGTCATATTCCCGAACGCACCTCTCAGGCCAGCTTATTTGCACATTTTGTCGTAAAACTTAAGATGTCTGTTTTATTAAATTACCAAAAACTTTTTTTCAAAATCAAAGTATTTGTAGCTACAGAAAAACATGGCTAATCACAAAAATGAGAAATAACGTCACTGATATTTGCAACATGTGTTTCTAACATGCACAGGCTCTTGAGGAGCACCTAAACCCTCACACAGGGTTGTCTGCTTGTCATAGTACTGTAAGGAAGGGCTTTGGCGAAACAGGCCACAGAAAGCAGCATATGAGAATCCACACAGGTGAAGAACCCTTTAGCTGCCCAGTATTTCAGAAGCAGTTTGTGCAGGCGGGTAATGAGCCGCATTCGTACCCATTCATATAGGATGTTGGGAGCAAAACGGTTAAAGACTTGAAAAGTATGTTAACAATCAGTTAACAATCAGATTACTGTTGTTAGGTTGTTAACAATAGAGTAATAAATGGCTAATATGCTTCTTCCCAGTTATGCCTTTGCTTGATCGATTTTGGTCTGATTTGGTGCTTGTCTGGGCAAGTGTGATAAAAAGTATTTTTTCGTTTGTTTTTCATTTAGTTCCTTTTTATATCGTGTTCTGTTCCATTTTATATGTTGTCTATTATCCCTTTAAAGTCTGTCAAATTAATCAAATGTGAAGATTTCACTCTGTTCAGATTTGATTGAAAAAGAGACCAACCACTCCCTGCATCTTTCATTTTGCATATACAGTGCATTTGCAGTTAACCGTTTCTTGTTTGTATTAATCGCGTGTGATTCTTGTGAGTGCCGTTAGTGTTCTGTGTTAAATGTTAATAAATGTACGTCCCAGACGTTGGAGTCTGTGCGTCCTGCCCCTCACCCTGCGGCACTCGGGCCACCCCTCGTTACGCTACTGTTGCAACTCAAGAGCGAAGCACCATTTTAAAGTCTGGTTTCCTTTCTCTGTCTCACTTTCTGAAATTTTTATGTCTGTGTTTTTTTAAACTTAAAAATAGAAAGGATATTAAAACTCCCTTTCACTTAATGGCCTCTCATCCAATGAGCTGTTAGGGAAAGTAATGATAGTTAGATGAATATGTTTATAGATTTCACTCCGAGAACGTTGTCTGAGGTTAATATTGTACAGTTCATGATGCCCAGGGTTGCAATCAGCATGTTTAACAGTGATGTGCCACACAGTTGTCTGTGGTGTTCTCTATGACCATCACAGAGCATCACACATAACTGGTAAAATTGTATCTCAATTAGTATATTTGTATATTATACTATTGCAGCAGCATAACTTTATGATGCAATTAAAAAACATTCCCCATCCCTCTGAATGCCAATCACATTACATATCTGGGTATTAGATTCTCTCTGCAGTTGTCAGTTATTCAAATTTAATATCATTCCAGTTTTTAAAACAATAAGTGACAAACTTCATTGATGGACAAATTTGCCCCTTATACTCTTTGGAAGAATTGCAACAATTAAACTGATAATGCCTAAGATAAACGATTTGTTTTCAATTATTGCTATCCAGCTCCAGCAACCTGGTTTAAACCTTTGGACACCATCATAACTGGAAAAATAAATCACAAAGAATCAAACTCACAATGATACAGAACTGTAGTTGATTATTGCAAATAAACTACAATATGTAATACAATGGATTAAACCCAGTATATCAGACAGAATATGGATAGACATAGAACAAACATTATGCAGAGATATAAAAGTCAGACTTACCATCAAGCAAATCAATTAAAAACATCCATGTTTCAACTGTTTGACAGAGGCCATAACTCTAACAGCCTGGTGGAAATTCCACAAGATAACAAAGAACTATTCATTCTCGTATTTGGAACAATCAAGACTTTACCTTCAACAACAACAAAAATTATTAAACTTTACACCTTGGATAGAAAAAGGCAAACATATTCCTCATAACACTACTTTCATGTCACTTCCACAAGTATCCCAAAAGTATGATATAGTAAGCACCCAAATGACCAGCAACACTAATCTACAATGCATTCACTACAAAATAATGCATGGAGTACATTATACTACACATAAGATGTTTAAAATTGGTTTCATGGACCAGCCCCTTCATACATGAGGTCAATGGTTATAGCCCGATCTGTACCTCGAGTACTTCGAACCTCAAGTACGGCTCGGCTTGAAATACCTTGCTTCGGGTCTCATGGACGACAAGCATCGAGACTATTTTCTGTCCTGGCTCCAAGATTGTGGAATGAACTCCCGCTTGCTGTCCGGACAGCAGAGTCCTTTGCAGTCTTCAAACCCAGACTGAAGACCCATTTATTTGCAGAATATTTAAAGGACAACTGACACTGCTCCCTTATTGACTCACCAATTTAATACTTATTGTAGGGCATTTATGCTTTTTAACAAACTCTAGCACTTATTGTTTATAGCATTTATCATTGTTTAAGACAGACCTTATGTATTTTGCACTTCTAAGTATTAGCATTTATCCCTGTATTCTACAGTATTCTTGTTCATTGGTATGTTTAATTCTAACCTACTATACTGTACTTGGACATATTCTATGAGTAAATGACAAAGCACTTTTGTAAGTCGCTCTGGATAAGAGCGTCTGCTAAATGCCGTAAATGTAAATGTAATTGTTTCACAAGCTCAGCAATCCTACTTACATACTGTCACGATACGGCCCCTGCTTCCAAACGTCTCCTTGCTTGTATGTGTGTGTGTCAGTTAGGTGAGTAAGCGACTGCAGTGTCCTGGACCTGAATGCCTTTGAGAGGCAGGTGGAGCTGGTCCTCCATGGGGATTCTCCCTTGGGGGGGCTTTCAGAGAAGCGTCGTTGTCCTATGAGGACACTCCCTCCGTGAAGTCTCGCAGCCCCAGAACTTAAAGCGCCTACGCCTAAGCCTCGTAAAGACAAGGAGGCAACGTCACCAGTGCCCACCCCTGAAACGGACAAATCAGCTGGTGCGCTTCCGGACCTGCGGGCGACAAATCGTGAGCAGCCGCCTCCACCCAAGTCATCGAGGGAAGATCCCGCCCAGCCGGTCCAACCCAGCCGAAGATAGGAAGACTGGCTGGAGCTCCTGATGATAACTTCCCTGGACTGTTTAGTAATTCCTTAAAGGAAGACTGGCTGGAGCTCCTGATGATAACTTCCCTGGACTGTTTAGTAATTCTTTATGTAGTCCTGATCACATACCTATCCTGATCACCGCACCTATCCCTGTCTCAAATATTGCCCACACCTGAGTCCTATTCCCCTCATTACCAACCCCTTTAATAAGCTTCTCCTCATCGCATACTAGTCGCGAAGTATTGCTTTCCTATACGGCGTACGAGCGTTTCCTCATCCTGTGTGGTTTCCCGGTTATTGACTCCTGCCTGCTTTCTAGACCTCGTCTCCTGCCTGACCCTCCGTCACCTCCTGAACGCCACCCCGTGTACGACCCCGGACCGACCCGACCACGCTTACCTGTCTTACTACACGTATTAGTACGGCTGCTAAAAAAAAGACCTCTGCAACCGGACCTATATTTAACAGCATATCAGTAGGATAGTAGTAATACTGTAGTAATAGGTTTCTAAAAATGTATTATATGCACTATTTTTACAGCCTCTGAAAAAACATTTGAGGGTTAAGCTGAAATGTTAACACTTTCCTATTTATGTTCGCTGTATAAAATAAAATAAGTGCATGTGACTGCAGTGAACAAGGAATATGTTGTCAATATTTAGATAGATGACAGCATGTTCTTTATTTTCGCATCATATTAATTGTTAATAATTTGCTAATGATAAAAAAAGTTTCTGCGTTTTCATTACGAAATAATGTCATTTGGTCATATTTATAGTGCCTTAAGGCCATTTCAAATTTAACAGTAATGGATTTTCAGCGTAAATTTGCATTCCTGCAAAAATAAAGGTCTGTATTTTCAATGTTTAAACATATGAGCTCCGAATGGTCAAATTACGGAGCAGTAGAGTTTGTTTCCGTTCTTTTATTGGACTGGTTCATTGTCGCGAGAGCGACCGTTTAGGCGAAGTCGGTGAGTGCGCGGCCGAGCTGCTCGCGCTTGAAGATACGGTAGACTCACCGCATGCAGCACTTGTACGCTAGCAATTTAATTTCTTCAGACTGGAAATACGATAATGCTAACGTTTGTTGTCAGAAATATACTAGCTTCTCCTTTCGATCGAGGGTATATTTTTCAGTCATAGTTATAACGCCGAAAGGTGGGTTTCGTGTTAAAGCTTTTCAGTTCGTTTTTTTTTCATACTGTTGTGCTGCGGTAGTTTTGTAGTATCAGTCGAGGAGGCTAAAACCCTAACGGGTTGTTTTGTTAGTTTGTTTGCCAAACAATGATTACCTGCCGTTTTTGTAGCAAAGAACTTGATGCTTTGAAGGGTTGTGTGCTGCACTGTAAAGTTCATAGAAACGAAGCCACTTGTTTTTTCAAATGTGTTAGCATTGACTGCAAGCAGACGTTTTGTACTTATGCAGCTTTTAAAGCTCATTTCTATTGTGTTCACAGTGTGCCTGCACCCTCTGTTACTGCTAGAGCCGTTGTTACAGATTTGAAATGTGCAATTTCGCTGTGAGCGTCAAATTCACACAGCGAAGAACTTGTGACTTAAAAGAACATATAGTGGAGGGACGACCTGTGGCATGTCCAGTAACTGGTTGTAAAAATACGTTCACCGTGAAATCATCATTTACTGCTCATATGTCTAGGAAACATCAAGAATGTTCGACTGCTAGCATAACCTATGTGACATGTACAAGAAAACAATTTCTCTCATTTGTACTTGAGGATGCTTCCCAGAGCTCAAATGATGCAACAACAAATGAAAGCATTCAGTTGCCACCGAATTTGAAGGAGACCTTTCTTGGGAATGTATGTCTATTCTACCTACAGTTAGAAGGGCATCACCTTCTTCCAGCTTCAACAATACAGACTGTTGTTGAAGAGATGTAAAATGTGCATAAGTAGAGACAGGAATATACTTTGGGTAAACTACATTCACTTTTAAAAAACATGTTTTGACATGTGTCTAACAGATAATGCTATTGCTAAAATCTGTGATTGTGTTAAGGATTCAGATCTGTTCTGTCTGTCATCCGGGACCACTAAGGACAACATATTCAAGAGCTCAAGTATTCAAAAAGATGTTCAAATACATACCTGTGTTACAAACATGAAGTAGTTTATTAGAATCAGAATTATGGACGAATTCAGTGTCTTGTGTCTTCAGTCTTGTGAAGTCCAACCAGTTCTTCATTGAAAATCCATGATGCCTGATGCTAATTCTGTACCAGAATGCTTTTGAAATTGTAAATCCCTTCAGCTCTGCTAAGAAAAAAGACAACGTTGTCGCAGTCTGTCTTTTTTTGGCAAATTTACCTGTACGTGTACGGTCCGATATCGATCACGTCCCTTGTCTTACTGTGTGGAGAAAATGACTTAATTGGAAAATTAAATGACTTAATTGGAAAATTGGAAGTGCTAAGGTTTTCTCAGAGATGTTAGTGTATTTAAAAGATTTGGATGTAAATGGAATTATTGTAGGTGGTGAAACGATCCACGGGGCTCTTTGTTGTATTGCTGGTTATAATTTGGGTTTACACAGCATTGGCGGGTTTACTGAAAATTTACTTTAATTTTGCAGGTACTGTGAAATCATACGAAGTGAGTTTCAGAGTGATGATCCAAATGTACGTGGTCCCCAGGGCACCCCTGAAAGTTCTAATTATGCTGTTGGTGATCTAGACATTGAAGCTGTGGACAGTCGAGATATCAAAGGCATAAAGGTAAACTGTTTTCAATACTCTGATATCTTTTCATGTTTGTCAGCCTGGTCTCCCACCTTGTTTAGGCCTTGACATATTTGAGTGTGTGTTGTTCTATGACGTTGCACTGTACTTGAAGCATTTCATTAAGAAAAAAAAATGCCTTACATATTCATTATTGAACTGGCACATCAAGCAGTTCAAGTGCAAAGGATCTGATGCTTTTACAAAGCTATGTTCTGTTAACTCTGGGGTGTCCAAGCTTTCAGGTCAAGCTATCCAGAATTGGAATTTCCTAATGTTGCTGCCTTTATTAATTGGTGACAAAGTGCAAAATCCAGATGATGATGTGTGTAAATTAACTCTCCAGCTTAAAGATATTGTTGATATGATTTGCACACAGACGATTTCTTTGTCACAGGTGGCCTATCTTGACATTATAATCCAAGAATATCTGGAATCTGCGTTTATTTCCTGAGTGTAGCGTGCGGTGGCCCGGGTGCCGCAGGACGAGAGGCAGGACGAACAAGGTGCAGGTGTGTGCAGGTGTGGTTACAAACAAAACCACCCTCCCACTGCACGTGGCGGGCCAAACCACGTGACTCGGGGGAGGCGAGCGTTCCGTGACAGTGAGAGTCCACTAAGACCAAAACATAATTTCTTGCGACACTATCCAGCACTAATTTTTAAATTTGGCCCCTTGATTAGGTTGTGGACAATGCGTTTTGAAAGTAAACGCAGCTACTTCAAAAGGTGTGCCAGGCATTTGAAAAACTTTAAAAAATATCTGCCTAAATTTATCCAAAAGACAGAAGATGTTTCAGGCATGTCTTTCAGCTGGACCTGGACGTTGTCAGCTTCTGCAAGTCAAAGACAGTTGTACCTTCTACCCCAACCTTTACAGTGATGCAATTAAACATGCAGTTAGAGAGTTTGGCTTTTCAGAACACAGTACTAGTGTTTCCACAGAGGTGCAGTGTAAGGGTGCATCATATAAAAAAGGACATTTTCTTGTGTCAAAAAATGATGAGCACATGGAGTTTGGAGAACTTCTCATTATTTTAATTCAAAATGATACATCTGTGTATTTTGTAATGGATATACATAACGCTGACGTTCATTTTGAATACCATCTGTACTTTGTGACAAAACACAGTTCAAGGCTGGAATGTCTTAACATTAACAACTTGGTAGATTTTTACCATTGTACATTGTTAATGGGCACCAAGTCCTTCCACTGAAACACAGTGTATTGTCGAGGTAAACATGATCTGTGATGGAAACCATACTAAAAATTCACACATACTATGTAAGAAACGTATCACAAAATGAAAAGGTTTTTTTTATATATACACATATTTGATATCAGTGTAATGACAGTTTTTCCTTTTATTTGTACAGTAAGCAATCATCCATGATTCCAGAAATGACTGACTTGGGGCAAACATGGTTACACACCGCCATCTGTGAGGTCTTGCCTGACCTTCCAGAGATGATGAAGGATATTCTAGAAGAGACCTAACATTCCCTTGGGGTGGAGACATGATGATTTCAGCAAGTTCGGCCAAACGCTGAGCACTCGCGTCATGACCGACGAGAGCGGCAAGTCCAAGGGCTTTGGCTTTGTGAACTTCGAGAGGCACGAGGATGCCCAGAGGGCTGTGGATGAGATAAATGGGAAGGAGCTGAATGGGAAGAAGGTGTATGTGGGTTATGCCCAGAAGAAAGGCGAGAGGCAGACAGGGCTGAAACGAAAGTTTGAGCAGATGAAGCAGGACGGTATGACTCGCTACCAGGGAGACAACCTGTACGTCAAGAACCTAGACGACGGTCTGGACGACGCGCGTCTACGTAAGGAGTTCTCTCCGTTCGGGACCATCACAAGTGCCAAGGTGATGATGGAGGGCGGCCGCTCCAAAGGGTTCGGCTTCGTGTGTTTCTCCTCGCCGGAGGAGGCCGCCACGGCCATGACGGAGATGAATGGGCGCGTTGTAGGCACCAAGCCGCTGTACGTGGCTCTGGCGCAGCGCAAGGAGGAGCGGCAGGCCCACCTCTCCAACAAGTACATGAAGCGCACGGCCAGCGTGAGTGCCTTGCCCAACCTCGTGCTCAACCCCTACCAGCCTGCCCCGCCCTCCGGCTACAACATGGAAGCCATTCCACAAGCTCAGAACTGGCCTGCCTGCTACCCGAGCAGGCAACTGGCACAGCTCCACCCCAGCACCCCCTGGGCTACGCACAGCATACAACCACAGCATTTCCAATACATGCCGAGTACCATCAGGCCGGCTGCAGACCAATCTCTGGGCCAGGAACCTCTCACTGCCTCCGTGCTGGATCTGGAACCTCCGCAGCAGCAGAAGCAGATGTTGGGTGATGGATGGTCTGTTTCCCGTGATCCAGAACATGCACCCCAAACTTGCAGGGACGGGTTTGCGCCTGGAGATCGACAACTCGGAGCTTCTGCATATGCTGGAGTCTCCTGAGTCTCATTGAAACACTGAAACTGAAAAAATAAAAACGCATTAAATATTTTAAATATTTTTGCCTGGTCTGTAGACTCCAGTTTCAGGCCTTGATTGCAGTAAACTAAAACAACATGTAAAAAGGCTAAATGATTGAGACGTGTACAGTCCGTCACTCCTTTCTTTTTGTTCCTCTTACTGTTCGAATGCTCAGAATGTCAGAATGTTTTTGCAGTTGACAGCTGAGCATTAGGCATGTGTATTGGATTGTATTAATAATACAATTGAGGATTCATTGCTGTTCAGGGACCCAGCAGTGGTAACTTGGCAGTGGTAGGGCTTGAACTAGCAACATTCTGATTACAAGTCAAGTAACCTCTGACTAGTATTATTATGATTAATATTATTAATATATCTTACACTGAGGTCTGCTGAAGCCTACCCAGGATCCTTTGCAGCAGCCTGCCATATGCAGAAATCATTATGAAAGGACACAGAATCTCTAAACTCCCTTGTTTTATGTTATTAGTTTGTCTAATTCAATGTTAAAGCACTTTCCCCTGTAAACACTCTTTTTATGACCTCATTTCACCGTTTCATGACTTTATGCCACGAACCAACCAACTATTTTTTTATACAACTCTTTTCAAACACTTTAACCATTGTGGGTAACTACACTATTATACACCTATAATTCTTGTTATGCTATCTATTGTATTGCCACTGTCGATACATCGATGTTAGGAGAAATACCTCATGAATACTTTAAATGAATCCTTAAAATGACACCTATTCCATTTACTAATGCTAAGCTTGCTACAGTCTGAACTTCTAGCAAGTCAAGAGAAGTCTCATGCAGTTTCTGTATTTTCTATAATTGCATAATATATGGATGGTTTTAAACTCAATAACATACGCACTTGCAAAATACGTGAATATAAAGGAACAAAAATAAATGAACATAACCACATACCTAAACATCATCTGGTACCATCTCCCCATCACCCCTCAATGCAGCATGAGGATGGTCAGATTGTTGTATTTACTAATAGTTACCACTAGTATTAAAATAACAGTAAGCCCAAATCGTTCGACTATGTCCTCTTAAACAAACCTGTGATTTTTTTAATATTTGGATCACATCCTGCAGAATAAAACAATCAGGAAATACAGTTGAGTTGGCTCATACCGCCCTCACATCAGTGTGATATCCATCAATGATGTGTTATGGCTCTGGGTAAGGAACAATGTTATATTGTTCAATAAACTTCACAGGATGCAAATTTTTCATTGTTTTAGCAAAGTTTTCGCTACCTCTATACAGCAAACACCAGAATCGACAAGGTTTACATTAATTATAGTCAGTAGAATTAAAGGGAAGAGGCCATATAAAAGGCTGGGATCTACGTTTAGCGGACTCGGCACTGTGTTACTAGATATTCCCCACCTTCCAGTAATTTTATTAAGTCCTCTTTAAACAGAAAATAAAGATGCAGAATTAATTGAAGAGAGTAGTAGGTCCATTATTTATTTTGAGCTCAGCGTTACATACAAACGAGGCATAGTCCAGAATATGTCTAATAATCACACAAGGAACACACATTTTTATCCAGTTTTCACAACTGATTATGTGATTGCCACACCTTCTCTACATACTGGTGTTTGAAATCTCCACCACTGTGTTCAACCATACATTATTCAATATATGCAAATTGAGATCTATCATTGTACAAATTGAAGCTTGACCCCAGTATATCCTATTGGAAGATTTTCCTGTTTTTTTTTTGTTGTTGTTGTTTTTTTTGGTTTTAACAAAGATGATCTTAACTCATACCATCAAACACCTGCAAGATGATGTTGCAGGTCAGTATCACCCTGCTCTTATGGTAAGATAATGAACCTTGCTTAGCCACAGAACTCTCGAAGAGGCTTTCACGTCTTTTAAAAGCCGGGATCTTTCCCAATACTTAGGAAGCTATTTCTCACGGGAACAGTCCAGAGTCATCTGCCGTAGACTTCCACAGAGGCCTTGAAACCACCTGCATCAGAGCCTCTGCTCTGCATTTACAGACCCAAAAAGGCCTTAAGATACCCCAGAAACATTATTCCTCTTTATGCTTTCAAACACAGTCTTGCACCACTCTGCACCTGTTGCAGAGAGCTTCAAAGCCTATTATAATTAGATCACAGATCGCCTCATGAAAATACCTTTACCCCAAAACATTTTATTACCTCAGGTGGAACAGTGTGTATAGGCCTAGACCTCTGTAGATGTAACTTAGAACCGCCGGTGACCGCTGTATGCGTTTCTTTGGTTGTACAAGCTCCACTGGAGGACTCGATGAATAGTTGATGATGGAAGAGGGGTATATCAGATTCACCCCTTCTGCCTCCATGTGACAAATTAACACACTGCATAAACTTTTAGAAATAAATCAGTCTTTTAACAAATGGTAAACATTCTCTAGAAAAGATTATCTTGTAACAATTCATTGAGTATATGAACTGTTTTTGTGTCCTTATATCTATAAATGAAAAGTAATAAAACATTATAGATGATAAATAAATTACATAAAATGTATAAAAGTTCACAAATAAGAAAGTACCTGAGTCTGCACTTTTCTCCACAGATTCAAGAAACTCGTGAAAGTTGGAAGCTATAGAAACACATAGTACAGAATTATAGACTGACTGAGGTGTGAGCAGAAAGATCGCCATGATGTCCTTATATCTAAAGCACTCAAAGCATTGATGCTATGTAAATAAACTGTGATCCGATTGGTTCAATCTAAGTAAATAGATTCACCTACTTTGAAGTTAAAGTTTTTCTCAAAAGGTTAGAACTGGTTGACTATACTTTGCCGTGTTCTGTAATAGAAAATGTAAACATTTATATCTAAAATATTGCACGACAGAAATCAATTCAAGACTAACCTCTAATGACCGCTAGATGGGGGAAGATATCAAGTAATAAATGAGTCCAGATCCTCCTGCCCGACAATACGGTGAGACTCTGTTTTTACGTGTGATGGAAAATGATACGAAACTATGTATTATGTGATTCATATAAAATCACACTGATCCTTTTGTTCTTAAATTAATAATGCTGTTTGCACATTTGTATCCGCCTGTTGCTGATTAAGTTGAACATGTATCAGGAACTGTTAACATCAAGGTCAACTTGACACACAACCCACACTGTTTGGAGTCAGTTTGGGTTGGTTTGTGGAAAAAAACAAGCTGAGAGCTGATTGGCTTATAGCCACAGCAACAAAGGAAAGAAGAGCTGCTTAAGAAAAGATGATTGGTTAAAGACAGCACAGGAGTAGTATAACTAGCCACGGTTTTGTATACTCGGGGCTCCCTACCTGAGGAGAGCCAAACATTTATTTTATTCTTTTTCTTATTAAATTACTCTCTTAATCACGTCTGACTTGCTGTTTGTTCAAAATTCCACAACATATGTCATTACTACGCCGCACAAAAAAGACCGCCATATTTGTAGTTCCACAATGTGAAAAGGCGTCATTTTCTATGCAAACGAATGAATAAACACCATGCCATGCCTTGCTGTATCCCCTCCTTGCACCGCTGGACAGACACACTCATGACACTGTACTCATCAAAAGCAGCACCAGAGACGCACTGAGTCATATCCCGCTACACACCTCTCAGGCCAGCTTGTTTGCACGTTTTGTCATAAAACTTAAAATGTCATTTGTTGCCATTATATATAAAATTACCTATTTAAAAAAACAAATAAATCAAATAGTACTTGTGGCTAGAGAAACACGTGGCTAATCACCTACAAGAAATAATGTCAGTGATGTTTGGGGCAGGTGTTTCAAACTTGCCCAGACTCTTGAGAAGCACCTAAACGCTCACACAAGGGTGTCCGCTTGCCATAGTGCTGCAAATACTGCAGGAAGGGCTTTGGTGAAACAGGCCACATGGAGGAGCAGAAGACAATCCACACAACTGAAGAAGCCCATAGCTGCCCAGTATGTCAGAATCCACACGGGAGAAGAACCCTGTAGCTGCCCAGTATGTCAGAAGCAATTTGTGCAGCTGGGTAATGAACCATATTTGTACCCATTCGTATGTTGGGAGCAAATCAGTTGAAGACTTGAACAGTATGTTAACAATCAGTTAAAATTACTGTTGATGACAAGAAAACAATGGCTAATATGTTCCTTCACAGCTATGTCATTGGTTGATCTATTTTTGTCAGATTTAGTGCTTGTTTGGGCAAGTGTGTTAAAGTCTTCCTTTGTTTTTGGTTTTGTTCCTTTTCATATAGTTGTTTATTCCTTTTTTTCTAGTGATGTCCATTATCCATTTAAAATCTGTCAAATTAAACAAATGTGAAACAAATTCCATAGTATTCAGATTTGATTGCAAAAGAGACCAACCACTCCCCGTATTTTGAATTTTGCATATACAGTATATGTGCAGTTCCAGCCTAGTCAATTGATCCAAAATCTGGCCCAGATGTATCTGTTGACTGCAAATTTGAATGATTTCTGTGCTCTGCAGCAAAGGAGCGTTTGGTTACTATCTGATGGATTAAAATAGGCTTGTTGGTAGCAAAGACATCACTAAAGTGTACAGAGCAAAGGTACTCCAGGACCAGGATGGGTAAGTAGCAGCTTGATCAGTGGAATCTTCTGTGAGACGTAACAGGATTTCGGTCTTAAATGTAATGTTAGATCAAGTGAAAAAAATTAGTGGATTGAAATACAGATAAAAAAATCCACTAAAAGTGCATCTGCATCATTGGTTAAAAAGTTGTTCTGCTAGTTGTCAGATTTTGTTCCAGTAATCTAATGTTTCCTGGGACTAGGTGGTTCAAGATTATATTGGTGTTTGCTTTATTTCTGTGATTTTTTTAACCATAGTCTAATTGTTTATACTGTCTACCAAATGCAATACTGAGTAGTGAAACACTGACTCAATCCCTTTTGGCGTCAGACATTTGTAATATTTTCAATAATCTACAGTTGTAAGTCAAGAGGGCAGCACCATTTTAAAGTGTAGTTTCCTTTCTCTGTCTCACTTTCTGGAATTTTTCCGTCTGTGTTTTTATTAAAGTTAAAAATGGAAAGGGTATTAAAACTACCTTTCACTGACATCTCTTCCACTGAACTTGTAGAGAAAGTGATGATATGAAGATGATTATGTTTATCGCTTTCACTCAGAGATCATTGTCTCAGGGTCATGTTGTACAGTTCACGATGTCCCGGGTTGCAATCAGGAGGTTTAACAGTGATGTGCCACACAGTTGTCTGTGGTGTTCTTATATGATCTAAAAGTCAGACTTACCATTTATCAGTCAAATCAATTAAAGAACATTCATGATCAACAATTTGTGGGTGGCCATGATACTAATGGCCTGGTGGAAATTCCACAAGATATCAAACTCCACACTAACATAAACATAACACTGCTTTCATGTCACTTCCACAAGTAGCCCAAACATAAGATATAGAAAGCAGGTAAGAGCGGAGCAGTCAATGTGCCTAATATGACTGCAAAAGCCTGGCAGGACAGGAGGTATTCCTGCTTCTGCTAATCAGCAAAAGGAAGCTCCTGGCAAAGTGACGTGGACTGCAAAAAAATCACCAGGAAGGTCAAGCTACAAATGCCAGAGAGGAGCAGGGAGCACCAAAAGTTCCATAGCATCCTGCGGAAAGAGTACCACATAAACATGGAAACAGTACAGCAACCCATGGTATGAGCATGGACAGATGAGGAAGAGCTGCTAGAACAGTACGTCCCCAATAAGCAGGCAGGATGTGGATCCGTCTCACTATTTCATCGGCAGAAATGCAGGAGCAGGTGATAATACTCCTGGGCCCAGCACTCTTCAACCTGGGTACTTTAAGGAGAACACGGCAGCCTCCCAAAAGTGATACAAAGTCCCAAAATGGCTATTACCTGTGCTGAATAACAGTATGAAGGACAAATCTACCCCTGTCCAAAGTTTAATTGATTTAACTGAATGCCAACTATACTACCACCATCAATCTGTGTAAGGTGTACTTGCAAGTGCCTTTAGCACCAAAAGCAAAAGAACTCAGTGTTTTCAACACATTTCATCCAAGCATCATCATGTGAAATGTTGTTCTTTTCGGAAATTCTTCATCTAAATATGGTTGTGTTGCTAATGAGATCATATTATTTGTTACTCTTTAAACCTTATTATTCCTTTAAGATTCAAAGTCTACTGTGTTAGGAAACCTATGTGAGAATATAAAATCAGCAGTTTCTGCATGCTTGTGTGATGAATACAGAAAGTGATCTCTTATACCTGCGGAATTAAGGCTTCAAATGTCTTGGTGTTCAGACGATATGGAGAGGCTCTGGGAATCTGGAAGGATAAACGTTTGTTTCATTTTCAGGGACTGTTGATCATTTATTTGTCCATTCATTTATTACACTATTAAGGGATTATTAATGTGCACTGGGAGAACAGTATAAAGTTATCAGTCTTCTAACTAAATAGCCTGGTCTTGTAAGGTAACCACATGCACACCTTTCCCTCAGTGATGGCAAGGAGTGGTTTAAACTCACCATGTCATCTGTGATTCTGAGTGTGAGTGCTCCTGCATTTTTCTACACAAAGCCTGCTGAGTTGGCAGTGAAGGCAGAGATGCCCATATACAGCATGTTGCTTTCATCAGGTGGCAGTGAAAATGGTGTCGGGGCAAAAGCGGGTTTCTTGTGCACTCCAATGTTGTAAAACTCCCCCTATATAGAGAGCAATGCAGAGATTAACTTATTCTTTTACAGCTCCTGGGTCTTGATTCTTCGTTCAGATTAAACTGTTTTATCAGTGTAACCTTTGTGTAACCTTTTTTTCCTACAAAAGCCCAACAGTGCTTTCTGGATACACTTAGGCACAGTTTTGCAAGTGCTCCTGTTATTCCCTGTTAATTCAGCTCTTTGGCTCAGAAAGGCTTTCTTATGATCATTATGGTAATTATTCTTATGCTTTGACAACTTGTGCCTTTTTTAACTTGTGCCTGAAAACCCCTTTACCTATGCCAATGATAAAACACTGATGAACTCCTGCAAACAAGTTGTAGTTTTTTAATTAGTGCATTAATCTTAGTTTGGGATCTTTAATGACCATCTTAATCTGTGTATATTATTTGATTGTTGGTTCTTTCCTAGCTGAATGTAACTTCCTCTCACAGTAGTATACAACTTCCAAGCTTATCAAAGGATAGTGTTGTAGTCAGGACCATTAAAAAAACATTCAAGCAAAGACCAAGATTTTGTAGAGTTGGAATCTGAGACAAGAATGAGACTTATTTAACAATGATTTTACTTTAATTATACCACTCACTGATAATGTATTGTAAATTGTCATTGTCATAAATTGTCATAAATAATTGTCATTATAAAGGCAGTTGAATATAAACAAATATAAAGCAAAAAGGTTCATATGGCCATTTTTATTATTAAATTAAAACATAGTAATACTTAAATAATTGCTATCTGCCCTTGGGTCAATCATGGAAAGGATTAACTAGATGTGTTCTGTAATGTGTTAAATCCTCTTGATAAATGCATAGCTTTAGCTATATCATAAAATATATGATGAGTCTTTTTCTCATTATTACTTGTGTACAACAAAAGTTTGTGTGACAAGCAGCAACATGTATATTTACCAATTTATGAAAATGGGAGTATGCGCAGTGGGAGAGTAAATATCTTTTAAAATGACTCAATTAATGGCAATGCATTTCCAATAAGTCTCTTATGCACCAGTACTTGTGAATGTACACACACAAACCTCACCGTTTGGGTCTTCCCCAAGTCCCCTGTCCTGTTCGCACTACTAGCTAAGAGCAACCAGCTAACTTGATAGCAGTGTGACTCAATAATAATAATAATAATAATAATAATAATAATAATAATAGTAATGATAATAATAATAGTAATAATAGTAATAATAATAATAGTAATAATAATAATAATAATAATAATATGGCGCTTCCATGCACATCAGCAAGCAAATAGGAACACTAGCACTTGCATGAAATTAAGCATATTAGCATTTCAGAGGGCAGATTATTTAGCCTGCTAAAATAGCAGGTGTGGCAGCAAATGTCTGTTCAAAACACTATGTCACAGGTATGAGTATCATGTATTTGCTATAGTATGATTGTTCATGTTTGTAAATTTAAAGCTTACAAATGCTGTATTTACAGTGTATTGCAGGTTATTAAAATGTGGCAGTAATTATTAGGATATAGAGAATTGTAGTGTTTAAACAAATCATTATGTTAGAAGTATGTTTAGGGAAGAATACACCCTGACCCACCCAGAGTCACCCACTTACCTTACATTATTGATCATAAACTTGAATAGCTACAATACTGTCTGCTAATCATGCAGTTTGAAGTTTGCAAAGTGTGTACCCAGACAAAATCTGTGTTAAAACTTTCCTTTAACACCAGGTCATACATGAGTCAGACATGATTCTGAATAAATGAATGAATGAAAAAATGAAAAGCCTTATTTCATTTCAAACTGCACTTCAGGAACACTGAGCTCAAGTTCTGAGGAAACTTCCCTGCATATTTTCAGGGGTTTTCTGCCTCACCATGCCTGAATCACCTCATAAGGAGCTTGATAATGAGGAGACAGGGTGACTGAGGCAGTGAACACTCCTCACTGAGCATACTGGCTTCCAAGAGCTGGAGCTGGGAAGACCTATAGGTCTGTGACACACACTCCCACCCAGTCCTGATACTAAGAAGGTGGAACCTACAGGCTAATATGCAGCTGCCTGTGCATCAATAGGCGTCTGGGGTGTCCATCACTCAGGGAGGCGTGGCTGAAGGCGTGGCCTTGCAGACTGAGAGCTGGCTGAGGTAATCTGTAAAGGAGAGAGTAGTCACCAATAATCATGGAAATGTAGCCACAACTGTACAGTATATTTCACAGCCATGTATATTACATATCACAGACCAGGCTTACCAGAATAAATATTCCACACATACAGCTCATATATATCTGTGTGTGTGTGTGTATGTGTGTGTGTGTGTGTGTGTGTGTGTGTAAAAACATGCTCCTGTTTTAGTCTCAACACAGACAGATATACATGTAGGAGTAGCAAACTGAAGCAAGAGCTCACCTTCACCAGTACATAGTCTCCAGCTTTAACAGTGACAGGGTTGGTATCCGTGGGATAAGAAAGCAAATCCTTTCTTGGAAAAATAACCTTCACATTCCCATCTTTCCGACCACAATGATCTTGAGATGACTTCTTACTTTACTGCAGAAAACAGACTCAGTCAAGCAAAAACAGCAGATAACATTTGTACAATATAAAAGGCTTGACTAAGCACTGTAGCAGACAGAAATTCTCTCCTGCTCTTACATTGCCTCCAGATACCATACCACAACGTCTCACTAGGGTGGTTATTCCCACTGTTATGTAGATGGTCATAAAATTCTGTTATCAGTGTGTATATCGGTAGGTCCAATCTCAGCATGACTGGTAGCGCATATTAACACACAAGTGGCAAACACCTTGGGGTAGTTTTCTGTGCATTCGCCAGGCATGTTCTCAAAAGAAGGACACTAACAAGAATCAAAATTAAGACAGACCCCAATCTTCAAACAGTTATTGATGGCAGGTAATACACTAAAGACCACAAGCACAGGGAAACCAGTCATTGGGATTTCCCGGTACCAAAGATGTGAACTGCTCTCAACACTTCAAAAATAACAAAAAGCTCAAAGCATCCAAAACAGACACAATGCTATGCCTAACCAGGGAAGGGTTTCAAATGAAAGGGCCACAGAAACCCATGCGGCAATCGCAAACTAACACCACAAACGGGAAAGTGACCATACAACTCAAATAGACTAAAATAGACCAAACAATGCCCTAAATACATAAACACATAAACTCTATTTGCCCTCCAGAAAAGAACAAGGCCAAAACCAAAATGAAATGCCAAAAGGTGCTAGGGCTGAGCTGATAGACAATGCCATTGTTCATCAACGTTGTCAGACAGACCTCATGATGTTGATCCAGCAGGTCTAAATAAGATAAGGGAGGAGAATTTGCTGCAACTATTTATTTTCTTGCAGAAATCTAGTTAAATCGATATGCAAAACATGATGACCAAGACACACAGATGCAGCAATCCCAAATTATTAACAGCAGAAGTGCTCCAAACACAGTTGTAACACAGCATGGCTTCAACCCACTGCAGTACTCACTCCCTCCACTAGGACAAGCTGTTTGCTGTCGATGAAACTGGTGTTGACCTTAGCCGCATCTTCTCGGAATGTAAAGATAAGCTCCTCCAGGCGACAGCTTCTTCACCTCAGCTGGGATATCGTCCCCGAGACGGTGGTATGCCTGAGTTTTCTGTGGGTGTGGTACACACATCTTCATGTCAGAAGGTAAAGCCCAACTGGCAGCCACAAGACCCTTTCAATTCTCCAAATGATAATAGACAATGGTGAATTTCTTGATAGAACCATCACATGAACCAGGGAGAATGTCTGTTTTTTGATAGTGTTAAACACAATGACAAAATAGGATCTCACCTTCCTCATGCTGTAGGCAAACAGGAAGGCTACATTATAGCCCACTTCCCTGATCAAAGAGACCGACTGCTGGTGGTCCTCCTCTGTTTCCCCACAGAAGCCTGTGATGAAGTCACTGCTCAGACTGACCCCTGTAAAAAGAAATTATACATAGATATTTATTCACACAAGACCTATTATAGCTACAATAATTTTATAATTACATACTGAATGTTTGGTAATGATAGGACACCTGGTATTATCTTTCGAATGTTTTCCACAAGCTCAAGGTAGGCTTCCCTAGTATACCTATGAAAACATCCCAGAGCATGATGACTTAAAGTGAGAACTAAGTTTTAACACATGAGACATCAAGAGATTTGAGATAAGCAGGCTAATCTCTACTGTGCTTGTGGTGAGTGCTGTCGTTCTAGGAGCGTTTCTCACCCACGCCTCATGGTCTGTAAGACTCTGCTGCTGCCGCTCTGAGCTGGCAAGTGGATCTGCTTACAGATGTTCCTCCGCTCTTGGATTAGCTATAACACCTTCAGGAAACATACTCACCCACCCCAGCACAGGTCAAACGAAAACAGCACAAATTGACTATGGCAGTCAAACCTTATTTCACATATCTGATAAGCATAAGGCTTTTTCAATCTGATAATCTATTAATGATCTTTTCTACTGCTCACATCCAAATTTGCGAATCCTAAATTATTATCCAATCTGCTGCTTAAAATGGCCTATGAGCAATATCTGCACATGAATTCAGACTATAAGAAACTGTTCAACTAAATACTTAAACTCTTTGAACATCCACTACACCACACAAGCCATAAACAGTCAGGGCCGGATTACCAATAGATTACCAGAGCAGGCAGTGACCTGTAGGCCCCACACCTTTTAGGGGCCATGCAACAAGGAATTAAAAAAAAAAAAACATTAGGAGATAATTTGCAAGGGAGGCCCCAAGATTATGACTGCCTAGGGGCCTCCACAGGGTTTAATCTGCCACTGTAGGCAGTGTACATGTACATGCCCCTAAATGTAATTGGTAACATATTCCATTACATTACTCAAACGAGAAACATACTTTAAAAACTTTGGAATACTTCAACATTGTCCAAGACTATTTCAAATATAACTCACTTTAATTACATTTAAATTACATTTAACAGCATGTATTCTGTGTTCTGTATTTTGTCACCTGCAATGAAATACATTTTAAAAGTACCTTCCCCACACTAGTCATGGGTATCCCAACCAAAAACCACATGCTCACATCCATGACTCTGGGGTTTCTACCTCATCAGGAAAGTCTTTAGGATGTGGCCAGGTGAAGCGAATCCTTGTCAGGGTTTACGAGGGAGACGTGGTGTAGCAGGTCAGCGAATCGTAGGCCTCCTTGCTCATCACGGGAACACGGTGCTGAAACCACGGCTGAGGTGCGAACCAAGCTCCGAGTTGCTGGCCCCGTCCCCAGACACGTCTCTGTAGCTGTTCACGTTTTGACCCAGCAGGGTCACTTCCTTCACCCCCTATGGCCATGATCATTTCATATACTTAGTGTTCACATCTGGCCAAGTTTCACACACAGAAACTAGTAAAGCCAGACTGCACACATAGTCGCTGAAGGGAAGAGACCTGGTCAGACAGCATGCGCACTTCTTCAAGTATGGAGGACACAGGTCTGCTCCTTTCCCTCCCCCAGGTAAACGGCACAATGCAGTAGCTGCACATGTTGTCACAGCCCCGCATGATAGACCTACAGCAGTCAAAGAGGGACAAAATATATTGGATAATCCCACTGTAAAACAAGGTGCCACCAACAAGGCTTGCAGTACACAAGGTCTGTACTGTCAACAACGTGAAAGGACTTTAAAAGTATCGACACCCCTGATATCAAACCATTGTTTGAAGTGCTACATCTAAAAGCATGAAGGAGCTGAAGATGAGCCACCACGGTGTTTGAAGTTTTATATCCCTTCATAAGTGTAGGAGGGTCAGTCATGTATAAATATTTAACCAAAAAATGCAGATTGACAAGTGTTCAGTAAAATGATAATAATAAACAACTGAACTATGAGCATTTGCTGTTTTTGGCTTTATTGTGGATGCAAGTCCCATGTTTCATCCAATATGGTAGCAAATGCCTTTACATTATAGCTGACTTTTCTGTATTTTAATCTAACATTTGCTGTTCAGATTGAATTCAGTGTATTAGAGTTGAATATGAAAACACCAAAAACTGTCTATACATGTTAACTTAAAAATTGAACTGTACATGTGAGACTGTTATTTTACTCTTTACCATCTTTACAAAATCACACAGTGCAAAGTTAATTTAAGAGTTAGTGTTTAGCAGGAACTCCTCCCTTATAAATCAGCCAGATATTATTATGGCACTCACACAAAGGCACTGTGTCCTGAATGGTGAATGGGCATGACATCAGCATATGCCTCTTCCAGGGAGAGCAGGACATTGCTGGTCCTCTGACCCCCATGGGCCAGTGCAAGGAGTCGGAGAAGATCTCTGTAGGCATCTGGCCCTGCTACAACATCCACCACCCTCTCCTTCTCCAGCAACTCAGTCTTCAGTCTCTCTGCCATGCAACCTACAAGAGAGCAAGCACACATATGCGTATACGGGCGCGTGAACCCACACACAAACATACATGCGCACACACGAACATTTCAGACTGAGAGATACATTTGAACGTGAATGAAGAACTATGGTGAAGTGAGAAGTTACCCAGGACTCCTATCTTTAATGGAGTGCTGCTCTTTAGATGCTTCTTTTTCAGAACTGCTGGATGTTTGAGTCTGTTCCAGATTGTCTGCTCTGCCTTTTCCCTGTCACAATGATTTTTATTTTTTCCAACAGAAAATAGCATTACATCCAAGCAAACAATGTCACTGAAGTAAAGGACTGCTGTCAAGTTGCACAAGATTGGCAACATATAGATTCACTGTGTAAAATACAAACAGAAATAGGCTTTTCCTACCTTATGGAGCATGTGACAAGAAGCACCACATCTGCCTGTATAAAAAAAAAAAAAAAAAATTAGGAAAGATGAGAATGAAAGCTTTCAAATAAAGGAAGCGCTGTGTTTATCAAGGGTCAAAGGTCAAGGCATTGACACTTACCTCTGATAGTTCGTGGGTCCGAACATATCCACCCTTCTGAAGAATGGACCACGCAATTTCAGTGTCGTTGACGTTCATCTGACAGCCGTATGTTTCGAAATACACTGCAAGATGTAAACATCAAAATAAAATTGGCAACGACTACCGGCATACTGACACATGGGAAGTAAAATCCTAAAGCCTGAACTATCATGGCAACAAATGCAGTTACATACCTTTCCGTAGCTGCGCCAGACCACTTTCTTCAGGAAGATACGATTCCTCATGTTCCTGTTGCGTCTCAGTTGAACTTTTGCCTGAAGAACTCTTAATGACGATAGCTTGGTCTTAAATGTGCTCACTCTCGTCTCATCAGTCTCATTAGTAGGAGTGCTAGACAGAGACACTGAGCAATAACCTCTGCCATTTGTCGGCGAGTCGAGATAAACACTTTTGAACAGAAAACACTAGAAGTCTAAGCCTGCGGGCAGACATCATGTCTAAACGGGAGATTCAGCTACAAAGCCATGAACAAGACAAGAAACTCAATTTAACTTTAAAAGTAACGTTAGCTAAGGCTAAGTGCTAACTTAGCAATGGTGCTGTGGTTTGCGCAGAACAATTTTGTATACAAAAGTATATTATCAGCGAGCTAACAAATCTGTACAAGCAGCCAATAAATATAAAAATATCTGTAGCTCAGTTAGGTAACCTAATAATTCAGCTGTAACATACACTCACGTATGACCCCACACGGTTAACATTGACATGCAGTTTTGTAGTTTTCAAAATAACGGTTTCATTAAAACGTAACAGTGATACTCGTGTTTCATTTCTAAGACAAGTAAACGGTGTAAATTGGGAGGGAGATCAATCGCAAAAATATCGATTTACGTTTTTTAATTCATATTTTTGTAATTAATAGTTTTGTAATTAATAGTTTTTTAATTAATAGTTTTGCGAAATCTTATATTTAACATAAACGGCTACTTTTATTTTGCAAGTGTTTACTTGTTAGTCATAAGTAGTGTTTTGTGAGATGATTGTTCGTTTTCACACATGGCTTTCTGTCCATCACATACTCTGATCTAATGACGAATGCGTAATTTATTTTATAAGTGGACTTCACACTTCGTTCTGTTACCTAAGGGTCAGTACAACATACTCATTTAAACAGTGAAAAGTGCTATAAACAATAAGTCCTAGAGTTTGTTAAACAACATAAACAAGACCCTACAATAATTACTAATTTAGTCAGTCAATATGGCAGCAGTGTCAGTTGTTCTTTAAATATTCTGCAAATAGATGGGTCTTCAGTCTGCGCTTGAAGACCGCAAGGGACTCTGCTGTCCGGACAGCAAGTGGGAGTTCATTCCACCATCTTGGAGCCAGGACAGAAAATAGTCTCGATGCTTGTCATCCATGAGATCTGAAGCAAAGTATTTCAAGCCGAGCCAGACTTGAGGTTCGAAGTACTCCAGGTACGGATCGGGCTTTGACCATTGACCTCATGTATGAAGGGGCTGGTTCATTTTTGGCTTTGTAGGCAAACATCAAGGTTTTGAATCTGATGCGTGCAGCTACAGGGAGCCAAAGAATTATTACCACACTGAGTCAATATCAAGTATTATTCTTTAAGAGATGCTAACAGCTGACAGTGTGTGTTGGAAGTCTACATAGACTATAGTTTGAATTAAATATGTGCTGTATCAACAGTTTTAAAAATTGAAAAAATATTATGTATTCAAGATATTCAGATATATTGAAGTATATTATAAAGAATTCTCAAGAAAATCAAAAATGAATTAAATAATATTTTCCAGAATAGTACGTATCAGCTAAGTAAACTTGTACATTTGCTTATTTCATTTTGAATTTATTTTTCTCTTTAAACTGTTATCATTGTGGTGACCGTTGTCAGCCAGAGGAGGATGCCCCCCCCCCCTTCCCCCCGCCTTGAGTCTTGGTTCTTCTCAAGGTTTCTTCCTCATGCTCTAGTGAGCTTTGCCTTGCCACTGTCGCTCTTGGCTTGGACATTTGTAAAGCTGCTTTTTCACAACATCTGTTGTAAATGGCACTGAATAAATACATTTTGAATTTGAATTTTGAATTTGAATTTATATTAGCTTTGCATAAATCATGGAATAAACTTGAAGTTCTTGGTAATCATCTAAGACTTTGGACTGTATTGTTTGTGATTACAGAAATTTCTTAAAGATGTTATATTTGTATCATAAAATATGAGCTGGACCCTCAAAAAAACAATTGAACACAGGCTATGTTAAACATGAAATAATTGCATTTTATTTTATCTTTATTACTTCTACAAAACTTCAAGCGTAAGTTTTTATTATTATTGCTTGATCGACGTGACTTTTCATTCTCATTCATGCTCTCATCTTCTCATCTTCCTGGGGACGCTCTCTGTCTCGGAGCAGTGAGAGGAGCTCGGGGAGTTTGTCTCTCTCCTCCTCTTCCTGGAGCTCCTTTGCTCCGTCTGGCTCCTGCAGCTCTGGCCCACGGCAGGAGCAGCATTGGAACTGTGAGCTCTGACCTCACCAGGAAATCTGACAGTGTTTCCAGGCCAGGAGCTGTACTGAGGTTGGTGATTCTGTGCCATCACCAAGAAATCAGCTTTAGGTGCACTGGAGGCATAAGTAGCTGGTGTATTGTACAATACACCCTGCTGCAGCGTATTGTAAAGCGGATACCATCCAAGTGTGGAACTATTCCCTGCCGCCCCAAAGCTGGCACCCCATGCATCAGCCTTCCAAGCATTCCTGCCCAGCAGAGGGTGGTCCCTGCCATATCCTGGGGCCATGTAGCCAAAGGACTCTCTTGGAATTCTGTTTCGTAGATATTCGTGGACATCGTCTATGATTTTGCTCACGCCGTCCAGAGCCGGATGTCTGACAAACTGTGTGTTCCCCTCAGTGGAAGCTGCTGGAAGCTGAAATGAGAAATTGCTCTGCTGCTGAAGAGTCCAGTCATCATCATTATCAGCTTCATCATCATCATAATCGCTTTCATCCTCTGACTCTTCAGCCTGTTCACCCTGATGCTGGGGGCTTTCTGGGAGAGGTGGGAGAGGTACCTGACCTGCATCCTCTACCTCATTGTTGACGGGGGGCTGAGGCCCAGTGGTTTCACTTGGTGCTTTCTCAGTAAGGGTCAGAGGGACACCACACTGAACACAATCATGCAGATTGGATCCGCACACTGAGGAAAGAAAAAAATTCATCAGGTCTCCACTGTTGCCAGGTTTTGCAATGAAATGGGTCATGTGGGTCTGTTTTTTGCAAGCGGCATGTGTCATTTTGGCAAATCTGGCAAACGTGGCACAAGCACAAACATGCTTCCTTCATGTTAAATGTTTTCTTCCAACTTGGGGTTTTGTTCTAAAAATACAGTAAAGTAAAATATTTTGTATGTACATACCTTTGCAGTCGACCCGATGCAGCTTAATGACCGGGAACATTTTTTAAAGTCCAGAATTGTTTCGTGGTTTTGTTTGAAAACATAAACTAGTAACACTGTCGCTACGTTCACCTTGCTGTGACTGTGTTCCGAATGAATGTTTGGAAATGACTTTAGAATTTAGACGCTATCAGTGTTCTATGACATCGTGCTTCTGACGTAATTGTGGTCGCGGTTCCCACGGCGACGCCACCATGTTTGTTTACTTCCTTGTTTTGGTCCCTGTCGGCTCCGCCCCCTGCTTAGTACCACCTCCTGTTACTGTAATCACCTGCAGCGCGTTAGTCCTCGTTAGTCTTTCTGTATATAAGCGCTCTCGGTAGGTAAGTCCCGTTGGCTCGGGTTCCGTTTTGGAGCGTCTGTGTTTTGGATAACGCTCTTTGCCCGGTCTGCTGTTTTTTGGCTTCTGTTTGTGGGCTAAGCGTGTTCTCTAATAAAGTTGCATTCATCTTACTGCGAGCGACTCCATCTTTGTATGTGCTCAGAACATTACAATAGTATTTCAGGTGGAGAAAATCTTCCTTTTTTTTTAATTTACTTTGCTTATGAGAGGGTTTGTTAGCTTACACACTTGTAGCTTTTAAAATAACCTCATGTGATGTAGGTTACGTCAAGCCTGTATCCATGAACTGAACATTGGGGGAGTAAATCTCCCCAGGGGGCAGGACTTCACTAGCTCATGAGATGAAATTATTTAATTATTTAATTAATTATTAAGTGACTAATAAAGTATAATTACATTTACATTTATGGCACTTAGCACATGCTCTTATCCAGAGCGACTTACAAAAGTGCTTTATTATTTACTCATAGAATATATCCTAGTACAGTACAGTAGGTTAGAATCAAACATACCAATGAACTAGAATACTGTAGAATACAGGGATGAATGCTGATACCTAGAAGTACAAAATACATAAAGTCTATCTTAAACAATGAAAAGTGCTATAAACAATAAGTCCTAGAGTTTATTAAACAACATAAACAATACCCTACAATAAGTATTAATTTAGTCAGTCAATATGGGAGCAGTGTCAGTTGTTCTTTAAATATTCTGCAAATAGATGGGTCTTCAGTCTGCGCTTGAAGACCGCAAGGGACTCTGCTGTCCGGACAGCAAGTGGGAGTTCATTCCACCATCTTGGAGCCAGGACAGAAAATAGTCTCGATGCTTGTCATCCATGAGATCTGAAGCAAGGTATTTCAAGCCGAGCCAGACTTGAGGTTCGAAGTACTCCAGGTACGGATCGGGCTTTGACCATTGACCTCATGTATGAAGGGGCTGGTTCATTTTTGGCTTTGTAGGCAAACATCAAGGTTTTGAATCTGATGCGTGCAGCTACAGGGAGCCAAAGAATTATTACCACACTGAGTCAATATCAAGTATTATTCTTTAAGAGATGCTAACAGCTGACAGGGTGTGTTGGAACTCTACATAGACTATAGTTTGAATTAAATATGTGCTGTAGCAACAGTTTTAAAAATTTTAAAAATATTATGTTTTCAAGATATTCAGATATATTGCAATATATTATAAAGAATTCTCAAGAAAATCAAAAATGAGTTAAATAATATTTTCCAGAATAGTACGTATCAGCTAAGTAAACTTGTACATTTGCTTATTTCATTTTTAATTTATTTTTCTCTTTAAACTGTTATCATTGTGGTGACCGTTGTCAGCCAGAGGAGGATGCCCCCCCACTCCCCCCCGCCTTGAGTCTTGGTTCTTCTCAAGGTTTCTTCCTCATGCTCTAGGGAGCTTTGCCTTGCCACTGTCGCTCTTGGCTTGGACATTTGTAAAGCTGCTTTTTCACAACATCTGTTGTAAATGGCACTGAATAAATACATTTTGAATTTGAATTTTGAATTTGAATTTATATTAGCTTTGCATAAATCATGGAATAAACTTGAAGTTCTTGGTAATCATCTAAGACTTTGGACTGTATTGTTTGTGATTACAGAAATTTCTTAAAGATGTTATATTTGTATCATAAAATATGAGCTGGACCCTCAAAAAAACAATTGAACACAGGCTATGTTAAACATGAAATAATTGCATTTTATTTTATCTTTATTACTTCTACAAAACTTCAAGCGTAAGTTTTTATTATTATTGCTTGATCGACGTGACTTTTCATTCTCATTCATGCTCTCATCTTCTCATCTTCCTGGGGACGCTCTCTGTCTGGGAGCAGTGAGAGGAGCTTGGGGAGTTTGTCTCTCTCCTCCTCTTCCTGGAGCTCCTTTGCTCCGTCTGGCTCCTGCAGCTCTGGCCCACGGCAGGAGCAGCATTGGAACTGTGAGCTCTGACCTCACCAGGATATCTGACAGTGTTTCCAGGCCAGGAGCTGTACTGAGGTTGGTGATTCTGTGCCATCACCAAGAAATCAGCTTTAGGTGCACTGGAGGCATAAGTAGCTGGTGTATTGTACAATACACCCTGCTGCAGCGTATTGTAAAGCGGATACCATCCAAGTGTGGAACTATTCCCTGCCGCCCCAAAGCTGGCACCCCATGCATCAGCCTTCCAAGCATTCCTGCCCAGCAGAGGGTGGTCCCTGCCATATCCTGGGGCCATGTAGCCAAAGGACTCTCTTGGAATTCTGTTTCGTAGATATTCGTGGACATCGTCTATGATTTTGCTCACGCCGTCCAGAGCCGGATGTCTGACAAACTGTGTGTTCCCCTCAGTGGAAGCTGCTGGAAGCTGAAATGAGAAATTGCTCTGCTGCTGAAGAGTCCAGTCATCATCATTATCAGCTTCATCATCATCATAATCGCTTTCATCCTCTGACTCTTCAGCCTGTTCACCCTGATGCTGGGGGCTTTCTGGGAGAGGTGGGAGAGGTACCTGACCTGCATCCTCTACCTCATTGTTGACGGGGGGCTGAGGCCCAGTGGTTTCACTTGGTGCTTTCTCAGTAAGGGTCAGAGGGACACCACACTGAACACAATCATGCAGATTGGATCCGCACACTGAGGAAAGAAAAAAATTCATCAGGTCTCCACTGTTGCCAGGTTTTGCAATGAAATGGGTCATGTGGGTCTGTTTTTTGCAAGCGGCATGTGTCATTTTGGCAAATCTGGCAAACGTGGCACAAGCACAAACATGCTTCCTTCATGTTAAATGTTTTCTTCCAACTTGGGGTTTTGTTCTAAAAATACAGTAAAGTAAAATATTTTGTATGTACATACCTTTGCAGTCGACCCGATGCAGCTTAATGACCGGGAACATTTTTTAAAGTCCAGAATTGTTTCGTGGTTTTGTTTGAAAACATAAACTAGTAACACTGTCGCTACGTTCACCTTGCTGTGACTGTGTTCCGAATGAATGTTTGGAAATGACTTTAGAATTTAGACGCTATCAGTGTTCTATGACATCGTGCTTCTGACGTAATTGTGGTCGCGGTTCCCACGGCGACGCCACCATGTTTGTTTACTTCCTTGTTTTGGTCCCTGTCGGCTCCGCCCCCTGCTTAGTACCACCTCCTGTTACTGTAATCACCTGCAGCGCGTTAGTCCTCGTTAGTCTTTCTGTATATAAGCGCTCTCGGTAGGTAAGTCCCGTTGGCTCGGGTTCCGTTTTGGAGCGTCTGTGTTTTGGATAACGCTCTTTGCCCGGTCTGCTGTTTTTTGGCTTCTGTTTGTGGGCTAAGCGTGTTCTCTAATAAAGTTGCATTCATCTTACTGCGAGCGACTCCATCTTTGTATGTGCTCAGAACATTACAATAGTATTTCAGGTGGAGAAAATCTTCCTTTTTTTTTAATTTACTTTGCTTATGAGAGGGTTTGTTAGCTTACACACTTGTAGCTTTTAAAATAACCTCATGTGATGTAGGTTACGTCAAGCCTGTATCCATGAACTGAACATTGGGGGAGTAAATCTCCCCAGGGGGCAGGACTTCACTAGCTCATGAGATGAAATTATTTAATTATTTAATTAATTATTAAGTGACTAATAAAGTATAATTACATTTACATTTATGGCACTTAGCACATGCTCTTATCCAGAGCGACTTACAAAAGTGCTTTATTATTTACTCATAGAATATATCCTAGTACAGTACAGTAGGTTAGAATCAAACATACCAATGAACTAGAATACTGTAGAATACAGGGATGAATGCTGATACCTAGAAGTACAAAATACATAAAGTCTATCTTAAACAATGAAAAGTGCTATAAACAATAAGTCCTAGAGTTTATTAAACAACATAAACAATACCCTACAATAAGTATTAATTTAGTCAGTCAATATGGGAGCAGTGTCAGTTGTTCTTTAAATATTCTGCAAATAGATGGGTCTTCAGTCTGCGCTTGAAGACCGCAAGGGACTCTGCTGTCCGGACAGCAAGTGGGAGTTCATTCCACCATCTTGGAGCCAGGACAGAAAATAGTCTCGATGCTTGTCATCCATGAGATCTGAAGCAAAGTATTTCAAGCCGAGCCAGACTTGAGGTTCGAAGTACTCCAGGTACGGATCGGGCTTTGACCATTGACCTCATGTATGAAGGGGCTGGTTCATTTTTGGCTTTGTAGGCAAACATCAAGGTTTTGAATCTGATGCGTGCAGCTACAGGGAGCCAAAGAATTATTACCACACTGAGTCAATATCAAGTATTATTCTTTAAGAGATGCTAACAGCTGACAGTGTGTGTTGGAACTCTACATAGACTATAGTTTGAATTAAATATGTGCTGTAGCAACAGTTTTAAAAATTTTAAAAATATTATGTTTTCAAGATATTCAGATATATTGCAATATATTATAAAGAATTCTCAAGAAAATCAAAAATGAGTTAAATAATATTTTCCAGAATAGTACGTATCAGCTAAGTAAACTTGTACATTTGCTTATTTCATTTTTAATTTATTTTTCTCTTTAAACTGTTATCATTGTGGTGACCGTTGTCAGCCAGAGGAGGATGCCCCCCCACTCCCCCCCGCCTTGAGTCTTGGTTCTTCTCAAGGTTTCTTCCTCATGCTCTAGGGAGCTTTGCCTTGCCACTGTCGCTCTTGGCTTGGACATTTGTAAAGCTGCTTTTTCACAACATCTGTTGTAAATGGCACTGAATAAATACATTTTGAATTTGAATTTTGAATTTGAATTTATATTAGCTTTGCATAAATCATGGAATAAACTTGAAGTTCTTGGTAATCATCTAAGACTTTGGACTGTATTGTTTGTGATTACAGAAATTTCTTAAAGATGTTATATTTGTATCATAAAATATGAGCTGGACCCTCAAAAAAACAATTGAACACAGGCTATGTTAAACATGAAATAATTGCATTTTATTTTATCTTTATTACTTCTACAAAACTTCAAGCGTAAGTTTTTATTATTATTGCTTGATCGACGTGACTTTTCATTCTCATTCATGCTCTCATCTTCTCATCTTCCTGGGGACGCTCTCTGTCTCGGAGCAGTGAGAGGAGCTCGGGGAGTTTGTCTCTCTCCTCCTCTTCCTGGAGCTCCTTTGCTCCGTCTGGCTCCTGCAGCTCTGGCCCACGGCAGGAGCAGCATTGGAACTGTGAGCTCTGACCTCACCAGGAAATCTGACAGTGTTTCCAGGCCAGGAGCTGTACTGAGGTTGGTGATTCTGTGCCATCACCAAGAAATCAGCTTTAGGTGCACTGGAGGCATAAGTAGCTGGTGTATTGTACAATACACCCTGCTGCAGCGTATTGTAAAGCGGATACCATCCAAGTGTGGAACTATTCCCTGCCGCCCCAAAGCTGGCACCCCATGCATCAGCCTTCCAAGCATTCCTGCCCAGCAGAGGGTGGTCCCTGCCATATCCTGGGGCCATGTAGCCAAAGGACTCTCTTGGAATTCTGTTTCGTAGATATTCGTGGACATCGTCTATGATTTTGCTCACGCCGTCCAGAGCCGGATGTCTGACAAACTGTGTGTTCCCCTCAGTGGAAGCTGCTGGAAGCTGAAATGAGAAATTGCTCTGCTGCTGAAGAGTCCAGTCATCATCATTATCAGCTTCATCATCATCATAATCGCTTTCATCCTCTGACTCTTCAGCCTGTTCACCCTGATGCTGGGGGCTTTCTGGGAGAGGTGGGAGAGGTACCTGACCTGCATCCTCTACCTCATTGTTGACGGGGGGCTGAGGCCCAGTGGTTTCACTTGGTGCTTTCTCAGTAAGGGTCAGAGGGACACCACACTGAACACAATCATGCAGATTGGATCCGCACACTGAGGAAAGAAAAAAATTCATCAGGTCTCCACTGTTGCCAGGTTTTGCAATGAAATGGGTCATGTGGGTCTGTTTTTTGCAAGCGGCATGTGTCATTTTGGCAAATCTGGCAAACGTGGCACAAGCACAAACATGCTTCCTTCATGTTAAATGTTTTCTTCCAACTTGGGGTTTTGTTCTAAAAATACAGTAAAGTAAAATATTTTGTATGTACATACCTTTGCAGTCGACCCGATGCAGCTTAATGACCGGGAACATTTTTTAAAGTCCAGAATTGTTTCGTGGTTTTGTTTGAAAACATAAACTAGTAACACTGTCGCTACGTTCACCTTGCTGTGACTGTGTTCCGAATGAATGTTTGGAAATGACTTTAGAATTTAGACGCTATCAGTGTTCTATGACATCGTGCTTCTGACGTAATTGTGGTCGCGGTTCCCACGGCGACGCCACCATGTTTGTTTACTTCCTTGTTTTGGTCCCTGTCGGCTCCGCCCCCTGCTTAGTACCACCTCCTGTTACTGTAATCACCTGCAGCGCGTTAGTCCTCGTTAGTCTTTCTGTATATAAGCGCTCTCGGTAGGTAAGTCCCGTTGGCTCGGGTTCCGTTTTGGAGCGTCTGTGTTTTGGATAACGCTCTTTGCCCGGTCTGCTGTTTTTTGGCTTCTGTTTGTGGGCTAAGCGTGTTCTCTAATAAAGTTGCATTCATCTTACTGCGAGCGACTCCATCTTTGTATGTGCTCAGAACATTACAATAGTATTTCAGGTGGAGAAAATCTTCCTTTTTTTTTAATTTACTTTGCTTATGAGAGGGTTTGTTAGCTTACACACTTGTAGCTTTTAAAATAACCTCATGTGATGTAGGTTACGTCAAGCCTGTATCCATGAACTGAACATTGGGGGAGTAAATCTCCCCAGGGGGCAGGACTTCACTAGCTCATGAGATGAAATTATTTAATTATTTAATTAATTATTAAGTGACTAATAAAGTATAATTACATTTACATTTATGGCACTTAGCACATGCTCTTATCCAGAGCGACTTACAAAAGTGCTTTATTATTTACTCATAGAATATATCCTAGTACAGTACAGTAGGTTAGAATCAAACATACCAATGAACTAGAATACTGTAGAATACAGGGATGAATGCTGATACCTAGAAGTACAAAATACATAAAGTCTATCTTAAACAATGAAAAGTGCTATAAACAATAAGTCCTAGAGTTTATTAAACAACATAAACAATACCCTACAATAAGTATTAATTTAGTCAGTCAATATGGGAGCAGTGTCAGTTGTTCTTTAAATATTCTGCAAATAGATGGGTCTTCAGTCTGCGCTTGAAGACCGCAAGGGACTCTGCTGTCCGGACAGCAAGTGGGAGTTCATTCCACCATCTTGGAGCCAGGACAGAAAATAGTCTCGATGCTTGTCATCCATGAGATCTGAAGCAAGGTATTTCAAGCCGAGCCAGACTTGAGGTTCGAAGTACTCCAGGTACGGATCGGGCTTTGACCATTGACCTCATGTATGAAGGGGCTGGTTCATTTTTGGCTTTGTTGGCAAACATCAAGGTTTTGAATCTGATGCGTGCAGCTACAGGGAGCCAAAGAATTATTACCACACTGAGTCAATATCAAGTATTATTCTTTAAGAGATGCTAACAGCTGACAGTGTGTGTTGGAAGTCTACATAGACTATAGTTTGAATTAAATATGTGCTGTATCAACAGTTTTAAAAATTGAAAAAATATTATGTATTCAAGATATTCAGATATATTGAAGTATATTATAAAGAATTCTCAAGAAAATCAAAAATGAATTAAATAATATTTTCCAGAATAGTACGTATCAGCTAAGTAAACTTGTACATTTGCTTATTTCATTTTTAATTTATTTTTCTCTTTAAACTGTTATCATTGTGGTGACCGTTGTCAGCCAGAGGAGGATGCCCCCCCACTCCGCCCCGCCTTGAGTCTTGGTTCTTCTCAAGGTTTCTTCCTCATGCTCTAGGGAGCTTTGCCTTGCCACTGTCGCTCTTGGCTTGGACATTTGTAAAGCTGCTTTTTCACAACATCTGTTGTAAATGGCACTGAATAAATACATTTTGAATTTGAATTTTGAATTTGAATTTATATTAGCTTTGCATAAATCATGGAATAAACTTGAAGTTCTTGGTAATCATCTAAGACTTTGGACTGTATTGTTTGTGATTACAGAAATTTCTTAAAGATGTTATATTTGTATCATAAAATATGAGCTGGACCCTCAAAAAAACAATTGAACACAGGCTATGTTAAACATGAAATAATTGCATTTTATTTTATCTTTATTACTTCTACAAAACTTCAAGCGTAAGTTTTTATTATTATTGCTTGATCGACGTGACTTTTCATTCTCATTCATGCTCTCATCTTCTCATCTTCCTGGGGACGCTCTCTGTCTCGGAGCAGTGAGAGGAGCTCGGGGAGTTTGTCTCTCTCCTCCTCTTCCTGGAGCTCCTTTGCTCCGTCTGGCTCCTGCAGCTCTGGCCCACGGCAGGAGCAGCATTGGAACTGTGAGCTCTGACCTCACCAGGAAATCTGACAGTGTTTCCAGGCCAGGAGCTGTACTGAGGTTGGTCATTCTGTGCCATCACCAAGAAATCAGCTTTAGGTGCACTGGAGGCATAAGTAGCTGGTGTATTGTACAATACACCCTGCTGCAGCGTATTGTAAAGCGGATACCATCCAAGTGTGGAACTATTCCCTGCCGCCCCAAAGCTGGCACCCCATGCATCAGCCTTCCAAGCATTCCTGCCCAGCAGAGGGTGGTCCCTGCCATATCCTGGGGCCATGTAGCCAAAGGACTCTCTTGGAATTCTGTTTCGTAGATATTCGTGGACATCGTCTATGATTTTGCTCACGCCGTCCAGAGCCGGATATCTGACAAACTGTGTGTTCCCCTCAGTGGAAGCTGCTGGAAGCTGAAATGGGAAATTGCTCTGCTGCTGAAGAGTCCAGTCATCATCATTATCAGCTTCATCATCATCATAATTGCTTTCATCCTCTGACTCTTCAGCCTGTTCACCCTGATGCTGGGGGCTTTCTGGGAGAGGTGGGAGAGGTACCTGACCTGCATCCTCTACCTCATTGTTGACGGGGGGCTGAGGCCCAGTGGTTTCACTTGGTGCTTTCTCAGTAAGGGTCAGAGGGACACCACACTGAACACAATCATGCAGATTGGATCCGCACACTGAGGAAAGAAAAAAATTCATCAGGTCTCCACTGTTGCCTGGTTTTGCAATGAAATGGGTCATGTGGGTCTGTTTTTTTGCAAGCGGCATGTGTCATTTTGGCAAATCTGACAAACGTGGCACAAGCACAAACATGCTTCCTTCATGTTAAATGTTTTCTTCCAACTTGGGGGTTTGTTCTAAAAATACAGTAAAGTAAACTATTTTGTATGTACATACCTTTGCAGTCGACCCGATGCAGCTTAATGACCGGGAACATTTTTTAAAGTCCAGAATTGTTTCGTGGTTTTGTTTGAAAACATAAACTAGTAACACTGTCGCTACGTTCACCTTGCTGTGACTGTGTTCCAAATGAATGTTTGGAAATGACTTTAGAATTTAGACGCTATCAGTGTTCTATGACATGGTGCTTCTGACGTAGTTGGCCTCGCGGTTCTCACGGCGACGCCACCATGTTTGTTTACTTCCTTGTTTTGGTCCCTGTCGGCTCCGCCCCCTGCTTAGTACCGCCTCCTGTTACTGTAATCACCTGCAGCGCGTTAGTCCTCGTTAGTCTTTCTGTATATAAGCGCTCTCGGTAGGTAAGTCCCGTTGGCTCGGGTTCCGTTTTGGAGCGTCTGTGTTTTGGATAACGCCCGGTCTGCTGTTTTTGGCTTCTGTTTGTGGGCTAAGCGTGTTCTCTAATAAAGTTGCATTCGTCTTACTGCGAGCGACTCCGCCTTTGTATGTGCTCAGAACATTACAATAGTATTTCAGGTGGAGAAAATCTTCCTTTTTTTATTTACTTTGCTTATGAGAGGGTTTGTTAGTTTACACACTTGTAGCTTTTAAAATAACCTCATGTGATGTAGGTTACGTCAAGGCTGTAGCCATGAACTGAACATTGGGCGAGCAAATCTCCCCAGGGGGCAGGACTTCACTAGCTCATGAGACGAAATTATTTAATTATTTAATTAATTATTAAGTGACTAATAAAGTATTATTACATTTACATTTATGGCACTTAGCAGATGCTCTTATCCAGAGCGACTTACAAAACTGCTTTATCATTTACTCATAAAATATATCCTAGTACAGTAGGTTAGAATCAAACATACCAATGAACTAGAATACTGTAGAATACAGGGATGAATGCTGATACCTAGAAGTACAAAATACATAAAGTCTATCTTAAACAATGAAAAGTGCTATAAACAATAAGTCCTAGAGTTTGTTAAACCTCATAAACAATACCCTACAATATTTATTCTGAGCCATGCGGTAAGTGATCCAGTGTGAGCAGCATATGGACGATTTTTGGAAAATGCTTTGACTAGGTAATATTTTGAAATATAAGGTGTTGTTAAAGCCTCTCATTCACGCTATTAACGTTATAAGTTAAAATAATTGAATAATTCATAAATAAATAAATAGCGTTTGGATAATATTTAAAAATAAACATTTACGTAAAATAACTCTTACGTAACAACCAAGTTGTCATGTATTTTTATTCAAAAGCTAAAGTGTTGCTTTGATCGCTTTGGTCGGTCGACACTTGCCTGGCTCTGTTGAATTGCTGTTTCAAACTGTTTTATAATTCGTGTAGTTAGATAATTTGGTTAAATCATTTACGATTTTATTTTGTTCATTTACTACTTTCGACTACGATTTCCAGAAAGGTTGACCGACGATAATCACGAAAATGAATCCAAGTGCTCCAAGTTCGCCGATGACTTTGTTGCACGTGGGTGACCTTCATTCAGACGTTACCGAGGCCATGCTATTCGAGAAATTGAGCCCTGCTGGCACAATTGTCTCCATTCGAGTTTGCAGGGACATGATGACCAGTCGCTCACTCGAATATGCGTATGTGAACTTTCAGCAGCCGGTGGATGGAAGAGGAAGAGCGCAGTTGGCAACATCTTCATCAAGAACCTGGACAAGTCTATTGACTGCGGAGCCCTTTACGACACATTCTCCAACTTTGGAAACATCCTTTCCTGCAAGGTGGCGTGTGATGAGAATGGCTCTAAGGGCTACGGCTTTGTGCACTTTGAGACCGGCGAGGCTGCGGAGAGAGCCATTGAGAAACTTAATGGCATGTTGCTCAATGACCGCAAAGTGTTCATTGGCCACTTCAAGTCTCGCAAGGAGCGTGAGGCTGAGATGGGGGCCAAGGCCAAGGAATTCACCAATGTGTACATTAAGAACATTGGAGAGGACATGGACGACAACAAGCTAAATGAGATCTTCAGCAAGTTCGGCCCAACGCTGAGCCGTCGCGTCATGACAGACGAGAGCAGCAAGTCCAAGGGTTTTGGCTTTGTGAGCTTCGAGAGGCACGAGGATGCCAAAAGGGATGAGATGAACGGGAAGGAGTTGAATGGGAAGCAGCTGTATGTGGCTCGTGCCCAGAAGAAAGGCGAGAGGCAGACAGAGCTCAAACGCAAGTTTGAGCAGATGAAGCAGGACGGCACGACTCGCTACCAGGGAGTGAACCTGTACGTTAAAAACCTAGACGACAGTCTGGACGACGAGCGTCTGCGTAAAGAGTTCTCTCTATTCGGGACAATCACGAGTGCCAAGGTGAAGACGGAGGGCGGCCGCTCCAAAGGGTTCGGCTTTGTGTGTTTCTCCTCGCCGGAGGAGGCCACCGAGGCAATGAAGGAGATGAACGGGTGCATCGTAGGCACCAAGACGCTGTACGTGGCCCTGGCGCAGCACAAGGAGGAGCGGCAGGCCCACCTCACCCACCATTACATGCAGCGCATGGCCAGCGTGAGTGCCGTGCGCAACCCAGTGCTCAACCCCTACCAGCCCGCCCCGCCCTCCGGCTATATCATGGTGGCCATTCCACAGGCTCAGAACTGGGCTGCCTGCTACCCGAGCGGGCAACTGGCACAGCTCCACCCCAGCACACCCTGGGCTACGCACAGCATACAGCCACAGCATTTCCAATACATGCCGAGTACCATCAGGCCCGCTGCAGACCAATCTCTGGGCCAGGAACCTCTCACTGCCTCCGTGCTGGAACTGGAACCTCCGCAGGAGCAGAAGCAGATGTTGGGTGATCGATGGTCTGTTTCCCGTGATCCAGAACATGCACTCCAACCTTGCAGGGACGGGTTTGCTCCTGGACATCGACAACTCGGAGCTTCTGCTTATGCTGGAGTCTCCTGAGTCTCATTGAAACATTGAAACTGAAAAAATAAAAATGCATTAAATATTGAAATATTTTTGCCTGGTCCAGACTCCAGTTTCAGGCCTTGATTACACTAAACTAAAACAACATGTAAAAAGGCTAAATGATTGAGACGTGGCCTAGACCTCTTTAGATGTAACTTAGAACCGCCGGTGACCGCTGTATGCGTTTCTTTGGTTGTACAAGCTCCACTGGAGGACTCGATGAATAGTTGATGATGGAAGAGGGGTATATCAGATTCACCCCTTCTGCCTCCATGTGACAAATTAACACACTGCATAAACTTTTAGAAATAAATCAGTCTTTTAACAAATGGTAAACATTCTCTAGAAAAGATTATCTTGTAACAATTCATTGAGTATATGAACTGTTTTTGTGCCCTTATATCTATAAATGAAAAGTAATAAAATATTATAGATGATAGGTAAATAAATTACATAAAATGTATAAAAGTTCACAAATAAGAAAGTACCTGAGTCTGCACTTTTATCCACAGATTCAAGAAACTCGTGAAAGTTGGAAGCTATAGAAACACATAGTACAGAATTATAGACTGACTGAGGTGTGAGCAGAAAGATCGCTATGATGTCCTTATATCTAAAGCACTCAAAGCATTGATGTTATGTAAATAAACTGTGATCCGATTGGTTCAATCTAAGTAAATAGATTCACCTACTTTGAAGTTAAAGTTTTTCTCAAAAGGTTAGAACTGGTTGACTATACTTTGCCGTGTTCTGTAATAGAAAATGTAAACATTTATATCTAAAATATTGCACGACAGAAATCAATTCAAGACTAACCTCTAATGACCGCTAGATGGGGGAAGATATCAAGTAATAAATGAGTCCAGATCCTCCTGCCCGACAATACGGTGAGACTCTGTTTTTACGTGTGATGGAAAATGATACGAAACTATGTATTATGTGATTCATATAAAATCACACTGATCCTTTTGTTCTTAAATTAATAATGCTGTTTGCACATTTATATCCGCCTGTTGCTGATTAAGTTGAACATGTATCAGGAACTGTTAACATCAAGGTCAACTTGACACACAACCCACACTGTTTGGAGTCAGTTTGGGTTGGTTTGTGGAAAAAAACAAGCTGAGAGCTGATTGGCTTATAGCCACAGCAACAAAGGAAAGAAGAGCTGCTTAAGAAAAGATGATTGGTTAAAGACAGCACAGGAGTAGTATAACTAGCCACGGTTTTGTATACTCGGGGCTCCCTACCTGAGGAGAGCCAAACATTTATTTTATTCTTTTTCTTATTAAATTACTCTCTTAATCACGTCTGACTTGCTGTTTGTTCAAAATTCCACAACATATGTCATTACTACGCCGCACAAAAAAGACCGCCATATTTGTAGTTCCACAATGTGAAAAGGCGTCATTTTCTATGCAAACGAATGAATAAACACCATGCCATGCCTTGCTGTATCCCCTCTTTGCACCGCTGGACAGACACACTCATGACACTGTACTCATCAAAAGCAGCACCAGAGACGCACTGAGTCATATCCCGCTACACACCTCTCAGGCCAGCTTGTTTGCACGTTTTGTCATAAAACTTAAAATGTCATTTGTTGCCATTATATATAAAATTACCTATTTAAAAAAACAAATAAATCAAAAAGTACTTGTGGCTAGAGAAACACGTGGCTAATCACCTACAAGAAATAATGTCAGTGATGTTTGGGGCAGGTGTTTCAAACTTGCCCAGACTCTTGAGAAGCACCTAAACGCTCACACAAGGGTGTCCGCTTGCCATAGTGCTGCAAATACTGCAGGAAGGGCTTTGGTGAAACAGGTCACATGGAGGAGCAGAAGACAATCCACACAACTGAAGAAGCCCATAGCTGCCCAGTATGTCAGAATCCACACGGGAGAAGAACCCTGTAGCTGCCCAGTATGTCAGAAGCAATTTGTGCAGCTGGGTAATGAACCATATTTGTACCCATTCGTATGTTGGGAGCAAATCAGTTGAAGACTTGAACAGTATGTTAACAATCAGTTAAAATTACTGTTGATGAAAAGAAAACAATGGCTAATATGTTCCTTCACAGCTATGTCATTGGTTGATCTATTTTTGTCAGATTTAGTGCTTGTTTAGGCAAGTGTGTTAAAGTCTTCCTTTGTTTTTGGTTTTGTTCCTTTTCATATAGTTGTTTATTCCTTTTTGTCTAGTGATGTCAATTATCCATTTAAAATCTGTCAAATTAAACAAATGTGAAACAAATTCCATAGTATTCAGATTTGATTGCAAAAGAGACCAACCACTCCCCGTATTTTGAATTTTGCATATACAGTATATGTGCAGTTCCAGCCTAGTCAATTGATCCAAAATCTGGCCCAGATGTATCTGTTGACTGCAAATTTGAATGATTTCTGTGCTCTGCAGCAAAGGAGCGTTTGGTTACTATCTGATGGATTAAAATAGGCTTGTTGGTAGCAAAGACATCACTAAAGTGTACAGAGCAAAGGTACTCCAGGACCAGGATGGGTAAGTAGCAGCTTGATCAGTGGAATCTTCTGTGAGACGTAACAGGATTTCGGTCTTAAATGTAATGTTAGATCAAGTGAAAAAAATTAGTGGATTGAAATACAGATAAATAAATCCACTAAAAGTGCATCTGCATCATTGGTTAAAAAGTTGTTCTGCTAGTTGTCAGATTTTGTTCCAGTAATCTAATGTTTCCTGGGACTAGGTGGTTCAAGATTATATTGGTGTTTGCTTTATTTCTGTGATTTTTTTAACCATAGTCTAATTGTTTATACTGTCTACCAAATGCAATACTGAGTAGTGAAACACTGACACAATCCCTTTTGGCGTCAGACATTTGTAATATTTTCAATAATCTACAGTTGTAAGTCAAGAGGGCAGCACCATTTTAAAGTGTAGTTTCCTTTCTCTGTCTCACTTTCTGGAATTTTTCCGTCTGTGTTTTTATTAAAGTTAAAAATGGAAAGGGTATTAAAACTCCCTTTCACTGACATCTCTTCCACTGAACTTGTAGAGAAAGTGATGATATGAAGATGATTATGTTTATCGCTTTCACTCAGAGATCATTGTCTGAGGGTCATGTTGTACAGTTCACGATGTCCCGGGTTGCAATCAGGAGGTTTAACAGTGATGTGCCACACAGTTGTCTGTGGTGTTCTTATATGATCTAAAAGTCAGACTTACCATTTATCAGTCAAATCAATTAAAGAACATTCATGATCAACAATTTGTGGGTGGCCATGATACTAATGGCCTGGTGGAAATTCCACAAGATATCAAACTCCACACTAACATAAACATAACACTGCTTTCATGTCACTTCCACAAGTAGCCCAAACATAAGATATAGAAAGCAGGTAAGAGCGGAGCAGTCAATGTGCCTAATATGACTGCAAAAGCCTGGCAGGACAGGAGGTATTCCTGCTTCTGCTAATCAGCAAAAGGAAGCTCCTGGCAAAGTGACGTGGACTGCAAAAAAATCACCAGGAAGGTCAAGCTACAAATGCCAGAGAGGAGCAGGGAGCACCAAAAGTTCCATAGCATCCTGCGGAAAGAGTACCACATAAGCATGGAAACAGTACAGCAACCCATGGTATGAGCATGGACAGATGAGGAAGAGCTGCTAGAACAGTAAGTCCCCAATAAGCAGGCAGGATGTGGATCCGTCTCACTATTTCATCGGCAGAAATGCAGGAGCAGGTGATAATACTCCTGGGCCCAGCACTCTTCAACCTGGGTACTTTAAGGAGAACACGGCAGCCTCCCAAAAGTGATACAAAGTCCCAAAATGGCTATTACCTGTGCTGAATAACAGTATGAAGGACAAATCTACCCCTGTCCAAAGTTTAATTGATTTAACTGAATGCCAACTATACTACCACCATCAATCTGTGTAAGGTGTACTTGCAAGTGCCTTTAGCACCAAAAGCAAAAGAACTCAGTGTTTTCAACACATTTCATCCAAGCATCATCATGTGAAATGTTGTTCTTTTCGGAAAATCTTCATCTAAATATGGTTGTGTTGCTAATGAGATCATATTATTTGTTACTCTTTAAACCTTATTATTCATTTAAGATTCAAAGTCTACTGTGTTAGGAAACCTATGTGAGAATATAAAATCAGCAGTTTCTGCATGCTTGTGTGATGAATACAGAAAGTGATCTCTTATACCTGCGGAATTAAGGCTTCAAATGTCTTGGTGTTCAGACGATATGGAGAGGCTCTGGGAATCTGGAAGGATAAACGTTTGTTTCATTTTCAGGGACTGTTGATCATTTATTTGTCCATTCATTTATTACACTATTAAGGGATTATTAATGTGCACTGGGAGAACAGTATAAAGTTATCAGTCTTCTTTATCAGTCTTCTAACTAAATAGCCTGGTCTTGTAAGGTAACCACATGCACACCTTTCCCTCAGTGATGGCAAGGAGTGGTTTAAACTCACCATGTCATCTGTGATTCTGAGTGTGAGTGCTCCTGCATTTTTGTACACAAAGCCTGCTGAGTTGGCAGTGAAGGCAGAGATGCCCATATACAGCATGTTGCTTTCATCAGGTGGCAGTGAAAATGGTGTCGGGGCAAAAGCGGGTTTCTTGTGCACTCCAATGTTGTAAAACTCCCCCTATATAGAGAGCAATGCAGAGATGAACTTATTCTTTTACAGCTCCTGGGTCTTGATTCTTCGTTCAGATTAAACTGTTTTATCAGTGTAACCTTTGTGTAACCTTTTTTTCCTACAAAAGCCCAACAGTGCTTTCTGGATACACTTAGGCACAGTTTTGCAAGTGCTCCTGTTATTCCCTGTTAATTCAGATCTTTGGCTCAGAAAGGCTTTCTTATGATCATTATGGTCATTATTCTTATGCTTTGACAACTTGTGCCTTTTTTAACTTGTGCCTGAAAACCCCTTTACCTATGCCAATGATAAAACACTGATGAACTCCTGCAAACAAGTTGTAGTTTATTAATTAGTGCATTAATCTTAGTTTGGGATCTTTAATGACCATCTTAATCTGTGTATATTATTTGATTGTTGGTTCTTTCCTAGCTGAATGTAACTTCCTCTCACAGTAGTGTACAACTTCCAAGCTTATCAAAGGATAGTGTTGTAGTCAGGACCATTAAAAAATCATTCAAGCAAAGACCAAGATTTTGTAGTGTTTGAATCTGAGACAAGAATGAGACTTATTTAACAATGATTTTACTTTAATTATACCACTCACTGATAATGTATTGTAAATTGTCATTGTCATAAATAATTGTCATTATAAAGGCAGCTGAATATAAACAAATATAAAGCAAAAAGGTTCATATGGTCATTTTTATTATTAAATTAAAACATAGTAATACTTAAATAATTGCTATCTGCCCTTGGGTCAATCATGGAAAGGATTAACTAGATGTGTTCTGTAATGTGTTAAATCCTCTTGATAAATGCATAGCTTTAGCTATATCATAAAACATATGATGAGTCCTTTTCTCATTATTACTTGTGTACAACAAAAGTTTGTGTGACAAGCAGCAACATGTATATTTGCCAATTTATGAAAACGGGAGTATGCGCAGTGGGAGATTAAATATCTTTTAAAATGACTCTCAATTAATGGCAATGCATTTACAATAAGTCTCTTGCCACAATAACAACACTGTCTGGATTTGCCATCAGCTGGTTGATTGCAGCATCATGCAGCCTGCAGCCTAGCATTTGTTTGCAGGGGAACATACACTGCCATAATTATTAGCATAATGAATTTTTTAAGGAGAAAGAATAGTCTGTACATTAATGTTAAAAATTCCAGATCCAGATAGCAGTGTTTATGTATGTCAGTGGCTGTGCACCAGTACTTGTGAATGTACACACACAAACCTCACCCTTTGGGTCTTCCCCAAGTCCCCTGTCCTGTTCACACTACTAGCTAAGAGCAACCAGCTAACTTGATAGCAGTGTGACTCAATAATAATAATAATAATAATAATAATAATAATAATAGTAATAATAATGATAATATGGCGCTTCCATGCACATCAGCAAGCAAATAGGAACACTAGCACTTGCATGAAATTAAGCATATTAGCATTTCAGAAGGCAGATTATTTAGCCTGCTAAAATAGCAGGTGTGGCAGCAAATGTCTGTTCAAAACACTATGTCACAGGTATGAGTATCATGTATTTGATATAGTATTATTGTTCATGTTTGTAAATTTAAAGCTTACAAATGCTGTATTTACAGTGTATTGCAGGTTATTAAAATGTGGCAGTAATTATTAGGATATAGAGAATTGTAGTGTTTAAACAAATCATTATGTCAGAAGTATGTTTAGGGGAGAATACACCCTGACCCACCCAGAGTTAACACACACTTACCTTACATTATTGATCATAAACTTGAATAGCTACAATACTGTCTGCTAATCATGCAGTTTGAAGTTTGCAAAGTGTGTACCCAGACAAAATCTGTGTTAAAACTTTCCTTTAACACAGAGTCATACATGAGTCAGACATGATTCTGAATAAATGAATGAATGAAAAAATGAAAAGCCTTATTTCATTTCAAACTGCACTTCAGGAACACTGAGCTCAAGTTCTGAGGAAACTTCCCTGCATATTTTCAGGGGTTTTCTGCCTCACCATGCCTGAATCACCTCATAAGGAGCTTGATAATGAGGAGACAGGGTGACTGAGGCAGTGAACACTCCTCACTGAGCATACTGGCTTCCAAGAGCTGGAGCTGGGAAGACCTATAGGTCTGTGACACACACTCCCACCCAGTCCTGATACTAAGAAGGTGGAACCTACAGGCTAATATGCAGCTGCCTGTGCATCAATAGGCGTCTGGGGTGTCCATCACTCAGGGAGGCGTGGCTGAAGGCGTGGCCTTGCAGACTCTGAGAGCTGGCTGAGGTAATCTCTAAAGGAGAGAGTAGTCACCAATAATCATGGAAATGTAGCCATAACTGTACAGTATATTTCACAGCCATGTATATTACATATCACAGACCAGGCTTACCAGAATAAATATTCCACACATACAGCTCATATATATCTGTGTGTGTGTGTGTAAAAACATGCTCCTGTTTTAGTCTCAACACAGACAGATATACATGTAGGAGTAGCAAACTGAAGTAAGAGCTCACCTTCACCAGTACATAGTCTCCAGCTTTAACAGTGACAGGGTTGGTATCCGTGGGATAAGAAAGCAAATCCTTTCTTGGAAAAATAACCTTCACATTCCCATCATTCCGACCACAAAGATCTTGAGATGACTTCTTACTTTACTGCAGAAAACAGACTCAGTCAAGCAAAAACAGCAGATAACATTTGTACAATATAAAAGGCTTGACTAAGCACTGTAGCAGACAGAAATTCTCTCCTGCTCTTACATTGCCTCCAGATACCATGCCACAACGTCTCACTAGTGTTATCCAAACCAAGGGTGGTTATTCCCACTGTTATGTAGATGGTCATAAAATTCTGTTATCAGTGTGTATATCGGTAGATCCAATCTCAGCATGACTGGTAGCGCATATTAACACACAAGTGGCAAACACCTTGGGGTAGTTTTCTGTGCATTCGCCAGGCATGTCCTCAAAAGAAGGACACTAACAATAATCAAAATTAACTAAGACCCCAATCTTCAAACAGTTATTGATGGCAGGTAATACACTAAAGACCACAAGCACAGGGAAACCAGTCATTGGGATTTCCCGGTACCAAAGATGTGAACTGCTCTCAACACTTCAAAAATAACAAAAAGCTCAAAGCATCCAAAACAGACACAATGCTATGCCTAACCAGGGAAGGGTTTCAAATGAAAGGGCCACAGAAACCCATGCGGCAATCGCAAACTAACACCACAAACGGGAAAGTGACCATACAACTCAAATAGACTAAAATAGACCAAACAATGCCCTAAATACATAAACACATAAACTCTATTTGCCCTCCAGAAAAGAACAAGGCCAAAACCAAAATGAAATGCCAAAAGGTGCTAGGGCTGAGCTGATGAACAATGCCATTGTTCATCATCGTTGTCAGACAGACCTCATGATGTTGATCCAGCAGGTCTAAATAAGATAAGGGAGGAGAATTTACTGCAACTATTTATTTTCTTGCAGAAATCTAGTTAAATCGATATGCAAAACATGATGACCAAGACACACAGATGCAGCAATCCCAAATTATTAACAGCAGAAGTGCTCCAAACACAGTTGTAACACAGCATGGCTTCAACCCACTGCAGTACTCACTCCCTCCACTAGGACAAGCTGTTTGCTGTCGATGAAACTGGTGTTGACCTTAGCCGCATCTTCTCGGAATGTAAAGATAAGCTCCTCCAGGCGACAGCTTCTTCACCTCAGCTGGGATATCGTCCCTGAGACGGTGATATGCCTGAGTTTTCTGTGGGTGTGGTACACACATGTTCATGTCAGAAGGTCAAGCCCAACTGGCAGCCACAAGACCCTTTCAATTCTCCAAATGATAATAGACAATTTCTTGATAGAATTTCTTGATAGAACCATCACATGAACCAGGGAGAATGTCTGTTTTTTGATAGCGTTAAACACAATGACAAAATAGGATCTCACCTTCCTCATGCTGTAGGCAAACAGGAAGGCTACATTATAGCCCACTTCCCTGATCAAAGAGACCGACTGCTGGTGGTCCTCCTCGGTTTCCCCACAGAAGCCTGTGATGAAGTCACTGCTCAGACTGACCCCTGTAAAAAGAAATTATACATAGATATATATTCACACAAGACCTATTATAGCTACAATAATTTTATAATTACATATTGAATGTTTGGTAATGATAGGACACCTGGTATTATCTTTCAAATGTTTTCCACAAGCTCAAGGTAGGCTTCCCTAGTATACCTATGAAAACATCCCAGAGCATGATGACTTAAAGTGAGAACTAAGTTTTAACACATGAGACATCAAGAGATTTGAGATAAGCAGGCTAATCTCTACTGTGCTTGTGGTGAGTGCTGTCGTTCTAGGAGCGTTTCTCACCCACGCCTCATGGTCTGTAAGACTCTGCTGCTGCCGCTCTGAGCTGGCAAGTGGATCTGCTTACAGATGTTCCTCCGCTCTTGGATTAGCTATAACACCTTCAGGAAACATACTCACCCACCCCAGCACAGGTCAAACGAAAACAGCACAAATTGACTATGGCAGTCAAACCTTATTTCACATATCTGATAAGCATAAGGCTTTTTCAATCTGATAATCTATTAATGATCTTTTCTACTGCTCACATCCAAATTTGCGAATCCTAAATTATTATCCAATCTGCTGCTTAAAATGGCCTATGAGCAATATCTGCACATGAATTCAGACTATAAGAAACTGTTCAACTAAATACTTAAACTCTTTGAACATCCACTACACCACACAAGCCATAAACAGACAGGGCCGGATTACCAATAGATTACCAGAGCAGGCAGTGACCTGTAGGCCCCACACCTTTTAGGGGCCATGCAACAAGGAATAAAAAAAAAAAAAACATATTAGGAGATAATTTGCAAGGGAGGCCCCAAGATTATGACTGCCTAGGGGCCTCCACAGGGTTTAATCTGCCACTGTAGGCAGTGTACATGTACATGCCCCTAAATGTAATTGGTAACATATTCCATTACATTACTCAAACGAGGAACATACTTTAAAAACTTTGGAATACTTCAACATTGTCCAAGACTATTTCAAATATAACTCACTTTAATTACATTTAAATTACATTTAACAGCATGTATTCTGTGTTCTGTATTTTGTCACCTGCAATGAAATACATTTTAAAAGTACCTTCCCCACACTAGTCATGGGTATCCCAACCAAAAACCACATGCTCACATCCATGACTCTGGGGTTTCTACCTCATCAGGAAAGTCTTTAGGATGTGGCCAGGTGAAGCGAATCCTTGTCAGGGTTTACGAGGGAGACGTGGTGTAGCAGGTCAGCGAATCGTAGGCCTCCTTGCTCATCACGGGAACACGGTGCTGAAACCACGGCTGAGGTGCGAACCAAGCTCCGAGTTGCTGGCCCCGTCCCCAGACACGTCTCTGTAGCTGTTCACGTTTTGACCCAGCAGGGTCACTTCCTTCACCCCCTATGGCCATGATCATTTCATATACTTAGTGTTCACATCTGGCCAAGTTTCACACACAGAAACTAGTAAAGCCAGACTGCACACATAGTCGCTGAAGGGAAGAGACCTGGTCAGACAGCATGCGCACTTCTTCAAGTATGGAGGACACAGGTCTGCTCCTTTCCCTCCCCCAGGTAAACGGCACAATGCAGTAGCTGAACATGTTGTCACAGCCCCGCATGATAGACCTACAGCAGTCAAAGAGGGACAAAATATACTGGATAATCCCACTGTAAGACAAGGTGCCACCAACAAGGCTTGCAGTACACAAGGTCTGTACTGTCAACAGCGTGAAAGGACTTTAAAAGTATCGACACCCCTGATATCAAACCATTATTTGAAGTGCTACATCTAAAAGCATGAAGGAGCTGAAGATGAGCCACCACGGTGTTTGAAGTTTTATATCCCTTCATAAGTATAGGAGGGTCAGTCATGTATAAATATTTAACCAAAAAATGCAGATTGACAAGTGTTCAGTAAAATGATAATAATAAACAACTGAACTATGAGCATTTGCTGTTTTTGGCTTTATTGTGGATGCAAGTCCCATGTTTCATGCAATATGGTAGCAAATGCCTTTAAATTATAGCTGACTTTTCTGTATTTTAATCTAACAGTTACTGTTCAGATTAAATTCAGTGTATTAGAGTTGAATATGAAAACACCAAAAACTGTCTATACATGTTAACTTAAAAATTGAACTGGACCATCTTTAAAAAATCACACAGTGCAAAGTTAATTTAAGAGTTAGTGTTTAGCAGGAACTCCTCCCTTATAAATCAGCCAGATATTATTATGGCACTCACACAAAGGCACTGTGTCCTGAATGGTGAATGGGCATGACATCAGCATATGCCTCTTCCAGGGAGAGCAGGACATTGCTGGTCCTCTGACCCCCATGGGCCAGTGCAAGGAGTCGGAGAAGATCTCTGTAGGCATCTGGCCCTGCTACAACATCCACCACCCTCTCCTTCTCCAGCAACTCAGTCTTCAGTCTCTCTGCCATGCAACCTACAAGAGAGCAAGCACACATATGCGTATACGGGCGCGTGAACCCACACACAAACATACATGCGCACACACGAACCTTTCAGACTGAGAGATACATTTGAATGTGAATGAAGAACTATGGTGAAGTGAGAAGTTACCCAGGACTCCTATCTTTAATGGAGTGCTGCTCTTTAGATGCTTCTTTTACAGAACTGCTGGATGTTTGAGTCTGTTCCAGATGGTCTGCTCTGCCTTTTCCCTGTCACAATGATTTTTATTTTTTCCAACAGAAAATAGCATTACATCCAAGCAAAAAATGTCACTGAAGTCAAGGACTGCTGTCAAGTTGCACAAGATTGGCAACGTATAGATTCACTGTGTAAAATACAAACAGAAATAGGCTTTTCCTACCTTATGGAGCATGTGACAAGAAGCACCACATCTGCCTGTATAAAAAAAAAAAAAAATTAGGAAAGATGAGAATGAAAGCTTTCAAATAAAGGAAGCACTGTGTTTATCAAGGGTCAAAGGTCAAGGCATTGACACTTACCTCTGATAGTTCGTGGGTCCGAACATATCCACCCTTCTGAAGAATGGACCACGCAATTTCAGTGTCGTTGACGTTCATCTGACAGCCGTATGTTTCGAAATACACTGCAAGATGTAAACACCAAAATAAAATTGGCAACGACTACCGGCATACTGACACATGGGAATTAAAATCCTAAAGCCTGAACTATCATGGCAACAAATGCAGTTACATACCTTTCCGTAGCTGCGCCAGACCACTTTCTTCAGGAAGATACGATTCCTCATGTTCCTGTTGCGTCTCAGTTGAACTTTTGCCTGAAGAACTCTTAATGACGACAGCTTGGTCTTAAATGTGCTCACTCTCGTCTCATCAGTCTCATTAGTAGGAGTGCTAGATAGAGACACTGAGCAATAACCTCTGCATTTGTCGGCGAGTCGAGATAAACACTTTTCCACAGAAAACACTAGAAGTCTAAGCCTGCGGGCAGACATCATGTCTAAACGGGAGATTCGGCTACAAAGCCATGAACAAGACAAGAAACTCAATTTAACTTTAAAAGTAACGTTAGCTAAGGCTAAGTGCTAACTTAGCAATGGTGCTGTGGTTTGCGCAGAACAATTTTGTATACAAAAGTATATTATCAGCGAGCTAACAAATCTGTACAAGCAGCCAATAAATATAAAAATATCTGTAGCTCAGTTAGGTAACCTAATAATTCAGCTGTAACATACACTCACGTATGACCCCACACGGTTAACATTGACATGCAGTTTTGTAATTTTCAAAATAACGGTTTCATTAAAACGTAACAGTGATACTCGTGTTTCAGTTCTAAGACAAGTAAACGGTGTAACTTGGGAGGGAGATCAATCGCAAAAATATCGATTTACGTTTTTTAATTCATATTTTTGTAATTAATATTTTTTAATTAATATTTTTTTAATTAATAGTTTTGTGAAATCTTATATTTAACATAAACGGCTACTTTTATTTTGCAAGTGTTTACTTGTTAGTCATAAGTAGTGTTTTGTGAGATGATTGTTCGTTTTCACACATGGCTCTCTGTCCCTCACCTACTCTGATCTAATGACGAATGCGTAATTTATTTTATAAGTGGACTTCACACTTCGTTCTGTTACCTAAGGGTCAATACAACATACTCGTTTAAATGTGCTGATACAAAGATTGTGAAACAATTAATGTTTTTAATTAACTGATTAAAGTTTTACTCTGAATGAACACATTTTACGAATATATAGGAATGTTAACCTTATTACATTGTCTTTGATGAGGAAATGGGTATTTTGGATGTTTTAACCTTTTAAACATGTTTTAACCTTTTAAACTTTTAAATATTACCGTAAGGTTGTAAATACGTTCATTAATATTTTAGGTATTTTGATTATTCATTTTGCAATTTTGATTAAAAATAAATAAATAAATAAAAATAAAAAATCTAGTTATTTAAACATGTCCAAGAATTGCTGTCCACTCTCTCATCTTTGGATAACCATCTTGGTAAAAATGCGACCTTTGACATCAGTGACCTCACAACTTTAAAAAAGGTCTATCTTCATTCGACTAAAGGCATAAACTGCATGCTCCTATAGTATGTCAGTTCATTTGAATTTCTCACTTTGTCTCCATACTCAGATGAGTTAAAGCTAAAAATGTCCACCCCATTGTGATGAAATATTGAGTTAATAAACATTATTTTAGAATATCAAAATATATGTTTGAAATGCTAACTTTAGCTAAAATTGTCCACCTGCTGACATGACAGTTGCACAATACAGTGAACATATACTTGCATATACCTTCTTTGCTGTTTTCTTGTTGTTTTGTTTTAAGTAATATTTCCTAATAACTATTAAACTATTGATGTTCAGCTACGACAGGAGCTGAAGTAGCAAAGAGGAAAAGGTCCAGGTGAGATGCAGACTCTTGGAGGAAAGAGACAATTACCTGTGAAATTAGAGAGAGAGAAAGCGCTGTAGAAAAGGTGAGGAGATTTTAACAAAAAAGGGAATTCATGACTGAAAAAGAAAGGTATGCCAAAAAAACCCCAAAACAAAACAGAGTCGAGAAAGGAATAGTTGCCATGACAACTAAACATTCTTGAAGAGCTATAAACTGTGTTATCAAGGTGTATTTTAAATGTTCATAACTTTGCTTTTAATGGCTTTAAACGTTATATATAGCTTAGAAGTATGTAGAGGTTGGAGGAATATGTGTGGCTATATTTGGGCTATTTCTTCTGTTTGGGTATGAGTGGTTTGTAGCATTTAGCCTTGGACATTGAGAGTGCTGAAAAGTCTAAATGTGTCTGTGAAAGCTTTAGAAGTATAAAGTGATTGATTTTTAAATTAGTAATGAAAATGCTGAGGTAATAAAATGATATTGTAAGCAGAAAAGTATGGATGGTCCCGAATAAACTGGTTTCATGCAGGAAAGACCAGTGTAGGCTTCAGCATAAATCTTCAGGAGGCCTCTTTGAAAAAGCCTCTAGGGGATTCCGTTGAAGGGAGAGCCTTGGTTCAAGGATGGGACATCCCGGCCAAGCACTGGAAGAAACAATATGGAGATCACCAAAAGAAACAATATGGGCATCCGGTGATATAGAATAGGATCGTCTTTTAAAAAAATAGAAGTAGTTCAGGTTGAACATAATAGTACCAAGAACTTGTTGGTGTAACTATTAAATATCAATTAGCATATATTGAATAATGTATGGTTTGAACATAATAGTGGAAACCTGGACAAGTATTATGAAAAAATAAAAATGGTTATGCAAGTGTCCTTGAAGCGTTTGGTTACTATCTGATGGATTAAAATAGGTTTGTTGGTAACAAAGACATCACTAAAGTGTACAGAGCAAAGGTACTCCAGGACCAGGATGGGTAAGTAGCAGCTTGATCAATGGACTCTTCTGTGAGACGTAACAGGGCGTCGGTCTTAAATGTAATGTTAGATCAAGTGAAAAACTTTAGTGGATTGAAATACAGATAAATAAATCCACCAAAAGTACACCTGCATCATTGGTAAAAAGTTGTTCTGCTAGTTGTCTGATTTTGTTCCAGTAATCTAATGTTTCCTGTGGACTAGGTGGTTCAAGATTATATTGGTGTTTGCTTTATTTCTGTGATCTTTTTAACCATAGTCTGCTTGTTTATACTGTCTACCAAATACTGAGTAGTGAAACACTGACACAATCCCTTTTGGCGTCAGACATTTGTAATAATTTCAATAATCTACACTTGTAAATCAAGAGGGCAGCACCATTTTAAAGTCTAGTTTCCTTTCTCTGTATCACTTTCTGTAATTTTTCCGTCTGTGTTTTTATTAAAGTTAAAAATGGAAAGGGTATTAAAACTCCCTTTCACTGACATCTCTTCCACTGAACTTGTAGAGAAAGTGATGATATGAAGATGATTATGTTTATCGCTTTCACTCAGAGATCATTGTCTGAGGGTCATGTTGTACAGTTCACGATGCCCCGGGTTGCAATCAGGAGGTTTGACAGTGATGTGCCACAGTTGTCTGTGGTGTTCTATATGATCATCACAGAACATCACACATAACTGGTCAAATTGTATCTCGAGTAGTATATTTGTGTATTATACTATATATTAGCAGCATATCTTTATGATGCAATTAAAAACATTCCCCATCCCCCTGAATACCAATCATATTACATATCTGGGTACTAAATTCTCTTCCCAGTTGTCTGTTATTCAAAATAAATTGTCATCCAATTATTAAAACAATAAGCGACGAACTTCATTGATGGACAAATTTGCCCCTTATGCTCTTCGGACAAACTGCAATAATTAAAATGAGAATATTACCTAAACGAAATTGTTTGTTTTCAATTATTCCAGTGCCACCAACCTGTCTAAAATCTTTGGACAACATCATAACTTGATTCTACTGGAAAAATAAATCACATAGAATCAAACTCACAACATTACAGAACTGTAGTTGATTATTGCAAATCAACTACAATATGGAATAAAATGGATAAAACCTAGTATATCAGACAGAATATGGATAGACATAGAGCAAACATTATGCAAAGATCTAAAAGTCAGACTTACCATTTATCAGTCAAATCAATTAAAGAACATTCATGATCAACAATTTGTGGGTGGCCATGATACTAACAGCCTGGTGGAAATTCCACAAGATATCAAACTCCACACTAACATAAACATAACACTGCTTTCATGTCACTTCCACAAGTAGCCCAAACATAAGATATAGAAAGCAGGTAAGAGCAACTATCAGTTCAGAGACATTAAACTCACCTGCATCCATATCAGTATTATAAACATTCCTAATACAAAAAAACTATCACATAAGATATACAAACTAATAATGAAATCAAATCGCATAATTACTCTCCCATCGAGACAATGGGAGGAAGATTTATTACTAGCTCCCGACACCACAGTTTGGATTAAAATGTGTAATAATAATTACCACATGACAGCAACACTAACCTACAATGCATTCAGTACAAAATAATACATAGATTACATTATACTACACATTGGATGTTTAAAATTGGTTTCACAAGCTCAGCAATCTGTACATACTTTACTCCAAAGACAGCTGACGATTACATTCACATCGTGTGGCAGAGCACACCTATCAAGCAATTTTGGCAATAAGTAATCACACACATGTCCCATGATTTAAATAACCCTATCCATCCAACACCATCTTTATGTCTCCTAGGAGACATGTCATCAACCAATGTGACAATAGAAAAAAAACAGGATAATATATATATAACATTATTAATTGCAAATACAAACATACTCATGAATTGGAAAACAAAAAATAATATTAGTGTCACCGAATGGAAAAATCTATTGATAGACTACATATCAATGGAAAAAAATCTCAGAATGAATCAATAAGAACCAATAACCTAGACTGGACTCCTTTGATAAAAAGTTTACAGAGCTAATCCATAAATGATAAATATCCCAATCTAGTACGTGTACATATACAGTGCACTCGCACATAGCCTCTCTCTCTCTCTCTCACACACACACACAGGCAGACGCACACAAGCAGTCACACACGAACACACACACACACACACACACACACACACACACACACACACACACACACACACACACACACACACACACACACATTCCCGTAATGGTGCAGGTGGCAAATACTTAAAATACTCTATCTGCATTTCCCGTTTGTCTGTTTCGTCTCTGTTCGTCTTATTTTTCCTCTCTCCCCTATTCCCGTTTCCCCCACGTTATTTATGTCTGTTCATACGTTTTATACACCCGATATAGTTGGACACAGTGAGAAGTTAGAAATAAATAATGAATAAATAATAAAGTTCTAAAGGTCCTCCGATGGGCGGAAATCAATTGATATATTTATTTCTCCAGATTTCTAACTCGGAGAGAAAAAGACGTCCTTTTACAAATCGCACCTCGTTGTGGAACTCTACTAAGGTTTACAATCCAGGCGATGATTTTTAACCTCAAAGAACATAGGCCTGCTCCAAGGCAAACTGATTTCATCCCATTAATTAACTTTAATGCGATGTTTTTTGCCGAGCATTAGGCTAAAGAAAATGAATGTTGCTGCGTTTATCAAACTAAAAGTATTTATTCTGAGCCATGCGGTAAATGATTCAGTGTGAGCAGCATATGGACGATTTTTGGAAAATGCTGTGACTAGGTAATATTTTGAAATATAAGGCGTTGTTAAAGCCTCTCATTCACGCTATTAACGTTATAAGTTAAAATAACTGAATAATTCATAAATAAATAAATAGCGTTTGTATAATATTTAAAAATAAACATTTACGTAAAAGCACTCTTACGTAACAACCAAGTTGTCATGTATTTGAATCTAAAGCTAAAGTGTTGCTTTGATCGCTTTGGTCGGTCGACACTTGCCTGGCTCTGTTGAATTGCTGTTTCAAGCTGTTTTATAATTCGTGCAGTTAGATCATTTGGTTAAATCATTTACGATTTTATTTTATTCATTTACTATTTTCGACTACGATTTCCAGAAAGGTTGACCGACGATCCTCACGAAAATGAATCCAAGTGCTCCAAGTTCGCCGATGACTTCGTTGTACGTGGGTGACCTTCATCCAGACGTTACCGAGGCCATGCTATACGAGAAATTCAGTCCTGCTGGCGCAATAGTCTCCGTACGGATTTGCAGGGACGCGATGACCCTCCGCTCACTTGGATACGCATACGTGAACTTTCAGCAGCAGGCAGATGCTGAGCGTGCTTTGGACACTATGAACTTTAACATCATCAAAGGCAGACCTGTGCGAATTATGTGGTCCCAGAGAGACCCCTCTCTGAGGAAGAGTGGAGTTGGCAACATCTTCATCAAGAACCTTGACAAGTCTATTGACAGCGAAGCTCTTTACGACACATTCTCTGCCTTTGGGAACATCCTTTCCAGCAAGGTGGTGTGTGACGAGAATGGCTCTAAGGGCTACGGCTTTGTGCACTTTGAGACCCGTGAGGCTGCGGAGAGAGCAATTGAGAGACTTAATGGCATGTTGCTCAATGACCGCAAAGTGTTCATTGGCCACTTCAAGTCTCGCAAGGAGCGAGAGGCTGAGATGGGGGCCAGGGCCAAAAAGTTCACCAATGTGTACGTCAAGAACTTTGGAGAGGACATGGACGACGACAAGCTGAAGGAGATCTTCAGCAAGTTTGGCCAAACGCTGAGCACTCGCGTCATGACCGACGAGAGCGGCAAGTCCAAGGGCTTTGGCTTTGTGAACTACGAGAGGCACGAGGATGCCCAGAGGGCTGTGGATGAGATAAATGGGAAGGAGCTGAATGGGAAGAAGGTGTATGTGGGTTATGCCCAGAAGAAAGGCGAGAGGCAGACAGGGCTGAAACGAAAGTTTGAGCAGATGAAGCAGGACGGTATGACTCGCTACCAGGGAGACAACCTGTACGTCAAGAACCTAGACGACGGTCTGGACGACGCGCGTCTACGTAAGGAGTTCTCTCCGTTCGGGACCATCACAAGTGCCAAGGTGATGATGGAGGGCGGCCGCTCCAAAGGGTTCGGCTTCGTGTGTTTCTCCTCGCCGGAGGAGGCCGCCACGGCCATGACGGAGATGAATGGGCGCGTTGTAGGCACCAAGCCGCTGTACGTGGCTCTGGCGCAGCGCAAGGAGGAGCGGCAGGCCCACCTCTCCAACAAGTACATGAAGCGCACGGCCAGCGTGAGTGCCTTGCCCAACCTCGTGCTCAACCCCTACCAGCCTGCCCCGCCCTCCGGCTACAACATGGAAGCCATTCCACAAGCTCAGAACTGGCCTGCCTACTGCGCAAGCAGCCAGCTGGCACAACTCCTCCCCAGCCCTTGCTGGGCCATGCAGTGCGTCCACCCACAGCAAGTCCAGGATATGCCGAGTGCCATCGGTCCAGCCGCATCCTGCCCGCAGGCCTTCAGCGCCATCCGACCAACCACCGCCTGCCAGGTCCCACGCACGATGGCCTATCAGACCATGGCATCTGAGGCTCCGGGGACAGGGATGGCCAGCGCGGAAGCTGCCAACAAGGCGTCGCTGGTGAGAGCAGTACCACAGTACAAAACCACCTCAGGCGTTCACAGCCCACAGCAACACCTGGGCACACAGCCCTTAGATATAAATGTCGAACTTACCATTTATCAGTCAAATCAATTATAAAACATTTATGTTTCTCAACCCACAGCAGCACCTGGGGGCAGAGCTCCAGGTGCCCGTGCAGCTGGCTGCGGTCCATGTGCAGGGTCAGGAACCTCTCAGTGCCTCCATGCTGGCTGCTGCACCTCCACAGGAGCAGAAGCAGATACTGGGTGAGCGTCTGTTTCCCCTGATCCAGAACATGCACCCCCACCCTTGCAGGGAAGATCACGGGTCTGTTCCTGGAACTGGACAACTAGGAGCTACTGCATATGCTGGAGTCTCCTGAGTCTCTGCACCCTAAGGTGGATGAGGCAGTCGCTGTGCTCCAGGACCAGTGCGCGCAGGAAGCCGCTCAAAAACTTTAACCAGTGCTGCGCTTCTGGCTGTCTAATGGAAGAATAAGCAGTAAAAAAAAATAACATTTTAACTGAAAAAAATAAACATTGAAACTGAAATGCATTGAACATTGAAATATTTTTGCCATGTCTGTAGACATCAAGCCTGTAAGGGTTGGCACCAGGCCGAGGCCCCCTCGACCAGAGGGAGGCGTCGAGTCAACCACGCCACTGATCAGGATCAACACCCAACAGCTGGGCTAGACCTTATATAAGCCCAGTGACCCAATCATTCAGTGCTGGGTTTTTGATAAAGTTTTGAGCCAAGCTCCTAGCCGGTAACTCTGGGTATTGAGGTCTGTGAGCCCTTGTGCTATGCCTCTTTTCTGTTCTGCGAGGGTGTCAGTGTTTTTACACGTCCCCTCCCTTCTCCAGTTTTCCCCTCTCGAGTCTGTCTCTCTCCTGAGGCTTCCCTTAGCCATTCAAGTTTCTCCCCGTTTTCTGGTTTTGTTTGGGAGCTTTTAGTTCGAGTTTTCCCCAGTGCATCGGGGTTGCCATTTCTTTCCGTGGCGTTCTTTGTTCTCCCCTTTTCCACGCTCACCGAGGTGTTTCGTTTTTTCCTCTTGTTTTGCTTGATCCAAGCTCTAACTGTTCTGCACACGAGCCCACCATTGTTAGAGTGTGGCTGCTTACCCAGTAAGCTATTGGTGTCCTCACCTAGCTGACCTGGATTCAAAACCACCTTACAAAGTCCAGGCCTTGGTTATTCTAAGCTTAAAATGAAAACGACAGAAAAAGGTAAAATCATTTCAAGTTTGGTTTATTTGTCGCATACATAGTCATACACAGTATAACTCACAGTGAAATGGTTGAGTGCTCTGTCCAATCTGAGGAAAAAGAAAAACAGTGGTGCATAATATTCTATATATATACAAAAATATATTAATAGTGCATGTACAATATATATATATATATATATATATATATATATATATATATATATTATGTTTATATGTACAATGTATATATGGATATTTATATATGTATGTACAGAATGTACAGTCCCATCTTGCAATTGGCATATTTACAGTTATATGTTACATGGTGGTAATTGAACATATTACAGTTATATTGAACATATTACAGTTATTTCTATTACATATTACAGATTTTGACATGAACAGCTGATCATTTTTTTGTTTTTATTCCTCTTAAAGTTTGAATGTTCAGATTGTCAGTTCTTACAGGTCATAGCTGATCATTAGATAAGTGTATTGGGTTGCATTAATATAAATGTAAAGATCAAAAAAACAAAACCCCACAGTGTAGCTTAAAATAGAGAATAATTCTGTAATATTCCTTTATGTACAACACAATTTCAAATGACCTTATTAACAAACCAGTAAAGACAGGACGAGAAGCAAAGGTCACTTACACGTATTAAATCTTGAAGCAAACAAACTGCAGCTGCAAGTGCCACACTGCCATCCAGTTCCACTCTCTGGTCTGGCGACGGTCATATTACAGGAGCAACGAGAGGCTGCCAACAGTTTCTTTTAGCTTGTCTACTGAGACGGTGAAACTGGCCAACCAGGTGAAAAGCATTGTGAAGGAGAAACGACTTCGACTGCCGACGTGGGAAAGTAGCAGTCAGAGCAGGTCTATTGGAGCAGTGCGATGGACTCTGCCCAACAATGGGCTGCAAGCCCACATCTCTGCACATAGCAACAGTATGTGGTTCCTAGGTGCCCAGTCGGCTAGTTTTAAAGTTCAATTCAAATATTAAATAAAAATGCAGACTTCAGAATTGGTTAAAGAGCATAACTGTGCACGTACTTTATTGTAGGTTAACATTAACACGCATTATTGAGGCACCCTCTGGAGAATGTCTAAAAATCAGAGAACCCACATTTTCATACATTTTTCAGTAGTGGTTATGTATTCACCCCACATTCCTTTACATATTTGCGTTTGTCTTCACGTCCATTGCATCCAAACCATACATTTGTCAATATATGCAAAGTAATATAAAACACCCACACCAGTTGGAACCTGTTAACACCACATTCCAAGAGATTTCTCTTGACCTTATCCTAAAGAGATGGTCCTGAGCCTGATGGAAATAATATCTCATACTTGTAAGTGTGCTGGAGCCTATCCACCATCCTTTGCAGAAGCCTGCAGAGGCCTTTACAGAGGCCTCTGCCCTGTACACAAATCATTCTGAAAGGACACATACCATTCTGTGATTATGTTATTAATATGTCTAATTCAATGTTAAACCTCTGTTCTCTTTTTATTACCTCAAGCACCAGACCTGAGGAATTTGCACGGTCTCAAGGAGTGCGTGAAGTTTATCGCTCAGTGGAAACAAGAGGTGGAGCGTGTCTGTAAGCCTGACGAGGGCGCTGCAGCTGCATCCAGTAGCAGTAATGACTGCGGTGGAACCGTACACCCCCACACTGTTGCCAGCACATTTTTCAGTGGGCCAGCCGTCTCAAAGCTGTTGATACATTGTTCAGTCCACGTGAAGGGCAGCAGGAGAGAGGAAGTGAAGAGAGGACCTAGGCAGTGAAGGAGACCAAGCAGAGAAACACTGAATGGGCTAAAGAACTCCAGACAGTCTCAGAGCGGTGCGGCATGATGAGGGCAGAGTTGGCACAGAATTTCAGGCAGCTGGAGCTTAAGAAGAAGCTGGAACCCATGCTGCCTGTCCTGGACTTCATCGCATGGTCTCTACTCAAACATAACCAGGATGTAGTTTCACAGCTTTGGGTCCTCAGTAAACAGCGATCCTGGAGAACTTCAAAATCCATTCCAAATTCATTGTGGAACTGGATCTGCAGTGCTGTGGATGAGGTCACATTGGACCCCATGACCAAACATGCATGGCTGCTGCTGTCTGATGACTGTAAGAGGGTTCAGGAGTACCTGACTAAGATGAAAGTTCAGTTCACCTCCCAGCGCTTTGACACTTGGCCCTGTGTGCTGGGCTGGGAGGACTTCTCTTCCAGCTGTCTTTCTATAACTCACAAATCTAGACATTTATTGGAAACGTCCGGGAGAAGCTGTAACCCCTCTTTGTACTGCTAGATGGCCGCACTCTCATGACACTGCACTCATCAAAAGCAGCACCAGAGACGCACTGAGTCATATTCCCGAACGCACCTCTCAGGCCAGCTTATTTGCACATTTTGTCGTAAAACTTAAGATGTCTGTTTTATTAAATTACCAAAAACTTTTTTTCAAAATCAAAGTATTTGTAGCTACAGAAAAACATGGCTAATCACAAAAATGAGAAATAACGTCACTGATATTTGCAACATGTGTTTCTAACATGCACAGGCTCTTGAGGAGCACCTAAACCCTCACACAGGGGTGTCTGCTTGTCATAGTACTGTAAGGAAGGGATTTGGCGAAACAGGCCACAGAAAGCAGCATATGAGAATCCACACAGGTGAAGAACCCTTTAGCTGCCCAGTATTTCAGAAGCAGTTTGTGCAGGCGGGTAATGAGCCGCATTCGTACCCATTCATATAGGATGTTGGGAGCAAAACGGTTAAAGACTTGAAAAGTATGTTAACAATCAGTTAACAATCAGATTACTGTTGTTAGGTTGTTAACAATAGAGTAATAAATGGCTAATATGCTTCTTCCCAGTTATGCCTTTGCTTGATCTATTTTGGTCTGATTTGGTGCTTGTCTGGGCAAGTGTGATAAAAAGTATTTTTTCGTTTGTTTTTCATTTAGTTCCTTTTTATATCGTGTTCTGTTCCATTTTATATGTTGTCTATTATCCCTTTAAAGTCTGTCAAATTAATCAAATGTGAAGATTTCACTCTGTTCAGATTTGATTGAAAAAGAGACCAACCACTCCCTGCATCTTTCATTTTGCATATACAGTGCATTTGCAGTTAACCGTTTCTTGTTTGTATTAATCGCGTGTGATTCTTGTGAGTGCCGTTAGTGTTCTGTGTTAAATGTTAATAAATGTACGTCCCAGACGTTGGAGTCTGTGCGTCCTGCCCCTCACCCTGCGGCACTCGGGCCACCCCTCGTTACGCTACTGTTGTAACTCAAGAGCGAAGCACCATTTTAAAGTCTGGTTTCCTTTCTCTGTCTCACTTTCTGAAATTTTTATGTCTGTGTTTTTTTAAACTTAAAAATAGAAAGGATATTAAAACTCCCTTTCACTTAATGGCCTCTCATCCAATGAGCTGTTAGAGAAAGTAATGATAGTTAGATGAATATGTTTATAGATTTCACTCCGAGAACGTTGTCTGAGGTTAATATTGTACAGTTCATGATGCCCAGGGTTGCAATCAGCATGTTTAACAGTGATGTGCCACACAGTTGTCTGTGGTGTTCTCTATGACCATCACAGAGCATCACACATAACTGGTAAAATTGTATCTCAATTAGTATATTTGTATATTATACTATTGCAGCAGCATAACTTTATGATGCAATTAAAAAACATTCCCCATCCCTCTGAATGCCAATCACATTACATATCTGGGTATTAGATTCTCTCTGCAGTTGTCAGTTATTCAAATTTAATATCATTCCAGTTTTTAAAACAATAAGTGACAAACTTCATTGATGGACAAATTTGCCCCTTATACTCTTTGGAAGAATTGCAACAATTAAAGTGATAATGCCTAAGATAAACGATTTGTTTTCAATTATTGCTATCCAGCTCCAGCAACCTGGTTTAAACCTTTGGACACCATCATAACTGGAAAAATAAATCACAAAGAATCAAACTCACAATGATACAGAACTGTAGTTGATTATTGCAAATAAACTACAATATGTAATACAATGGATTAAACCCAGTATATCAGACAGAATATGGATAGACATAGAACAAACATTATGCAGAGATATAAAAGTCAGACTTACCATCAAGCAAATCAATTCAAAACATCCATGTTTCAACTGTTTGACAGAGGCCATAACTCTAACAGCCTGGTGGAAATTCCACAAGATAACAAAGAACTATTCATTCTCGTATTTGGAACAATCAAGACTTTACCTTCAACAACAACAAAAATTATTAAACTTTACACCTTGGATAGAAAAAGGCAAACATATTCCTCATAACACTACTTTCATGTCACTTCCACAAGTATCCCAAAAGTATGATATAGTAAGCACCCAAATGACCAGCAACACTAATCTACAATGCATTCACTACAAAATAATGCATGGAGTACATTATACTACACATAAGATGTTTAAAATTGGTTTCATGGACCAGCCCCTTCATACATGAGGTCAATGGTCAAAGCCCGATCTGTACCTCGAGTACTTCGAACCTCAAGTACGGCTCGGCTTGAAATACCTTGCTTCGGGTCTCATGGACGACAAGCATCGAGACTATTTTCTGTCCTGGCTCCAAGATTGTGGAATGAACTCCCGCTTGCTGTCCGGACAGCAGAGTCCTTTGCAGTCTTCAAACCCAGACTGAAGACCCATTTATTTGCAGAATATTTAAAGGACAACTGACACTGCTCCCTTATTGACTGACCAATTTAATACTTATTGTAGGGCATTTATGCTTTTTAACAAACTCTAGCACTTATTGTTTATAGCATTTATCATTGTTTAAGACAGACCTTATGTATTTTGCACTTCTAAGTATTAGCATTTATCCCTGTATTCTACAGTATTCTTGTTCATTGGTATGTTTAATTCTAACCTACTATACTGTACTTGGACATATTCTATGAGTAAATGACAAAGCACTTTTGTAAGTCGCTCTGGATAAGAGCGTCTGCTAAATGCCGTAAATGTAAATGTAATTGTTTCACAAGCTCAGCAATCCTACTTACATACTGTCACGATACGGCCCCTGCTTCCAAACGTCTCCTTGCTTGTATGTGTGTGTGTCAGTTAGGTGAGTAAGGGACTGCGGTGTCCTGGACCTGAATGCCTTTGAGAGGCAGGTGGAGCTGGTCCTCCATGGGGATTCTCCCTTGGGGGGGCTTTCAGAGAAGCGTCGTTGTCCTATGAGGACACTCCCTCCGTGAAGTCTCGCAGCCCCAGAACTTAAAGCGCCTACGCCTAAGCCTCGTAAAGACAAGGAGGCAACGTCACCAGTGCCCACCCCTGAAACGGACAAATCAGCTGGTGCGCTTCCGGACCTGCGGGCGACAAATCGTGAGCAGCCGCCTCCACCCAAGCCATCGAGGGAAGATCCCGCCCAGCCGGTCCAACCCAGCCGAAGATAGGAAGACTGGCTGGAGCTCCTGATGATAACTTCCCTGGACTGTTTAGTAATTCCTTAAAGGAAGACTGGCTGGAGCTCCTGATGATAACTTCCCTGGACTGTTTAGTAATTCTTTATGTAGTCCTGATCACATACCTATCCTGATCACCGCACCTATCCCTGTCTCAAATATTGCCCACACCTGAGTCCTATTCCCCTCATTACCAACCCCTTTAATAAGCTTCTCCTCATCGCATACTAGTCGCGAAGTATTGCTTTCCTATACGGCGTACGAGCGTTTCCTCATCCTGTGTGGTTTCCCGGTTATTGACTCCTGCCTGCTTTCTAGACCTCGTCTCCTGCCTGACCCTCCGTCACCTCCTGAACGCCACCCCGTGTACGACCCCGGACCGACTCGACCACGCTTACCTGTCTTACTACACGTATTAGTACGGCTGCTAAAAAAAGACCTCTGCAACCGGACCTATATTTAACAGCATATCAGTAGGATAGTAGTAATACTGTAGTAATAGGTTTCTAAAAATGTATTATATGCACTATTTTTACAGCCTCTGAAAAAACATTTGAGGGTTAAGCTGAAATGTTAACACTTTCCTATTTATGTTCGCTGTATAAAATAAAATAAGTGCATGTGACTGCAGTGAACAAGGAATATGTTGTCAATATTTAGATAGATGACAGCATGTTCTTTATTTTTGCATCATATTAATTGTTAATAATTTGCTAATGATAAAAAAAGTTTCTGCGTTTTCATTACGAAATAATGTCATTTGGTCATATTTATAGTGCCTTAAGGCCATTTCAAATTTAACAGTAATGGATTTTCAGCGTAAATTTGCATTCCTGCAAAAATAAAGGTCTGTATTTTCAATGTTTAAACATATGAGCTCCGAATGGTCAAATTACGGAGCAGTAGAGTTTGTTTCCGTTCTTTTGTTGGACTGGTTCATTGTCGCGAGAGCGACCGTTTAGGCGAAGTCGGTGAGTGCGCGGCCGAGCTGCTCGCGCTTGAAGATACGGTAGACTCACCGCATGCAGCACTTGTACGCTAGCAATTTAATTTCTTCAGACTGGAAATACGATAATGCTAACGTTTGTTGTCAGAAATATACTAGCTTCTCCTTTCGATCGAGGGTATATTTTTCAGTCATAGTTATAACGCCGAAAGGTGGGTTTCGTGTTAAAACTTTTCAGTTCGTTTTTTTTTCATACTGTTGTGCTGCGGTAGTTTTGTAGTATCAGTCGAGGAGGCTAAAACCCTAACGGGTTGTTTTGTTAGTTTGTTTGCCAAACAATGATTACCTGCCGTTTTTGTAGCAAAGAACTTGATGCTTTGAAGGGTTGTGTGCTGCACTGTAAAGTTCATAGAAACGAAGCCACTTGTTTTTTCAAATGTGTTAGCATTGACTGCAAGCAGACGTTTTGTACTTATGCAGCTTTTAAAGCTCATTTCTATTGTGTTCACAGTGTGCCTGCACCCTCTGTTACTGCTAGAGCCGTTGTTACAGATTTGAAATGTGTAATTTCGCTGTGAGCGTCAAATTCACACAGCGAAGAACTTGTGACTTAAAAGAACATATAGTGGAGGGACGACCTGTGGCATGTCCAGTAACTGGTTGTAAAAATACGTTCACCGTGAAATCATCATTTACTGCTCATATGTCTAGGAAACATCAAGAATGTTCGACTGCTAGCATAACCTATGTGACATGTACAAGAAAACAATTTCTCTCATTTGTACTTGAGGATGCTTCCCAGAGCTCAAATGATGCAACAACAAATGAAAGCATTCAGTTGCCACCGAATTTGAAGGAGACCTTTCTTGGGAATGTACGTCTATTCTACCTACAGTTAGAAGGGCATCACCTTCTTCCAGCTTCAACAATACAGACTGTTGTTGAAGAGATGTAAAATGTGCATAAGTAGAGACAGGAATATACTTTGGGTAAACTACATTCACTTTTAAAAAACATGTTTTGACATGTGTCTGACAGATAATGCTATTGCTAAAATCTGTGATTGTGTTAAGGATTCAGATCTGTTCTCTGTCTGTCATCCGGGACCACTAAGGACAACATATTCAAGAGCTCAAGTATTCAAAAAGATGTTCAAATACATACCTGTGTTACAAACATGAAGTAGTTTATTAGAATCAGAATTATGGACGAATTCAGTGTCTTGTGTCTTCAGTCTTGTGAAGTCCAACCAGTTCTTCATTGAAAATCCATGATGCCTGATGCTAATTCTGTACCAGAATGCTTTTGAAATTGTAAATCCCTTCAGCTCTGCTAAGAAAAAAGACAACGTTGTCGCAGTCTGTCTTTTTTTGGCAAATTTACCTGTTCGTGTACGGTCCGATATCGATCACGTCCCTTGTCTTACTGTGTGGAGAAAATGACTTAATTGGAAAATTAAATGACTTAATTGGAAAATTGGAAGTGCTAAGGTTTTCTCAGAGATGTTAGTGGATTTAAAAGATTTGGATGTAAATGGAATTATTGTAGGTGGTGAAACGATCCACGGGGCTCTTTGTTGTATTGCTGGTTATAATTTGGGATACACAGCATTGGTGGGTTTACTGAAAACTTACTTTAATTTTGCAGGTACTGTGAAATCATACGAAGTGAGTTTCAGAGTGATGATCCAAATGTACGTGGTCCCCAGGGCACCCCTGAAAGTTCTAATTATGCTGTTGGTGATCTAGACATTGAAGCTGTGGACAGTCGAGATATCAAAGGCATAAAGGTAAACTGTTTTCAATACTCTGATATCTTTTCATGTTTGTCAGCCTGGTCTCCCACCTTGTTTAGGCCTTGACATATTTGAGTGTGTGTTGTTCTATGACGTTGCACTGTACTTGAAGCATTTCATTAAGAAAAAAAAATGCCTTACATATTCATTATTGAACTGGCACATCAAGCAGTTCAAGTGCAAAGGATCTGATGCTTTTACAAAGCTATGTTCTGTTAACTCTGGGGTGTCCAAGCTTTCAGGTCAAGCTATCCAGAATTGGAATTTCCTAATGTTGCTGCCTTTATTAATTGGTGACAAAGTGCAAAATCCAGATGATGATGTGTGTAAATTAACTCTCCAGCTTAAAAATATTGTTGATATGATTTGCACACAGACGATTTCTTTGTCACAGGTGGCCTATCTTGACATTATAATCCAAGAATATCTGGAATCTGCATTTATTTCCTGAGTGTAGCGTGCGGTGGCTCGGGTGCCGCAGGACGAGAGGCAGGACGAACAAGGTGCAGGTGTGTGCAGGTGTGGTTACAAACAAAACCACCCTCCCACTGCACGTGGCAGGCCAAACCACGTGACTCGGGGGAGGCGAGCGTTCCGTGACAGTGAGAGTCCACTAAGACCAAAACATAATTTCTTGCGACACTATCCAGCACTAATTTTTAAATTTGCCCCCTTGATTAGGTTGTGGACAATGCGTTTTGAAAGTAAACGCAGCTACTTCAAAAGGTGTGCCAGGCATTTGAAAAACTTTAAAAAATATCTGCCTAAATTTATCCAAAAGACAGAAGATGTTTCAGGCATGTCTTTCAGCTGGACCTGGACGTTGTCAGCTTCTGCAAGTCAAAGTCAGTTGTACCTTCTACCCCAACCTTTACAGTGATGCAATTAAACATGCAGTTAGAGAGTTTGGCTTTTCAGAACACAATACTAGTGTTTCCATAGAGGTGCAGTGTAAGGGTGCATCATATAAAAAAGGACATTTTCTTGTGTCAAAAAATGATGAGCACATGGAGTTTGGAGAACTTCTCATTATTTTAATTCAAAATAATACATCTGTGTATTTTGTAATGGATATACATAACGCTGACGTTCATTAGGAATACCATCTGTACTTTGTGACAAAACACAGTTCAAGGCTGGAATGTCTTAACATTAACAACTTGGTAGATTTTTACCATTGTACATTGTTAATGGGCACCAAGTCCTTCCACTGAAACACAGTGTATTGTCGAGGTAAACATGATCTGTGATGGAAACCATACTAAAAATTCACACATACTATGTAAGAAACGTATCACAAAATGAAAAGTTTTTTTTTTATATATATATACACATACTTGAGATCAGTGTAATGACAGTTTTTCCTTTTATTTGTACAGTAAGCAATCATCCATGATTCCAGAAATGACTGACTTGGGGCAAACATGGTTACACACCGCCATCAGTGAGGTCTTGCCTGACCTTCCAGAGATGATGAAGGATATTCTAGAAGAGACCTAACATTCCCTTGGGGTGGAGACATGATGATTTCAGCAAGTTTGGCCAAACGCTGAGCACTCGCGTCATGACCGACGAGAGCGGCAAGTCCAAGAGCTTTGGCTTTGTGAACTTCGAGAGGCACGAGGATGCCCAGAGGGCTGTGGATGAGATAAATGGGAAGGAGCTGAATGGGAAGAAGGTGTATGTGGGTTATGCCCAGAAGAAAGGCGAGAGGCAGACAGGGCTGAAACGAAAGTTTGAGCAGATGAAGCAGGACGGTATGACTCGCTACCAGGGAGACAACCTGTACGTTAAGAACCTAGACGACGGTCTGGACGACGCGCGTCTACGTAAGGAGTTCTCTCCGTTTGGGACCATCACAAGTGCCAAAGTGATGATGGAGGGCGGCCGCTCCAAAGGGTTTGGCTTCGTGTGTTTCTCCTCGCCGGAGGAGGCCGCCACGGCCATGACGGAGATGAATGGGCGCGTTGTAGGCACCAAGCCGCTGTACGTGGCTCTGGCGCAGCGCAAGGAGGAGCGGCAGGCCCATCTCTCCAACAAGTACATGAAGCGCACGGCCAGCGTGAGTGCCTTGCCCAACCTCGTGCTCAACCCCTACCAGCCTGCCCCGCCCTCCGGCTACAACATGGAAGCCATTCCACAAGCTCAGAACTGGCCTGCCTGCTACCCGAGCAGGCAACTGGCACAGCTCCACCCCAGCACCCCCTGGGCTATGCACAGCATACAACCACAGCATTTCCAATACATGCCGAGTACCATCAGGCCGGCTGCAGACCAATCTCTGGGCCAGGAACCTCTCACTGCCTCCGTGCTGGATCTGGAACCTCCGCAGGAGCAGAAGCAGATGTTGGGTGATGGATGGTCTGTTTCCCGTGATCCAGAACATGCACCCCAAACTTGCAGGGACGGGTTTGCGCCTGGAGATCGACAACTCGGAGCTTCTGCATATGCTGGAGTCTCCTGAGTCTCATTGAAACACTGAAACTGAAAAAATAAAAACGCATTAAATATTTTAAATATTTTTGCCTGGTCTGTAGACTCCAGTTTCAGGCCTTGATTGCAGTAAACTAAAACAACATGTAAAAAGGCTAAATGATTGAGACGTGTACAGTCCGTCACTCCTTTCTTTTTGTTCCTCTTACTGTTCGAATGCTCAGAATGTCAGAATGTTTTTGCAGTTGACAGCTGAGCATTAGGCATGTGTATTGGATTGTATTAATAATACAATTGAGGATTCATTGCTGTTCAGGGACCCAGCAGTGGTAACTTGGCAGTGGTAGGGCTTGAACTAGCAACATTCTGATTACAAGTCAAGTAACCTCTGACTAGTATTATTATGATTAATATTATTAATATATCTTACACTGAGGTCTGCTGAAGCCTACCCAGGATCCTTTGCAGCAGCCTGCCATATGCAGAAATCATTATGAAAGGACACAGAATCTCTAAACTCCCTTATGTTTTATGTTATTAGTTTGTCTAATTCAATGTTAAAGCACTTTCCCCTGTAAACACTCTTTTTATGACCTCATTTCACCGTTTCATGACTTTATGCCACGAACCAACCAACTATTTTTTTATACAACTCTTTTCAAACACTTTAACCATTGTGGGTAACTACACTATTATACACCTATAATTCTTGTTATGCTATCTATTGTATTGCCACTGTCGATACATCGATGTTAGGAGAAATACCTCATGAATACTTTAAATGAATCCTTAAAATGACACCTATTCCATTTACTAATGCTAAGCTTGCTACAGTCTGAACTTCTAGCAAGTCAAGAGAAGTCTCATGCAGTTTCTGTATTTTCTATAATTGCATAATATATGGATGGTTTTAAACTCAATAACATACGCACTTGCAAAATACGTGAATATAAAGGAACAAAAATAAATGAACATAACCACATACCTAAACATCATCTGGTACCATCTCCCCATCAGCCCTCAATGCAGTATGAGGATGGTCAGATTGTTGTATTTACTAATAGTTACCACTAGTATTAAAATAACAGTAAGCCCAAACCGTTCGACTATGTCCTCTTAAACAAACCTATGATTTTTTTAATATTTGGACCACATCCTCCTGCAGAATAAAACAATCAGGAAATACAGTTGAGTTGGCTCATACCGCCCTCACATCAGTGTGATATCCATCAATGATGTGTTATGGCTCTGGGTAAGGAACAATGTTATATTGTTCAATAAAGTTTTCACAGGATGCAAAATTTTCATGGTTTTAGCAAAGTTTTCGCTACCTCTATACAGCAAACACCAGAATCGACAAGGTTTACATTAATTATAGTCAGTAGAATTAAAGGGAAGAGGCCATATAAAAGGCTGGGATCTACGTTTAGCGGACTCGGCACTGTGTTACTAGATATTCCCCACCTTCCAGTAATTTTATTAAGCCCTCTTTAAACAGAAAATAAAGATGCAGAATTAATTGAAGAGAGTAGTAGGTCCATTATTTATTTTGAGCTCAGCGTTACATACAAACGAGGCATAGTCCAGAATATGTCTAATAATCACACAAGGAACACACATTTTTATCCAGTTTTCACAACTGATTATGTGATTGCCACACCTTCTCTACATACTGGTGTTTGAAATCTCCACCACTGTGTTCAACCATACATTATTCAATATATGCAAATTGAGATCTATCATTGTACAAATTGAAGCTTGATCCCAGTATATCCTATTGGAAGATTTTCCTGTTTTTTTTTTTTGTTGTTGTTTTTTTTGTTTTTAACAAAGATGATCTCAACTCATACCATCAAACACCTGCAAGATGATGTTGCAGGTCAGTATCACCCTGCTCTTATGGTAAGATAATGAACCTTGCTTAGCCACAGAACTCTCGAAGAGGCTTTCACGTCTTTTAAAAGCCGGGATCTTTCCCAATACTTAGGAAGCTATTTCTCACGGGAACAGTCCAGAGTCATCTGCCGTAGACTTCCACAGAGGCCTTGAAACCACCTGCATCAGAGCCTCTGCTCTGCACTTACAGACCCACAAAGGCCTTAAGATACCCCAGAAACATTATTCCTCTTTATGCTTTCAAACACAGTCTTGCACCACTCTGCACCTGTTGCAGAGAGCTTCAAAGCCTATTATAATTAGGTCACAGATCGCCTCATGAAAATACCTTTACCCCAAAACATTTTATTACCTCAGGTGGAACAGTGTGTATAGGCCTAGACCTCTTTAGATGTAACTTAGAACCGCCGGTGACCGCTGTATGCGTTTCTTTGGTTGTACAAGCTCCACTGGAGGACTCGATGAATAGTTGATGATGGAAGAGGGGTATATCAGATTCACCCCTTCTGCCTCCATGTGACAAATTAACACACAGCATAAACTTTTAGAAATAAATCAGTCTTTTAACAAATGGTAAACATTCTCTAGAAAAGATTATCTTGTAACAATTCATTGAGTATATGAACTGTTTTTGTGTCCTTATATCTATAAATGAAAAGTAATAAAACATTATAGATGATAAATAAATTACATAAAATGTATAAAAGTTCACAAATAAGAAAGTACCTGAGTCTGCACTTTTCTCCACAGATTCAAGAAACTCGTGAAAGTTGGAAGCTATAGAAACACATAGTACAGAATTCTAGACTGACTGAGGTGTGAGCAGAAAGATCGCCATGATGTCCTTATATCTAAAGCACTCAAAGCATTGATGTTATGTAAATAAACTGTGATCCGATTGGTTCAATCTAAGTAAATAGATTCACCTACTTTGAAGTTAAAGTTTTTCTCAAAAGGTTAGAACTGGTTGACTATACTTTGCCGTGTTCTGTAATAGAAAATGTAAACATTTATATCTAAAATATTGCACGACAGAAATCAATTCAAGACTAACCTCTAATGACTGCTAGATGGGGTAAGATATTAAGTAATAAATGAGTCCAGATCCTCCTGCCCGACAATACGGTGAGACTCTGTTTTTACGTGTGATGGAAAATGATACGAAACTATGTATTATGTGATTCATATAAAATCACACTGATCCTTTTGTTCTTAAATTAATAATGCTGTTTGCACATTTGTATCCGCCTGTTGCTGATTAAGTTGAACATGTATCAGGAACTGTTAACATCAAGGTCAACTTGACACACAACCCACACTGTTTGGAGACAGTTTGGGTTGGTTTGTGGAAAAAACCAAGCTGAGAGCTGATTGGCTTATAGCCACAGCAACAAAGGAAAGAAGAGCTGCTTAAGAAAAGATGATTGGTTAAAGACAGCACAGGAGTAGTATAACTAGCCACGGTTTTGTATACTCGGGGCTCCCTACCTGAGGAGAGCCAAACATTTATTTTATTCTTTTTCTTATTAAATTACTCTCTTAATCACGTCTGACTTGCTGTTTGTTCAAAATTCCACAACATATGTCATTACTACGCCGCACAAAAAAGACCGCCATATTTGTAGTTCCATAATGTGAAAAGGCGTCATTTTCTATGCAAACGAATGAATAAACACCATGCCATGCCTTGCTGTATCCCCTCTTTGCACCGCTGGACAGACACACTCATGACACTGTACTCATCAAAAGCAGCACCAGAGACGCACTGAGTCATATCCCGCTACACACCTCTCAGGCCAGCTTGTTTGCACGTTTTGTCATAAAATTTAAAATGTCATTTGTTGCCATTATATATAAAATTACCTATTTAAAAAAACAAATAAATCAAAAAGTACTTGTGGCTAGAGAAACACGTGGCTAATCACCTACAAGAAATAATGTCAGTGATGTTTGGGGCAGGTGTTTCAAACTTGCCCAGACTCTTGAGAAGCACCTAAACGCTCACACAAGGGTGTCCGCTTCCCATAGTGCTGCAAATACTGCAGGAAGGGCTTTGGTGAAACAGGCCACATGGAGGAGCAGAAGACAATCCACACAACTGAAGAAGCCCATAGCTGCCCAGTATGTCAGAATCCACACGGGAGAAGAACCCTGTAGCTGCCCAGTATGTCAGAAGCAATTTGTGCAGCTGGGTAATAAACCATATTTGTACCCATTCGTATGTTGGGAGCAAATCAGTTGAAGACTTGAACAGTATGTTAACAATCAGTTAAAATTACAGTTGATGACAAGAAAACAATGGCTAATATGTTCCTTCACAGCTATGTCATTGGTTGATCTATTTTTGTCAGATTTAGTGCTTGTTTGGGCAAGTGTGTTAAAGTCTTCCTTTGTTTTTGGTTTTGTTCCTTTTCATATAGTTGTTTATTCCTTTTTGTCTAGTGATGTCCATTATCCATTTAAAATCTGTCAAATTAAACAAATGTGAAACGAATTCCATAGTATTCAGATTTGATTGCAAAAGAGACCAACCACTCCCCGTATTTTGAATTTTGCATATACAGTATATGTGCAGTTCCAGCCTAGTCCACTGATCCAAAATCTGGCCCAGATGTATCTGTTGACTGCAAATTTGAATGATTTCTGTGCTCTGCAGCAAAGGAGCGTTTGGTTACTATCTGATGGATTAAAATAGGCTTGTTGGTAGCAAAGACATCACTAAAGTGTACAGAGCAAAGGTACTCCAGGACCAGGATGGGTAAGTAGCAGCTTGATCAGTGGAATCTTCTGTGAGACGTAACAGGACTTCGGTCTTAAATGTAATGTTAGATCAAATGAAAAACTTTAGTGGATTGAAATACAGATAAATAAATCCACTAAAAGTGCATCTGCATCATTGGTTAAAAAGTTGTTCTGCTAGTTGTCTGATTTTGTTCCAGTAATCTAATGTTTCCTGGCACTAGGTGGTTCAAGATTATATTGGTGTTTGCTTTATTTCTGTGATTTTTTTAACCATAGTCTGCTTGTTTATACTGTCTACCAAATGCAATACTGAGTAGTGAAACACTGACACAATCCCTTTTGGCGTCAGACATTTGTAATAATTTCAATAATCTACAGTTGTAAGTCAAGAGGGCAGCACCATTTTAAAGTCTAGTTTCCTTTCTCTGTCTCACTTTCTGGAATTTTTCCGTCTGTGTTTTTATTAAAGTTAAAAATGGAAAGGGTATTAAAACTCCCTTTCACTGACGTCTCTTCCACTGAACTTGTAGAGAAAGTGATGATATGAAGATGATTATGTTTATCACATTCACTCAGAGATCATTGTCTGAGGGTCATGTTGTACAGTTCACGATGCCCCGGGTTGCAATCAGGAGGTTTAACAGTGATGTGCCAAACAGTTGTCTGTGGTGTTCTATATGATCTAAAAGTCAGACTTACCATTTATCAGTCAAATCAATTAAAGAACATTCATGATCAACAATTTGTGGGTGGCCATGATACTAACAGCGTGGTGGAAATTCCACCAGATATCAAACTCCACACTAACATAAACATAACACTGCTTTCATGTCACTTCCACAAGTAGCCCAAACATAAGATATAGAAAGCAAGTAAGAGCGGAGCAGTCAATGTGCCTAATATGACTGCAAAAGCCTGGCAGGACAGGAGGTATTCCTGCTTCTGCTAATCAGCAAAAGGAAGCTCCTGGCAAAGTGACGTGGACTGCAAAAAAATCACCAGGAAGGTCAAGCTACAAATGCCAGAGAGGAGCAGGGAGCACCAAAAGTTCCATAGCATCCTGCGGAAAGAGTACCACATAAGCATGGAAAAAGTACAGCAACCCATGGTATGAGCATGGACAGATGAGGAAGAGTTGCTAGAACAGTACGTCCCCAATAAGCAGGCAGGATGTGGATCCGTCTCACTATTTCATCGGCAGAAATGCAGGAGCAGGTGATAATACTCCTGGGCCCAGCACTCTTCAACCTGGGTACTTTAAGGAGAACACGGCAGCCTCCCAAAAGTGATACAAAGTCCCAAAATGGCTATTACCTGTGCTGAATAACAGTATGAAGGACAAATCTACCCCTGTCCAAAGTTTAATTGATTTAACTGAATGCCAACTATACTACCACCATCAATCTGTGTAAGGTGTACTTGCAAGTGCCTTTAGCACCAAAAGCAAAAGAACTCAGTGTTTTCAACACATTTCATCCAAGCATCATCATGTGAAATGTTGTTCTTTTCGGAAATTCTTCATCTAAATATGGTTGTGTTGCTAATGAGATCATATTATTTGTTACTCTTTAAACCTTATTATTCCTTTAAGATTCAAAGTCTACTGTGTTAGGAAACCTATGTGAGAATATAAAATCAGCAGTTTCTGCATGCTTGTGTGATGAATACAGAAAGTGATCTCTTGTACCTGCGGAATTAAGGCTTCAAATGTCTTGGTGTTCAGACGATATGGAGAGGCTCTGGGAATCTGGAAGGATAAACGTTTGTTTCATTTTCAGGGACTGTTGATCATTTATTTGTCCATTCATTTATTACACTATTAAGGGATTATTAATGTGCACTGGGAGAACAGTATAAAGTTATCAGTCTTCTTCATCAGTCTTCTAACTAAATAGCCTGGTCTTGTAAGGTAACCACATCCACACCTTTCCCTCAGTGATGGCAAGGAGTGGTTTAAACTCACCATGTCATCTGTGATTCTGAGTCTGAGTGCTTCTGCATTTTTGTACACAAAGCCTGCTGAGTTGGCAGTGAAGGCAGAGATGCCCATATACAGCATGTTGCTTTCATCAGGTGGCAGTGAAAATGATGTCGGGGCAAAAGCGGGTTTCTTGTGCACTCCAATGTTGTAAAACTCCCCCTATATAGAGAGCAATGCAGAGATGAACTTATTCTTTTACAGCTCCTGGGTCTTGATTCTTCGTTCAGATTAAACTGTTTTATCAGTGTAACTTTTGTGTAACCTTTTTTTCCTACAAAAGCCCAACAGTGCTTTCTGGATACACTTAGGCACAGTTTTGCAAGTGCTCCTGTTATTCCCTGTTAATTCAGATCTTTGCCTCAGAAAGGCTTTCTTATGATCATTATGGTCATTATTCTTATGCTTTGACAACTTGTGCCTTTTTTAACTTGTGCCTGAAAACCCCTTTACCTATGCCAATGATAAAACACTGATGAACTCCTGCAAACAAGTTGTAGTTTATTAATTAGTGCATTAATCTTAGTTTGGGATCTTTAATGACCATCTTAATCTGTGTATATTATTTGATTGTTGATTCTTTCCTAGCTGAATGTAACTTCCTCTCACAGTAGTGTACAACTTCCAAGCTTATCAAAGGATAGTGTTGTAGTCAGGACCATTAAAAAATCATTCAAGCAAAGACCAAGATTTTGTAGTGTTTGAATCTGAGACAAGAATGAGACTTATTTAACAATGATTTTACTTTAATTATACCACTCACTGATAATGTATTGTAAATTGTCATAAATTGTCATAAATAATTGTCATTATAAAGGCAGTTGAATATAAACAAATATAAAGCAAAAAGGTTCATATGGTCATTTTTATTATTAAATTAAAACATAGTAATACTTAAATAATTGCTATCTGCCCTTGGGTCAATCATGGAAAGGATTAACTAGATGTGTTCTGTAATGTGTTAAATCCTCTTGATAAATGCATAGCTTTAGCTATATCATAAAATATATGATGAGTCTTTTTCTCATTATTACTTGTGTACAACAAAAGTTTGTGTGACAAGCAGCAACATGTATATTTACCAATTTATGAAAACGGGAGTATGCGCAGTGGGAGAGTAAATATCTTTTAAAATGACTCAATTAATGGCAATGCATTTACAATAAGTCTCTTATGCACCAGTACTTGTGAATGTACACACACAAACCTCACCGTTTGGGTCTTCCCCAAGTCCCCTGTCCTGTTCGCACTACTAGCTAAGAGCAACCAGCTAACTTGATAGCAGTGTGACTCAATAATAATAAAAATAATAAAAATAATAATAATAGTAATAATAATAATAATAGTAATAACAATAATAGTAATAATAATAATAGTAATAATAATAATATGGCGCTTCCATGCACATCAGCAAGCAAATAGGAACACTAGCACTTGCATGAAATTAAGCATATTAGCATTTCAGAAGGCAGATTATTTAGCCTGCTAAAATAGCAGGTCTGGCAGCAAATGTCTGTTCAAAACACTATGTCACAGGTATGAGTATCATGTATTTGCTATAGTATGATTGTTCATGTTTGTAAATTTAAAGCTTACAAATGCTGTATTTACAGTGTATTGCAGGTTATTAAAATGTGGCAGTAATTATTAGGATATAGAGAATTGTAGTGTTTAAACAAATCATTATGTCAGAAGTATGTTTAGGGGAGAATACACCCTGACCCACCCAGAGTTAACACACACTTACCTTACATTATTGATCATAAACTTGAATAGCTACAATACTGTCTGCTAATCATGCAGTTTGAAGTTTGCAAAGTGTGTACCCAGACAAAAACTTTCCTTTAACACTGAGTCATACATGAGTCAGACATGATTCTGAATAAATGAATGAATGAAAAAATGAAAAGCCTTATTTCATTTCAAACTGCACTTCAGGAACACTGAGCTCAAGTTCTGAGGAAACTTCCCTGCATATTTTCAGGGGTTTTCTGCCTCACCATGCCTGAATCACCTCATAAGGAGCTTGATAATGAGGAGACAGGGTGATTGAGGCAGTGAACACTCCTCACTGAGCATACTGGCTTCCAAGAGCTGGAGCTGGGAAGACCTATAGGTCTGTGACACACACTCCCACCCAGTCCTGATACTAAGAAGGTGGAACCTACAGGCTAATATGCAGCTGCCTGTGCATCAATAGGCGTCTGGGGTGTCCATCACTCAGGGAGGCGTGGCTGAAGGCGTGGCCTTGCAGACTCTGAGAGCTGGCTGAGATAATCTGTAAAGGAGAGAGTAGTCACCAATAATCATGGAAATGTAGCCACAACTGTACAGTATATTTCACAGCCATGTATATTACATATCACAGACCAGGCTTACCAGAATAAATATTCCACACATACAGCTCATATATATCTGTGTGTGTGTGTGTGTGTGTGTGTGTGTGTGTGTGTGTGTGTGTGTGTGTGTGTGTGTGTGTGTGTGTGTGTGTAAAAACATGCTCCTGTTCTAGTCTCAACACAGACAGATATACATGTAGGAGTAGCAAACTGAAGTAAGAGCTCACCTTCACCAGTACATAGTCTCCAGCTTTAACAGTGACAGGTACGAATTGATGTGCGTAGACAACTACACAGGGTGGCCGGAAGCGTGGCCAACAAAACGGGAAGACAGTGCTTCAGTGGTAAAGTTCCTGGTGAACCAGTACATTCCTTACCATGGGTTTCAGAGAAAGGTGAGATCAGATAATGGCACTCATTTTACAGCGCGCAATTTGCAGGAGTTAGAGAAAATGCTGGGTCTGAAACATTCATTTGGGGCAGTGTATCATCCTCAGTCTCAAGGTAAGGTGGAAAGGATGAATCTAAATGTGAAAAACAAAGTGGCCAAAATCTGTGCACAGACAAAATTAAATTGGGTTGATGCCTTACCTTTGGCATTAATGCAAATTAGATGTTCAGTAAATGCAACAACTGGTTTTACCCCTTTTGAATTGCAGACAGGTTGAGGATTTCCAGGACCCCAGGGACCCTTAACAATAAATGAGAAAAGAAAAACATCTCACACACACATCATACTTTAATGAATTGCAAAGTATCGTTTCAGCTTTCTCCACGCAGGAGGGGGACCGGACGGGGAGCAGACAATCCCAGACGATACCCGTTACGGACTGGGGGCTGCTGAGAGTCATCAAGAGAAAATGGAGTGAGCCGAGGTGGACAGGTCCATTCCAGGTGACAGAAAGAACCAGCCACGCCGTACGCCTGAAGGGTAAAGGGGAAACGTGGTTTCATCTGAGCCAGTGCGCCGCCGCAGAGTCACCGCAGAGGAGTCTGCAAGAGACAGCGAGGGACCTTGCTGAAACATCACCTAACTCACCTGACCCGGAAGGGGCAGAATAATCCCCGGGAGCAAAAGGGTCAAGGTAGTCCACCCTTAGACCCTGAAGTAAGAAGAACAGAACACCAGTGATGACTTCTGGACAATTGTGTTGTTTGATTATTTGTTGGTGTATTGTGTTGTGTGTTTCCATTTACAGTTTGGTCACGCTTGGGTTAAATAATAGCATGGCAGTAGGAAAGGATTAAAACATTAACAACAAGACGGTGAAGAAGAATGGGGGTAGAGATTGGTGGATGTGTAGCATGTGCAGCCGCAAGACCCAGACTTATAACCACCCCGGCACCCCTATTCCCACAAAAAGACCCCAAGGGTTATGCGTGCATGATTGGCCTGACTAAGGAAAGAAACCCTAAGAATTGTGACACTTTGAGCGTTATTTTCCCCCCCATCAGTAACAGAACCTATTTTCACCCGAAAAGGGGGAGGGGAACTACACGTGCTTCGTTAGAAGTTCAAGCACACCTCAAGTACGCTTGGGGCACATCCCGGCGGAATGGTGTAACCGCACGGTCACTGGGAACGAGTCTGTGGGTTCATGGGCACGAGCAGGATTGTATGATTATTGTGGAAGGATGACTTTGGTTGTTAACATGCCAGAGAACTCGGAGGGGACATGCGCCATGGTCAGGTTAGCAGCTCCTTTATTACTGATAGGCAAAAAACTACACAGGGACCCGGTAACTGATGCAGCAAGACAGTAGCGAGAGGCATACCATTTTGATTTAACAAGGAATACCCCCACATACATAGATGCAATAGGAATACCTCGCGGAGTTCCGGACAGATATAAGTTAGCAGACCAGATAGCAGGGGGATTTGAGAATATTCCGATACTTTCTGCATTATTCCCCATTACTCCAAATAAAAATGTGGATCGGATTAACTATGTACATTATAATGTCCTCAGGCTAGCCAACCTGACTAGGGATGCAGTGGAAGGACTTAGAGATCAGCTGGGACCAACCTCACTGATGGCGGTGCAAAATCGTATGGCATTAGACATGTTGTTGGCGGAAAAGGGGGGTGTCTGCGCTATGCTTGAGGATGTGTGTTGTACATTCATTGCTAATAATACCGCTCCGGATGGGTCAGTTAGTAGAGCATTGGATGGTTTGAAGACCCTATCAGAGGAAATGCATGAGAATTCAGGCATAAACAACCAGTTGGAATCCTGGATGGTGAGCCGGTTCGGTCAGTGGAAAGACTTAATTGTGTCATTGATGGTTTCATTAGCCACATTCACGGGAATTGTTGTGACATGCGGGTGCTGCTGTATTCCATGTATTAGGGCGTTAATGGTTAGACTAATCTCAGCTATGATAGAAAGGAAAGATGTGCATGAGGGTACCACGATGAGGCCACTGATACAGGGGGAAAGGGACGTAGAGACAGGAGATGCCAGAATAAAGGAGTGTGATTGGTGATCTCTTTGTAGAGATCAAAAGGGGGAATTGTGGAGTTTCAGAAATTAAATGAAAGCTAAGCTTACACTAGTAGAGAATAATGTGCAGAATGGAATAGGACTAATGCTTGAATAAATAAAATAATTACTGTATGTCCAGACATAACAGGAAATGCCCTAGACGTGCATATGTGTGATTATGCAAGAAGACATGTGTACGAGACGGTCAAACAGAGGTGACGGCTGAGATGGAAAAACACAAAAGCAGAAGTGGCACAAGGCGAGAGAAATATGTCTGTCTGTTGCAAAGTTATGCTTTAGATCTCACTCGCACTGTGTTGTGAAGTGACATCTCCAGAGCTCTGCATTAATAAAAGGCCACAGGGTAACACACTGTTTCCTGTCTCTTCTTTCCTGCATCAACGGACATGACACTAACTAATGATATAACAGAATCTGGCCCTTAGCTATTTTATTAGCTTTTTATCAGGGCACGCTTAGTAAAATGTCACATCTCTACATCAACTTTTTAAAAAAATTAACAGGCAATCAAATTATTTTGGCTATACTAAAACCTGTCCTGGAGCAATGCCTAGCTAGCTGGATAGCTAACACTAACATGCAAGACTGGGTTTGTTTTGCAGAAGTAGCAGATGCTAAATAGCTGCCTTGTAAAAGAGGTTTGCATTGGGGACTGTTTGTATTTGATGCATGCACTTTAGGTATTATTGCATAACGCTATTTGTGATGTATTTTTGTTTTTCAATCAGTCACATTCCGAGCCAAACTTCTCTTAGGTATCTTGTATCAGTGGAGAACTACTTTTGAAGGCATTGTTACTAGCTAACTGTTAGCTAGCAAGGTAACAAGGTAACTCTTTTTAAACAACAAAAAGAAAAAACACTTTACTGTGATTAACAACTATGAATTTACTAAGTTTCATAGAAGGTCTGATTAGCTAGCCTAGCTAAAGCTATGTTTGATACGTTTTGATATGTCTAACGACACTAGCATTTTTGGACAAGAGTAGCTTTATAGTTGCTTAGCTAATGTCACATAATTAAAAGTAGAATCAGAGGGAAATGTTGAATATTGTGTCATTGCACCAGCCATGAGGCATTAAAGTGTCTGGACAAGAACATAGCTAGCTAGCTAATTGGCTTAGATCACTACTGCAGCTCTCACACCTCGGTTTATTACATCATAATAGGTAATGTGGAATTTTTAAGGACCATTGTTGCGTCTGATAACGCGTTCAGAAAAGGTGTTCTTCAGCTGAATGAACAGATACTGAAACGAACACTAAAGAGATCATCCAACATTCAAGATATTTCAGTAGACACACTAGTGGAAGAGCTGCTGAGGTTCCTGAGCCATGAATGTCCGGCCTCCAGCATCTACTCTGGACAGGTATGTCACCGCCTTGCACCAGGACGCAGAGATCCATGAGCATGACTGAGATGTAATTATAACTATATACACCTCATTAGTCTGATGCTAATGAGCACACATGCACACCTGCCGTCCAGTTCTTTAACATCCATATCCGTCACCTTGATTTATCTTAGTAAGTTGCTGCTGAAGCTCTGTCTCTCTTTCTCTCTTTCCCCATGCCTCCTTCCCTTCCTGTAGGAGTGTGGATACACCACTGGCGTTGTTGCCTGATGCACCTCCTTTGGAAGAGGACACGGTCCACTGTCAGAACTGGCAGGAGACAGTGGAGCCGCACACACTCGCCTCTCTCGGCTCCCGGGAGATCGAACGGCAGGCTGTCATATATGGTAAAACAGCAAATGTGGTGCACAGCAACTGACTATAAAAGACAACTCCCAGTACACAGTTAACATGTAAAATGAAAACAATTATTTACTGATCTAACTTAAACTAAATAGCTACTAAATCTTTTGAACATACAGTATTCTATTTATTATGCACATATGATAATTCTATCCTGACTCATGAAAATGTGGAATTCTGAATTGTGTAACGTTTGTAAGAAATTGTAGTGACTTTGCTATATCCTCTTCCTCAGAGCTGTTCACAACGGAAGCATCTCACTTGCGGACTCTCAGGGTTCTCGATCAGGTGTTCTTCCAGAAGATGAGGAACCTTTTGACCGTCGAAGAACTTTCCTGTATCTTCCCCAACCTGCCCCAGGTCTACAGTCTTCATGGTCAGTCTCTCTGTGTGCGAGGTTTTCAAACCTAAATTTCTGAAGCCTACTTGGTGTCTAAATCATAATCAAGATTAAAGAAGTGTAAAACCCACCCAAACTGAGAATTTAATGACAGAACAATATCAGCTATCGGCACCATGCCATTACTGTGAGCAGGTATGGACTGGAGGCTGTACATGTTGTTTCTGCCGTGGCCTTCATGACACAAGTAGAGTTCTGTTGCCCACTGACACAACTTTCTAACAAACCACATATACACTGGCTCGCTTAAACAGATTCTGTTTTGTGGTGTTGCATTTGTGTTTCAGCGAATCTGTGTGAGTCCATGAAGAGGCTGAGGGACTCTTCTATAGTTCAAGGCATCGGAGACATCATGGTGTCTAGAGTGAGAGCTGGCTAGTGTTACTCCCTTTCTAGTTCACATCATCTTTTGGTGCTGTCTAAAATGAAGGGGTTGTTCTGTGTAGTGTGGGATATACTTGTTGCTTTACTTGATATGTCAGTAGCTCATGTGTTTGTGTGTGTGCGTGATAGTTTGAAGACGCTGCAGGAGAGGAGTTCCAGGAGCAGGTGTCTCACCTGTGCAGTCAGCAGAGTCAGGCACTGGAGCTCATTAAAAATAAATGCAAAGACCCGCGTTTCGCGCACCTTATACAGGTAACACTTTTTAGAGGTATAAAGCCTTTGGACAAACCTACAAACACTAGAGCTTCTGCCATATTTGTTAGTGGGCTGGGTTGTGAATTGGTTGACCCATACTTTGAATTGGAGACTATCCAGTCTTTTATATTTGACTTTTATTGCAGCACATAACTTCTAGTGATGCTGTTTTAGGTATAAATTGGTGTTGCTGTCAACAGAATCCACATTTGGACTTAGATGTCCTTGGCTCATTCGTGTGTGTGTGTGTGTGTGTGTGTGTGTGTTAGGAATGTGAAGCCAGCCCTCACTGCCGCCGACTACAATTAAAGGACCTTCTAGTGTCTGAGATGCAGAGACTCACCAAATACCCCTTGCTGCTGGATAACATCATCAGACACACAGAAGGCATGTATAGAAACACTCACACACAATGTATTGAACCATGAAAACACTTCAGTATACACACACATACCAGTTTACCAAGGAGGCAAGCACACACACCCTTTCTCCTGGATTAACACTAGTATGTGCCCCCACAACAGCTGGTTCTCCAGACCTGCAGCCATTGGTGAGGGCACAGGCGTGCTGCCGTGGGATACTGCGAGCTGTCAATGAGGTCGTCAGGGAGACGGAGCACCGGCGACTGCTCAGCCGTTATCAGCGCAGGCTAGACTTGTCCCCTCTGGAGAGGCAGGCCAGTCCTGTCGCTGCTCAGTTCAAGGTACGGCCTTACTATGTATCCACCATCTGCCTTCCAAACAGCTTCTCTGGTCTTGGAGCACCTGATCCAGAGTATGAATTATTAACTATATTCTTTTTCTATGTAGAATCTGGACCTGACCACTAAGAAAATGATCCACGAAGGACCGTTGACTTGGAAAGTTAGTAAAGATAAAGCTATAGGTAAGAGATCATCACAGCTGAACAAATCACTGTTCACTCTGGGGAATGCAGCTATTGAGAGCATGGTGCTATGCTGACTTGGAGTTATTTGGTTCCCTGCTACCTCACACATGACATGGTCTGAATAACTGTGTGTGTGTGTGTGTGTGTGTGTGCACCTGCATCTGCCTGTATGCTCATACGTGTGTATGCACATGTTTCAAGGACTTTTAATGTGAATGGATGCTTTCAGTGATCTGTGTGCAAGCTTGCATACATTTTTGTTTTTCCTCTTGCAAATGATTACTTGACAGGTCCATTCTCACTCTGTGTGTGTGTGTGTGTTCCAGACATTCATGCTCTGCTTCTCTCAGACCTGTTGGTGCTACTCCAAAGGGGTCCAGGTGACCGTTTGAACTTGCGATGTCCAGCGCGCTCACTGGGTGGGGTTTGGGGTGGGAACACGCACCTCAAAACCACCTTTTGCCCCGTTGTTCGCTTGGATTCATCTCTTGTCAGATCTGTGGCTACAGGTATATTTGTAGTTATTCTTACAGCTATGAATAGCCAGAATAGATGAATGGGTCTGGAATAACTGTCTTTATTTTATTTTTAAAAAATTAAGAAGCCAGTTAGAAATTGCATGTGGGTTACTTTGAATACATTGTTTGACAACCTGCTCTTCTCTATCAGATAACAAGGCCTTGTATGTGATCAGTACATCAGAGAGACAGATATACGAGCTGGTGGCTGGGACTTCCTCTGAGAAAAACACGTGAGTTTGTTTTTTTTCCTCTCTCTGACCCACCATCTTGTCATCAAGGTCAACCAGTCAGCACTGCTGTGTCTGTATTGTGATTACATTTATGGTGTCGGGCCATTTATGGTTTAAATGACAAACCAGGCACCCAGAAGTATAGAAACCAAGCCTTAAGTGAAGTAGATATTGTGCATGAATGGATAACCATTTGAATTTCCCGCAAAATCAGCTCAGAAATATGGCAAGTATTTCTTTGAATACTATGCCCATATGTTCAGATGATTTTAACAACATTGTGCTGTTGTAGAAATTGGGACCTGATGGCTTTAGCGATGTTTCCACAGATGGAAGAACCTGTTAGAAAAGACCATCTCCTCGGCCTCTGGAGGCATTGAAGCCACCGAGCAAGGATCAACAGCTCCGTAAGTACTCAGGATTTTGAAAGTTTTCTAATGCTGCTGTAATGCTGTTAAGAGAAGGCAGAATTTCAAAGATGCACTTACAATGATTGGACTCCTGACATCTCCTCTAGGTCTGCGGTTCTACGGTTGCACGGTAATCAAGTCGGTCGTCTAGGTAAGCCCATGTTTGTTTTTGTTTGTATACAATGTCATAGGATTTGCTCTCTGTGGTACTTATGGCTGATGCCTTTGGTCCCTAGATGGCTCCCTATCAGAAGAGTCTGGTTCGATAGAGAGAGATTCACAGAGTGATGATGAAAATGTTCTCACACCTACTATCCCAACTGACCAATCAGAAGCCTACATGCATACTGGTGGGCAGGGTTATGTGGGAGGACAAGCTAAAGTGGCTGATGCTGCTCTTCAAGATGGTAAGAATTTGTTACACTCCGTTACACAGTCATTGTTGCACTATGATAGTTAAACAGTATATTTCTGGTGGTGGTGGTGGTGTTTTTATAAATAGAATTTTAGCAGGCTCAGATATTTACCAACTTTTTTGCACCCTTTGTGTTCTGCCAGTCAGGACACTAAGACTGTTGATCCTTGGATCCTTGGATCCTTTAGAGGCTGCCAGTCAGAAGCAGAAAGTGACATCATTGTCCTCACAGCAAGAAGGGCAGGAGATGCCTTGCCAGTCACCAAAAGGCCGTTCACACCTGGAGATGCTGAGGCATGAAACGAGGCCCTGCCAATCACGAGCAAGCATACGGCAGCGCATGATAAAAAATGTGGATGGAATCTTTCAAAGAATGGAGGGACTGATGAAAAACCTGCATCAGCTTAGGGTAAAGTGGATATATTACTCACTCTCTCTCAAACACACAAACACACACACACACACACACACACACACACACACACACACACTATCATTGCAGCTAGCTAGCACTTTCATGTTATGTTTTAAAAGAATGGCTTTGTGCACTTGTGAGATCCTGGTTAACTCCTTGTTTTCATTTTCATAGGAGATTGAAGCAGACCAGTGTAGACTGCTCACAATGGTGAGAAAAAAGTCACCTGTCTGTCAGTTCAGATGACACCATCCATGGGTCTTCCTCCATTATCAGGACACCATCTATTTATCTTGGGTCGAGCGATGGTAAGTGTGTCAAAGAAGCAATTTATAAATACTGGGGCTAAACCTGTTTAATGCTGTAGCACAATTCTTTTTGATTGTACCAAACAAAAAGAACTAATCTGGAATCACTGGGATAATTTGGGGTTGAGTTTAAATGGAGCACACAGTTGAATATTAAAACATCACCGCAGATCTTGGGTCTTGCTATTGCCAGACTGAAAACTGGCCTTCAAACCTGTAGCAATTCCTAATTTCAACTTTAAGAATTTTATGTATGTATTTGAATAATGTTTAGTATTGATTTTGGAGTTGATGTAATTATGTTGCTTATGGTGTACTACCCCTGCAGACTGTGGCAATTGTATGGTCATCTTTCCAACCTGTTTAGGTAACGAAGAAGGGCCAACAGAACCAGCTCAGCCCGAGAGCCATTCTACAGGATTCTGATTTATTACACGAGACATTGTAAAGAGTTTTACTTACACATTTGAAACATGAACACACACAATAAGGGTGTGGCATTCCTGCCATTTCATACATCCGGTGTAGCTCTTTACTATCCCAGCATGCCTTTCTCCTGGGAGAAACCTGCAAATATTGTATTGTCTGCAACTGAGAAGAGAGAGACAGGACAGACGAACCTTCAGCACATGCACCGAGTTGGAATAAAAAGCATTCAAATGAAAGTCCAGATATGTGAGGTGTTTTTTTTTATCAGGTAAAGCTAAAGTTGGAACAAGGGAACTGAGGTGACAGTTTAAAAAAAAAGATTAGTCAGTGAAGATGAAGAAATGGAACTAAAATGAGACTGAAAATGTATGGCTGAGGAAATGAATCTGCCCACTAAAGGGACCCCCCCCCCAAGCACTTTGCCCAATACATGTATGTTAATACTCACTCACGCCATCAGTGACAAACTGGCAATCCAACAGGTACCATTTTGCTCGAGAACCTATAATGTGCCCATGTCAACTTGAGGCAAGATGGTGGTCTTCATCTCTCTTCGCCTTATGGAATGTGTGGATGGGTGACTTAAACAAATTCAGGTTCTTTTGCACTGGGACCCCTGCAAGACACATGGGCTCCAAGAGGGTATTTTGCATTAATATCATCATATGTCTATGTTGTATCCTTTATTTTATAAATTAACACTATGCGAGAGCAAAGAATAAAGAGTGTGGAAGGAGTTTATTTTATTTCTTTAAGCGTTCTACAGAATAGAAAATAAAGGTTTGGCCTCTCTTTACGCACAATGGATAAGGCAGGGCTTACTGGGATTGCCATTGTGTTGTGGCAAGACATCATCTTCACTGCTCATTACTGTATACTTATTTGTGCAGCCCTGTTCTGGACTGACTCCTGTCAACATTGCAGGGGACAAAAAGGAACATATTTGTTGTCTGATATCATGTCATTACCGATGAAGAGGCACATTCTGTGTAGTGTAAATACTGTGAAGCTCATCCCTCACCTCTTGAAATGGCTCAGTGATGCCAGGGTTGGTTTTTGACACATATGAAAGGATTTATACTTTGATCTGTTAAGATGTTGGTAGAAGTGGCTCCTTTACACTGACTCCAGTTTGGCCTTTGTTGTATAATGGCTAATGTTATGGTTCAAAAAAGAATGAAATAGTCTAAGATCAGTGTTAAGGACTAAGGATTATGGTACTAATGTTTTAATTTAGGATTAGTTAAGAAATCAGTATTTGGTGGAATATCTCAGATTTTGATTGCAGCTTGTTCATGCATCTTGAGGTGTTCTCCACCAGTCTTTCACACTGCTTGTTAAATAAGCTTTGATTACCTAATCAGAATCTCATTAAATACAAAGAGCTGTACATGTGGTGGAATTCAACAGACTGTGGAATTGAAATCATTGCCAAACGCAGAGATACTAATTTGGACTGATCTCTTAATTTTCTTCGAGAGTTATGTTTTTATATATGAGTTTTTATTTTAAACTTTATCATAAAATGTATGGGGTTATGGTCCCATTCTATTCTGTTCAAATGTAGGCCTACTGTTTTTACAATTCCTGTGAGAAGCGTGTGTGTGTGTGTGTGTGTGTGTGTGTGTGTGTGTGTGTGTGAGAGAATCCAAGAGCCCCTATTTGAGATTGATGAGTGGCATGTGTTGGGAGTCTGCCCTCGACAAATAGTATCCTTGACTGTATTATCAGTTTTGTAAACAATCCCTGACAAGTGGGTGAGTGAGAAGTGCATGCACATAGACACAGCAGAAAGAGGAGGTCTGTGTTTTTGGCTTCCTAATCAAGTTTGCGTTCCCTTCATATACAGCCAATCAGAGAGAAGGGGACAGACATTTAGAAATAGAAAGTGAGGAAAGTTGTGGTTCTTCATTAAAGGAATTGGATTAAGAGTCACTATTCTTAAGAATGTGTTTAGTACCTACTCAGGCACACACAACAGCTTCTTCAATGACAGTTGCTGCTGTTATTTTAGAGCTGACCACACACACAAAGACCCAGGTAAACATACAAACAGCTCACTGACATATTTTTGCTCTCCCCAGAAATAGGGTTGTGTGGTTAAAGGTCATGTAACCATAGAAACGTAGCCCCCACACTGTTCACTGCTCCTGTACCCCCTTATTCATTCCCTTGGTAAGAGCCAAGCTTGGTAACCCTGGAGATGATGGGAGATGGCTGGGGAATGCGTGTGTGTGTGTGTGTGTGTGTGTGTGTGTGTGTGTGTGTGTGTGTGTGTGTGTGTGTGTGTGTGTGTGTGTGTGTGATGAGACCTTGTGGTGAGTGTGAGAATTGTGAAAGCACTGATTCACAAAGTTGTTGAATGATGGGCCTGTTTTTGTAAATTGCTTCCTTAGGGTGAAACACATTTAATACCTTGAAGGTGAAGTAGTGTGTAATGCTATTTTCTGGTTTGTTCATTATTCTTGCACAGTTCAATTAATAGATGAAGACTACAACCTTTGTTTGAATTTTCAGTGTGTATTCAAGATGTTCATTTTCAAAATGTGACTTAATTTTATACTATCACTGTTCCGGGACATTAATGGATTCATTGAAATATATAAAAAGAGATCTTTATAGATCTCTACATATTATGGTGTTGCTCTGATTTTATATGCACTTGTTCATTCTGAATGAGAACAGATTGTAATGAAATTGTGGGCACTTGTAGCTCACCTTTAAGAGCAGATAGAGCTTTGTGCTGACACCACCAGTCTTTGGTTTGATTAACAGGGAGTGTGTTCACTCTGAGATGTGTTGCTCTGGATTATGGTATTTGCTTTAAAGGTATACTTATTTCTCTTCCTCCCTCAGGTTAGTCCTCCTCCTCTTCAGCCTTCAAAATAGATTCTCTCAGGAGTAAGGTTGAACTGCTGCAGCTGCCGCTGGCGCTATCCTCTAAATCTATCTCAGAGCGCAAAACTCAACTGCGCAGAGCAACAGAACGTTCCAGGGGCGGAGCTGAGGTCCACAAACCCCAGGCACTGGCCCCAGACATGGACAACGAGTCACAGTACTCAGGCTACTCCTACAAGTCCTCCCATTCCCGTAGCTCTCGCAAGCACAGGTGCGTATGCCATTTCCCGACATTCTTCCCTTTTGCCTAAATGTGGGCGGGCATTGATGTTTTGTCTAGAACATACAAATGTGAATGTACACTACTGCAAACACTGAGGGTACCACCGTATCGTTATTTAACGATTATCCATTTTATGTTGCTTTATGTACCAACTTGGAGTATACTGTGTATATAAATGTTTATATACATCTGTGTGCGCGTGCGTGTGTGGTGGTGTTTCAGGGATCGGAGAGACAGGCACCGCTCTAAGAGCAGGGACAGCAGAGGGGACAAATCGGTCACTATCCAGGCTCCTGGAGAGGCCCTGCTGGACACAGAGTCCACACGTGGAGATGATCGAGTCCGTGTTTTCACTTCATACCTCGTCCAGCCTGGAAAACCATTCCACTATAGCTTCAGACCATAAAAAGTCTATAGTGCTTCAAAATATGAATGATTGCCTTTTTTTTTTTTTTTTTTTTTTACTGAAATGTTGGACTGAGCATCTCATGTCTCCTCATGCAGTGTCAGAAATTTTGCTCTAAAATCTCGCAGTACACATATACGCAACACGCGTATAAAAACAACCAATAGGAAACAGCCTGCCATAGCTCACATGCCAACTACAAATAACAGCGGTATAGCGAAATGAGCATGAAGTATGTGGGACACAAAAATATTTTGTGCAGTTGTGGCAGCAGATAGAATGCCTTTTTGATTTCACATTTGTTGTGACAAAAGCACAATATCTTAATGATCTAGCATGATAGTTTCCAGAAAATCTGTAGTCCAATATTGAGAACAACTATCGATGGAGCACTGTGCCATGGAGTTTGGTCAAGGTTTCAGATGCATCGTCTTGTACAGTTTGAAATGCAAAACAATGTTTAAGACTGCTGGAATTGCACAGTGCAAAGGCAGGTTGGGGTGAGTACCAATGTTAGCTGGCATGCTTTTGTTGTAGACTTGATGGCCAATTCATTGTCTTTTTTCCAAGTCAAGCTTCCACACATTCACGCTTGACACTGTAACCTCATCAGCATGGTATGTTACTCTACAAGTCAAGTTTTCAGAACCAGGTGAATGACATCTCAAAACTATTCTTGAACATCCTTTTTCAGATTTGAATTCCTTACTGAGAAGTTTGAAAGAACTTAGGAGTCATTGTTGAGTTACGAAAAAATGTGTCTGGAGTGTGAATGGCCATCATAACTTGCGTTATTCATCGGAGCCTTGCTCACTAAAGCTGTTATTTTAACTAAGCCTACTCGCTAATTGAGTTACCTAGAGAGGCAAGCTTGTTAAGGTTTAATTCCCGAAGTTTGGGCCCTGCTGTCAGCTTGTATGTCAACACGTAGCCCCCAGGAGAGAGAGTTTCGCCTGGTTTGGGTTCCTACGTGACAGCAAGGATTGTATTTTGCACTCGAAAACTGGAATCAGATTGTGAGCTAAGAAAGGGGGAGAGAGACAAGTACTCATGCATGTGAGCACACAGCTAGACAACATGGAAAAAAGACACCCAACATGCAGCAGGAGTGGCTAAAGCCATACAGAAAACAAGAGTACATGAGAAAGTGTTTTTCATGAATATAGTGGAGTGTTCTGATAACAATTTGGTTTGTTTATTTCATAGAGCTTCAAATATTGCATTGATGGAACCAAATAGACATTTAGGAGGAATTAGCCATACTTGCCATACGTCCTTCGCCATATGCATTCTTGCATTTTTCTCTTTGCTGTTTTCTGTTATAGTCATAAATTCTACATATATTTATTGAGAAAATCCTTTAAAGAGGCGCATGTCCATCATCACGTTTTATTTGTTTGGCTTTTTTTTTTGGTTTTACTATTGGAAACAAAATTACTTTTTTTGCATTTGATGTTGATATCATTATGGCAGGCTTTAGTGGAGGTACTGGTGTCTATATTAGATGATTAAATACACAGCACCAGCAGTTCTGAATCTTTGTGTTAAATAATCTATGCTGATTGTCACGATCAGTCCCTTCCATGTTCCGTGTTTTCCATGTCTTGTGTTTTGTTCCGTTCCACGGTTTCATTTTGTCCTCACACTGATTGCGTACACCTGTCCCTCGTTTCTAGTTCATGTATTTAAACCCTGCTGTGTGCCTTGGTCGTGGCTGCCTGTACACGGGCATCTCGTCGTTCCCGGAAGAAGCAGGCTCACGTTTATTTTGATAACGACGAGATCCCAGGTAAGCGTCTACCCGTCTTGACCAACGCTGCAGGGGGGAGCGGCCTGCAGCGCAAGACGTGAAACCACGGAAAGAGGGAGTCCAGGAGGGTGGCCAATCTTGACATTATTACACTCAGGAATTAAAAAAAATATATTGTAGCATCCCATGAAATGTGATCTTTCACACATAATGAGAGAGGTTGGCAAAGAACTAAAACTCAATTAAATATATCAACTTCCCCTTAAGCCTCTCATATACTCCACATTTAGGAGCAAGCCTACTCCTACACAATAAGCAGTGCGGTATATGAAAAGAGTAGGCGTATCAAATAAACAGAGCAACATGGTTAAGGTCCAGCCAGATATGTAAATGTTTGCCAGAACATCCAGTGTGTGTCTGCCGTTCGGTCAAAACTGGATCAGTCCAGAGGCCGCCCCGTCAGATCTCTTTTGAACAAAACAGTGGTCGAAATGCTGTTGAGAACAGTTTTACAGTTACAACAACAGAAAAAAGACTCAAATATATGCTGGATGGTTTATTCATTAAGGGAGAAAGCTGTCTCTCTTGTGGAGGATTTGCCACAGAGACCTGGGCATGTGGTATGGTCTCTGCACGGTGCCGTCATTACGCTCCAGACCCTCCACTAGAGGAGACAGAAACATCACAGTGGAAATAAAAACAATATAGTCCTGATGATTGGCATATGTGTAGTAGCTTGAGAGTGAAATGTGTGTGTGAAGGATTACTCCATATATCCCTTTATGTGCTCGACTGTTTCATTAACGGAAGCGAATCCAGGGAGAGAGAAGTCTGGAGGAACGTCCTGCCAGTCAAAGCTAGGCAGACATCTCCCTAGTTCTGGGTGGAGGGAGAGACAGAAAATAATATGACTAACAATTAAACCTGCTGACTTATCACTGCAGGTATAAGTACTTTCCTGGTGGTTTGGTTATGTTTTGGTACATAGCATAGTCAAACTGTTACAAAACAGAATGGACAAATTAACAGGTAGTTGTGTAATCCTGCTGTCTTTACCTGGTTTACTTGGCGTGTAGAAATATGGACAAAGCTCTTGATTGAGGATGTCTTGGACACTCTGTAGTGGAAATGCATGTGAAAATCTCATTAACATGCAGAATGCTATGTATGCACAAATGCTATGTATGCGTGAGTGGCTAAGCCAATGCATGAATTACATGTACAAAGAGTTGCATATTGCAAAGACTTTTGATACGACAAATTCTGTTCTGTCAAGAGTGAGGTGAGGGTTTATTTCTCAGAGATGAAGCTGGTTACATTGCTTATTTGCAGTGTGAGGTTTTACCAATGTGGTTTGGGCGAGGTCAAGTCTAGGGTCACAATACTGCTGCTGAAAGAAGTCTTTAGGCAGGGCATTTGGGGCATACGCCTCTGGGGTCAACTTCCAGAACTCTGAAGGGCATTTTTTAACACAGACCTGCAAACCAACGCACAAACACACAGAGTGAAGGAGATCTTATTTGAGTAGCTAAACACAGTGTTGCTTTTTATATTTCTATCTACACTATTTACACATTGTTCATTGCATGATAGAGCAAAAGGCTCCCAAACCAAGCAGCAAAAGGAGACCCAAGCCCCCAGACTTACAAACTGGCATTCACATACTACATGCTAAACTGTTTTGTAATAAATGAGTCTCATGTGCATATTTCTAAAAGGCTACTGACATACGTGTTTGGTTTCTGTACAATGTCAACAGGACATTTGTGTGGAAATCTCACTTGAGTGGTTGGACACTGGAGACCCTCTAGAATGGCGTCCATTTCTGTCGTTGCTCTGGCACACTTCAGAAGGTCAAAGTAGAGGACGTTTGGTTTGTCACTGAAACACGAGAGGATGCAGGAAACAAATGCAGCTTGACACATGAATATTAGCCAATTAAATAAACAATTTTTATTCAATTTTTTGAGTATGTGTATCAGGATTCAGTGCTGGAGAGTCACACCACTACCCAGCTAAGTGTTCTTTCTTCGAGGGTGAATTGGACTGGGGTAACCAATAAACTCTGCAGTGTTGTGACACTCCTAGACCTGAGTTTGGACCCCTTGGTTTAGAGACAATCATTAAACACAAGTGATTTGATTGGTTCCACTTGTTGCTGTGCAGTGCCAATCATGAAAATCTTAAAGCTAAAGTCTAACCCATCTTGTCTTGTTGATGTTTCATGTTTCCACATGATTTGCACCTGCACAGCTCCATTGTAACCCTAGTCCGACTCACTAAAGTCCATTCGAAAGAATACTGACGGTGTTCCTTACATACTGGGTGTGCTGTTTTGGTATTCCTGTGAAGATATAAATACTTATCCAGTATGTGAGGGACTTACACATTGACTCCAGCTCCACAAAACATCCCAGTGGAGTTCTGGGGCAACACGACATGACGAGAGTCTCCAAGCAGCCACGCTGTGTTAGAACCTCCGTTAGAAGGATATCTCACAAGCCATACATGGGTAAAAGACCTTCCGCTTGAGCCCACAATAATAATGATTTTTTTTCCCCCATGAAAGTGTAGTTGGAAATGTTTCTTACCCAGGGAGCGAATAAGAATATAGGTGACAATGGCAGCCACAAAAATAATACAGCAGATAATGTCTGCACATCTCCTGAACAAAAACAAGAAATATTATTACACATTGCATGATTTAAATTATGTATTAAAGTTATTTAGCTAAGTGAAATAACTTTATAGTCTTAGTCTAGATCTATGGCCTTAGTATAGTTCTTGTATAGCGTTAATAACAGACATTCTGTGATCCATGATGTGTAGAGCTTTAAATGGTTTTTTAAAGTCAGCTGATGTGGAGGAGTAAATCGGAGAAGCACTGAGAGATTGCCTGACTCGCCTCTTGTTAACTGGTCGCCTGAAAATGGGCTCATACGGAGGAGGTTCCCCTGAGAAGATAGAATTGAAGAATATATATATTCTATAAATTCTAAGTATATACCATTACATTAGAATGAATTTAAACCTTTGAAAAACATATATTCAGTCACGCGTGTCTGAACCTTTGACCGGTACGCTATATTTTGTCTAACACATTTTATATACAGTTGTCATGGAACGCTCCCCTTCACACTAGCCATGTGGTACGGCCCGCCGCGTGCAGTGGGAGTTCATAGTCTTGTTTGTAACCACGCCTGTGTAATTAACGCGCAACTGCACATGGTTTAGTCTTGTAACGTCTGTGTGTTTAAACCGCTGTGGGAGTGTGCATCTTAGTCGGTCAATGCCCATGTTCGTGTTCACATAGTTCGTTATCTGTATTCGTGTTTTATGTTCACTGTTTATGTTGCATATGAGCGCCGGTGTCTTTATCGTGTGTTAATACACGTCTGTCCGTCCTGCTCCTTGTCCAGCGACACTAGGGCCGTTACAACACTTTTCTTTTTTTTTTTATGACACCTTCTGCACACATACGCTTTCGATCTGATACACAGTTACAGATCGTACACTATATAAATGTTTTTAATATAAGGTAGACCTACCAAGTACGTAAGAACATTTATTATTTTAACATGAAATGTACAAGCTAGTTTTGTACATTTTTTTTCTTTTTTAACCATTGTATTTGACGTATGGGTTCTCATAAAATCTTTGGCATATGGCTATATCTGGAAAAAACAACAACAACAAAACTCACCGCAATAATGTGGCATGCTGACTACAGTACACTCCCTTGCACTTTCGATAAGCGCCATCACACAGAGTCCGCAATGTGTAATGTTTCAGTAAAAAATAATCTTGCATTCGATAATCTATTCTTATGACGCATCATTCCAGGTTATTGACACATTGTGATGTTGGAAGTCACAGCACGTTCTCGTTCTTAGCTCATCAACAAAGGCAGCTTGGTCACGAGCACCTGCTTTCCATGCTATGGGATGCTCGCGCTCAATTTTCCATGTCCTGTATCGAATATTTAGGCCTATACGATTAAACTGTCCGTGGTTACTGTGCTTTTAACGTACAAAAAAAGCTACACAAATAATAAAATAATCTTTACATAATAATGTAACCTTAGGCTTATCGCCAAGATGTAACCTGTGAGGCTAAGTGACAACGTCTCCCGTCCCCTACCTAAACTACGTCTACACTGACTATGAGAATAGTAGTATAGTATAGTAGTTCAAGAGTATAGTAGTGATATGTGATAACAATTTGATTTGTTTATTTTAAAGACTTTCTAAAGTTGCATGTATATAACCAAACAGGCAATTTACATGAGTTTGCCATCCCAATACTTTAAATTTTTACAGTAAATATATTCAACATTATATTATGGGTACAAGGAAAAGTGATATGTAGTGAACCAAATAGATATTTAACAGGCTTTTGCCATCCTATTACTCCAAATTCCTACAGTAAAAATGACTGAAAGTCATTCATGAGTACAAGAGAAACTGTATTTCAAGAATTTAATGAAGTGATTTGATAACAATTTGATTTGTGCATTTCACTCAGCTTCATGTAGTGATATATAGTGAACTGAATAGACATTTCACAGGATATTGCCATCCTATTACTCTAAATTCCTACTGTAAAAATGACTGAAAGTCATACCACAGGTACATAAGATAGTGTATATCAAGAATTTAGTGGAGTGATCTGATAACAATTTGATTTGATTTATTTATAGAGCTTCAATTATTACATATATGGAACTGAATAGACATTCGACAGAATTTTGCTACTCCATTATTCCAAATTCCTGCAGTAAAAATGACTGAAAGTCATATCATGGGTACAGGAGGAAGTTTATTTCAAGTACGTAGTGGAGTGATTTTATAACAATTTGAATTGTGTATTTTATAGATCTTCGAGTAGTGATATATGTTGAACTGAACAGATGTTTAAGAGGATTTTGCCATCCTATTACTCAAGCTTCCTACAGTAAAACACTTGAAAGTCATACCATGGGTACATGAGAAAGTGGATTTCATGAATATTGTGGAGGGATCTGATAACAATTTGACTAGTTTGTTTTCTAGAGTTTCAAAAACTGATTATATAGTGGAACGAATACATGTTTATGAGGATTTTGCCATCCTTTTACTCCAAATTAAAGTAAAAACATTGGAACGTAATAGTATGGATACACAAGAAAGTGTATTTCAAGAATATATTGGAAGGATTTGATAACAATATGAATTGTGTATTTTATAGTGCTTCAACTATTGCATATATGGAACAGAATAGGCATGAACAGGATTTTGCCATCCTATTATTCCAAATTCCTACAGTAAAAATGAGTTATACCATGAGTACATGAGAAAGTGTTTTTCATGAATATAGTGGAGTGTTCTGATAACAATTTGGTTTGTTTATTTCATAGAGCTTCAAATATTGCATTGATGGAACCATATAGACATTTAGGAGGAATTTGCCATACTTGCCATACGTCCTTCGCCATATGCATTCTTGCATTTTTCTCTTTGCTGTTTTCTGTTATAGTCATAAATTCTACATATATTTATTGAGAAAATCCTTTAAAGAGGCGCATGTCCATCATCACGTTTTATTTGTTTGGCATTTTTTTTGGTGTTAGATTCACTATTGGAAACAAAATTACTTTTTTTGCATTTGATGTTGATATCATTATGGCAGGCTTTAGTGGAGGTACTGGTGTCTATATTAGATGATTAAATACACAGCACCAGCAGTTCTGAATCTTTGTGTTAAATAATCTATGCTGATTGTCACGATCAGTCCCTTCCATGTTCCGTGTTTTCCATGTCTTGTGTTTTGTTCCGTTCCACGGTTTCATTTTGTCCTCACACTGATTGCGTACACCTGTCCCTCGTTTCTAGTTCATGTATTTAAACCCTGCTGTGTGCCTTGGTCGTGGCTGCCTGTACACGGGCATCTCGTCGTTCCCGGAAGAAGCAGGCTCACGTTTATTTTGATAACGACGAGATCCCAGGTAAGCGTCTACCCGTCTTGACCAACGCTGCAGGGGGGAGCGGCCTGCAGCGCAAGACGTGAAACCACGGAAAGAGGGAGTCCAGGAGGGTGGCCAATCTTGACATTATTACACTCAGGAATTAAAAAAAATATATTGTAGCATCCCATGAAATGTGATCTTTCACACATAATGAGAGAGGTTGGCAAAGAACTAAAACTCAATTAAATATATCAACTTCCCCTTAAGCCTCTCATATACTCCACATTTAGGAGCAAGCCTACTCCTACACAATAAGCAGTGCGGTATATGAAAAGAGTAGGCGTATCAAATAAACAGAGCAACATGGTTAAGGTCCAGCCAGATATGTAAATGTTTGCCAGAACATCCAGTGTGTGTCTGCCGTTCGGTCAAAACTGGATCAGTCCAGAGGCCGCCCCGTCAGATCTCTTTTGAACAAAACAGTGGTCGAAATGCTGTTGAGAACAGTTTTACAGTTACAACAACAGAAAAAAGACTCAAATATATGCTGGATGGTTTATTCATTAAGGGAGAAAGCTGTCTCTCTTGTGGAGGATTTGCCACAGAGACCTGGGCATGTGGTATGGTCTCTGCACGGTGCCGTCATTACGCTCCAGACCCTCCACTAGAGGAGACAGAAACATCACAGTGGAAATAAAAACAATATAGTCCTGATGATTGGCATATGTGTAGTAGCTTGAGAGTGAAATGTGTGTGTGAAGGATTACTCCATATATCCCTTTATGTGCTCGACTGTTTCATTAACGGAAGCGAATCCAGGGAGAGAGAAGTCTGGAGGAACGTCCTGCCAGTCAAAGCTAGGCAGACATCTCCCTAGTTCTGGGTGGAGGGAGAGACAGAAAATAATATGACTAACAATTAAACCTGCTGACTTATCACTGCAGGTATAAGTACTTTCCTGGTGGTTTGGTTATGTTTTGGTACATAGCATAGTCAAACTGTTACAAAACAGAATGGACAAATTAACAGGTAGTTGTGTAATCCTGCTGTCTTTACCTGGATTACTTGGCGTGTAGAAATATGGACAAAGCTCTTGATTGAGGATGTCTTGGACACTCTGTAGTGGAAATGCATGTGAAAAACTCTTTAACATGCAGAATGCTATGTATGCACAAATGCTATGTATGCGTGAGTGGCTAAGCCAATGCATGAATTACATGTACAAAGAGTTGCATATTGCAAAGACTTTTGATACGACAAATTCTGTTCTGTCAAGAGTGAGGTGAGCGTTTATTTCTCAGAGATGAAGCTGGTTACATTGCTTATTTGCAGTGTGAGGTTTTACCAATGTGGTTTGGGCGAGGTCAAGTCTAGGGTCACAATACTGCTGCTGAAAGAAGTCTTTAGGCAGGGCATTTGGGGCATACGCCTCTGGGGGCAACTTCCAGAACTCTGAAGGGCATTTTTTAACACAGACCTGCAAACCAACGCACAAACACACAGAGTGAAGGAGATCTTATTTGAGTAGCTAAACACAGTGTTGCTTTTTATATTTCTATCTACACTATTTACACATTGTTCATTGCATGATAGAGCAAAAGGCTCCCAAACCAAGCAGCAAAAGGAGACCCAAGCCCCCAGACTTACAAACTGGCATTCACATACTACATGCTAAACTGTTTTGTAATAAATGAGTCTCATGCGCATATTTCTAAAAGGCTACTGACATACGTGTTTGGTTTCTGTACAATGTCAACAGGACATTTGTGTGGAAATCTCACTTGAGTGGTTGGACACTGGAGACCCTCTAGAATGGCGTCCATTTCTGTCGTTGCTCTGGCACACTTCAGAAGGTCAAAGTAGAGGACGTTTGGTTTGTCACTGAAACACGAGAGGATGCAGGAAACAAATGCAGCTTGACACATGAATATTAGCCAATTAAATAAACAATTTTTATTCAATTTTTTGAGTATGTGTATCAGGATTCAGTGCTGGAGAGTCACACCACTACCCAGCTAAGTGTTCTTTCTTCGAGGGTGAATTGGACTGGGGTAACCAATAAACTCTGCAGTGTTGTGACACTCCTAGACCTGAGTTTGGACCCCTTGGTTTAGAGACAATCATTAAACACAAGTGATTTGATTGGTTCCACTTGTTGCTGTGCAGTGCCAATCATGAAAATCTTAAAGCTAAAGTCTAACCCATCTTGTCTTGTTGATGTTTCATGTTTCCACATGATTTGCACCTGCACAGCTCCATTGTAACCCTAGTCCGACTCACTAAAGTCCATTCGAAAGAATACTGACGGTGTTCCTTACATACTGGGTGTGCTGTTTTGGTATTCCTGTGAAGATATAAATACTTATCCAGTATGTGAGGGACTTACACATTGACTCCAGCTCCACAAAACATCCCAGTGGAGTTCTGGGGCAACACGACATGACGAGAGTCTCCAAGCAGCCACGCTGTGTTAGAACCTCCGTTAGAAGGATATCTCACAAGCCATACATGGGTAAAAGACCTTCCGCTTGAGCCCACAATAATAATGATTTTTTTTCCCCCATGAAAGTGTAGTTGGAAATGTTTCTTACCCAGGGAGCGAATAAGAATATAGGTGACAATGGCAGCCACAAAAATAATACAGCAGATAATGTCTGCACATCTCCTGAACAAAAACAAGAAATATTATTACACATTGCATGATTTAAATTATGTATTAAAGTTATTTAGCTAAGTGAAATAACTTTATAGTCTTAGTCTAGATCTATGGCCTTAGTATAGTTCTTGTATAGCGTTAATAACAGACATTCTGTGATCCATGATGTGTAGAGCTTTAAATGGTTTTTTAAAGTCAGCTGATGTGGAGGAGTAAATCGGAGAAGCACTGAGAGATTGCCGGACTCGCCTCTTGTTAACTGGTCGCCTGAAAATGGGCTCATACGGAGGAGGTTCCCCTGAGAAGATAGAAATGAAGAATATATATATTCTATAAATTCTAAGTATATACCATTACATTAGAATGAATTTAAACCTATGAAAAACATATATTCAGTCACGCGTGTCTGAACCTTTGACCGGTACGCTATATTTTGTCTAACACATTTTATATACAGTTGTCATGGAACGCTCCCCTTCACACTAGCCATGTGGTACGGCCCGCCGCGTGCAGTGGGAGTTCATAGTCTTGTTTGTAACCACGCCTGTGTAATTAACGCGCAACTGCACATGGTTTAGTCTTGTAACGTCTGTGTGTTTAAACCGCTGTGGGAGTGTGCATCTTAGTCGGTCAATGCCCATGTTCGTGTTCACATAGTTCGTTATCTGTATTCGTGTTTTATGTTCACTGTTTATGTTGCATATGAGCGCCGGTGTCTTTATCGTGTGTTAATACACGTCTGTCCGTCCTGCTCCTTGTCCAGCGACACTAGGGCCGTTACAACACTTTTCTTTTTTTTTTATGACACCTTCTGCACACATACGCTTTCGATCTGATACACAGTTACAGATCGTACACTATATAAATGTTTTTAATATAAGGTAGACCTACCAAGTACGTAAGAACATTTATTATTTTAACATGAAATGTACAAGCTAGTTTTGTACATTTTTTTTCTTTTTTAACCATTGTATTTGACGTATGGGTTCTCATAAAATCTTTGGCATATGGCTATATCTGGAAAAAACAACAACAACAAAACTCACCGCAATAATCTGGCATGCTGACTACAGTACACTCCCTTGCACTTTCGATAAGCGCCATCACACAGAGTCCGCAATGTGTAATGTTTCAGTAAAAAATAATCTTGCATTCGATAATCTATTCTTATGACGCATCATTCCAGGTTATTGACACATTGTGACGTTGGAAGTCACAGCACGTTCTCGTTCTTAGCTCATCAACAAAGGCAGCTTGGTCACGAGCACCTGCTTTCCATGCTATGGGATGCTCGCGCTCAATTTTCCATGTCCTGTATCGAATATTTAGGACTATACGATTAAACTGTCCGTGGTTACTGTGCTTTTAACGTACAAAAAAAGCTACACAAATAATAAAATAATCTTTACATAATAATGTAACCTTAGGCTTATCGCCAAGATGTAACCTGTGAGGCTAAGTGACAACGTCTCCCGTCCCCTACCTAAACTACGTCTACACTGACTATGAGAATAGTAGTATAGTATAGTAGTTCAAGAGTATAGTAGTGATATGTGATAACAATTTGATTTGTTTATTTTAAAGACTTTCTAAAGTTGCATGTATATAACCAAACAGGCAATTTACATGAGTTTGCCATCCCAATACTTTAAATTTTTACAGTAAATATATTCAACATTATATTATGGGTACAAGGAAAAGTGATATGTAGTGAACCAAATAGATATTTAACAGGCTTTTGCCATCCTATTACTCCAAATTCCTACAGTAAAAATGACTGAAAGTCATTCATGAGTACAAGAGAAACTGTATTTCAAGAATTTAATGAAGTGATTTGATAACAATTTGATTTGTGCATTTCACTCAGCTTCATGTAGTGATATATAGTGAACTGAATAGACATTTCACAGGATATTGCCATCCTATTACTCTAAATTCCTACTGTAAAAATGACTGAAAGTCATACCACAGGTACATAAGATAGTGTATATCAAGAATTTAGTGGAGTGATCTGATAACAATTTGATTTGATTTATTTATAGAGCTTCAATTATTACATATATGGAACTGAATAGACATTCGACAGAATTTTGCTACTCCATTATTCCAAATTCCTGCAGTAAAAATGACAGCAGCAGTATTGTGACCCTAGACTTGACCTCGCCCAAACCACATTGGTAAAACCTCACACTGCAAATAAGCAATGTAACCAGCTTCATCTCTGAGAAAAAAAAGCATCTCTTTTTTAAAGTCGGCTGATGTGGAGGAGTAAATCGGAGGTATGGTCTCTGCACGGTGCCGTCGTTACGCTCCAGATCCTCCACTAGAGGAGACAGAAACATCATAGTGGAAATAAAACCAATATAGTCCTCATGATTGGCATATGTGTAGTAGCTTGAGAGTGAAATGTGAGCTAATAATGTTTTTTATAATTCTATTCTCCCTGAAGTAAAGGGACAAGACCATACAAGCTTTCGACTGTGTGTGCCCAATGTCATTATGAACTGCTGGAATGAAGAGAGAGAGAGTGTGTGTGTGTGTGTGTGTTTGTGTGCGTGTGCGTGTGTGTGTGTGTGCAGCAGCTTACAGAAGCATAGGAAAAGGGTGTCCACACACATGCTGTACACACTAAAGAAGCCCTGCGCGATGAAATAAGCTCCCACAATCACCGTCTAAAAAAACAGCAGTAGTAGATATACATGCTGGGCCTTCAGTATTATGAGAGGAACTGCTGTCCAGAATAAATGTGTAAATCATGGTTATTTACAAACAAAGTGAGTTTACAATCACTGTCAATAAGCATTTTGGAATCTAAAAAAGAAAGAACCATTTCTTCAGTGTACTGAATATGCTGATGTTTTGTTCTCACACAGACGCAAGTGTCAGCACTTGAGCTTTTCTGAGGTTACAATACGTACAATAACGGGCAACCAGTAATAATGCAGCAGCTGAAGCTGGAAATTGTCATATGGCAGCCTGATTCTCCCAGAGAAGAAGAAGAAAGCCAGCAGACCTTACAGGGAATGTAGAAAAACCCTCAGAGTTACCTATTAAAGTGTGTTGCCATGTGCCATCATGGTCAGAATGTGATGAAGTGTAGTATGGGTAATATACACATGACTTCACTCTATATTTCTCACCTACAAATCCGACCACTAGCACCTTGCAGGAAAACAGCAGCGTGTCTGTAACACAGTCCAACACCACCACCCTGTGGACAGAGGGACATGGTCAAGGACAACGTGCTAAATATGAGCTAGAACAACCAGACACAAAAATGACTGATCAAAATAGCTAATGTCAACAAATATGTATACAAATTAAAGTCATATTCATATGAATATGTAATGATAAATTCCAACATTTAATATTTTTGCCTTAAAAAATGGAAATGGAAGTAATTTGTTCCACAACAGTAACATTACATCATTTATATACACACAAACCCAGATTGTGTTTTAGACTAAAATGTAATTCATGATAAGTAGAATCTTTACATTGCAACTCTCTTCTTTACCTTTAAACACATTGAAACAGCGTTTCAAAGCATTGTAATCGCGCTAAACACTGTTTCAGGGCAAGAGATTGTGTTTTAGACTAAAATGTAATGCATTATAAATGGAATATTTATATTGCTACTCTGTTCTTTACCTTTTAAACACATTGAAACAGCATTGTAATCGCCCAACAACACTGTTTCAGGGTAAGAGATTTTGTTTTAGACTAAAATGTAATGCATTATAAATGGTATCTTTACATTGCTACTCTGTTCTTTACCTTTTAAACACATTGAAACAGCATTGTAATCGCCCTAAACACTGTTTCAAGGCAAGAGTTTGTGTTTTAGACTAAAATGTAATGCATTATAAATGGAATCTTTACATTGCTACTCTGTTCTTTACCTTTTAAACATATTGAAACAGCATTGTAATCGCCCTAAACACTGTTTCAGGGCAAGAGATTGTGTTAAAGACTAAAATGTAATGCATTATAAATGGTATCTTTACATTGCTACTCTGTTCTTTACCTTTTAAATACATTGAAACATTTTTCATCAGCTTACACTAATGGTCTTTGTAATGATGAGCATTAATGATTAGAGGGGGTATCTCCCTCAATTATAGAGTGGATGAACTCTTGTTATGCAATTGATTAATTGACAGAGGTGCTGCAAGTTCAGGAGCCTCTCAGTTGGAAAGGTGTAGGAAATACTGCAGTCAGCAAGGTATCAGCAAGCACTTAGAGTGCCAGAGAGTCTAAGAATAGAAGCTGTTTTTTTCTTGGCCTTCTGTTTTTCAGTGTGGCAGCATCGCTGAAAGGTCAAGATGTTGTTTTAGCACACAGAACCACCTTTGAGTAACGCAAGACAAAGAACTTGTCTTTTCTGAGAAGCGTGTAAAGAGAAAGCAATCACTTGCTAAAGCCTGCCCAAAAAACAATGGCATCGATCAGGGCTCTGCTCTGCTTCAGACAGAAATATTCAAAATTAAAACTAAAACAGCAGTAGATGTTTTAAAAAAAATCAAAGCTCTGTGATTTAGCTAATTTAGCTAATTGATGGTTATTATGGCACATCACATTCAGCCTCAAAGAACAAACAATCTCTCTCGTTCATTTGGTTAGTAGTCCTGTTTTCATCTTTCCATAATGGTATATTCTCTTGCCCTTCAGATTCCTTCAGTGGGATCTCCCACTCCAAGAAGGTTAAATTTGAGAATCCTGCGCGGGGCGGGAGCCCTGGCCCTCGGATTCGGGCGGGGATACCCTGGCCCTCGGATCCGGGGTTCAATTCAATCGATGGCTTACCTGCCATGGTCTTTTCCCCCTCTGGAGCCTCGGACGAGGCTTCGTCGTCGTCTTCCTCCTCTTCCAGCTGGCAGGGCGGAGACGAGGCATTGACCTCGCGGCGTGCTGACGGCTATCAGAAGCGGGGCAGCCTCAAGAGGAAGAGAGAGGAGGCACACAGCAGCAACAGTGTACAGATCCTGGAGGAGCTCTCCTCCCCTGGGTTGTCCAATCGTGTGGCCAGGGGCAGCGATTGCGAGTACCAACTGGTGCAGAACGAGATCCTCCGCTCCGTCTCCAACAGCTACGAGGTTTTGGAGTCCCTGGGCCGTGGAACCTTTGGCCAGGTCGCCAAGTGCTGGAAGCGGGGCACCAGTGAAGTAGTCGCAATCAAGATCCTGAAAAGTCATCCGTCGTATGCTCGACAGGGCCAGAACGAGGTGGGAAAGTTGTGCCTGCTTTAAATAAGCTATTGATATGGCCTAGAATCAGCTGTAGCCCTGATTCTGTTATTGTTTGTTTCAGTTTTTACAACATATGATCTGTTGGTGTCAGATGTGCTAACGCACACTGTGGAATTTGTATACAGCCAGGGTAGCACAGAAATACTTGTTTGGCACACTAGTTCTAATTTTCACTAGTTCAGTAGGAACTAGTTCGGATAACACACGGACAGCTTGAAGCTTACTCTAAAAAGAAGATTTAGCTTCAGTTGTGTAAGCCATGCCTGTTTGGATGTGCATTAAAAATGTTATTGTTATGAAAGAGCATTAATCTGCATTGTTTGAGTACCAAAAGCAAGTTCATGGGTTCATTTCCAAGGGACCACTTCCATAATTGCATCTCCCAAATCCTGTAGAAGTGAATGGTTGAAGGGAAGTACACAAAGTGCTTGATGCTATTGAAAATAAGTAGGCTATTTGTCAGCAGTATCAAACTTTGAAGCTGTGACCACGTAGCTTCGGCTTAACGCGTATTCCGTCTTCCCTCCTTTGCTCCTCCTCAGGTGAGCATCCTGAGCCGGCTAAGCAGGGAGAACGCCGACGAGTTCAACTTCGTGCGCGCGTACGAGTGCTTCCAGCACAAGAAGCACATATGCCTGGTGTTCGAGATGCTGGGGCAGAGCCTCTACGACTTCCTCAAGCGCAGCAAGTTCAGCCCACTGCTGCTGAAATGCATCCGGCCCGTGCTGCAGCAGGTCGCCAAAGCGCTCATGAAACTGAAGAGCCTGGGCTTGATCCACACCGACCTCAAGCCCGACAACATCATGCTGGTGGACCCCGTCAGGCAGCCGTACCGCGTCAAGGTCATCGACTTCGGCTCAGCTAGCCACTTCTCCAAGGCCCCCAGCTACCTGCAGTCCAGATACTACCGGTGAGGGACACGTGCTGAGGCGTGTTAGAAATAAGTATGCACTCGTTGCACTCTAGTGTGCTTGAGAGTAGAGCTGCATGTTGTGGACAGTTGTAATAACCCTGCTACACATTAAAAGCCTATGATGAGCATTACAGTTAACTGGAGCACGATTGATTTATAAGTGGTTTATTTTTATTGGGTCATGTGAGTGCTGTTATTTAGCAAAACACCTAATGAACCGTCTTCGGTGTCTGAGATTAGTTAGGATGCGCTGAACTGCAGGCTTTGGTAATATCAGTATTTAGCAAGTCTGTACAAAACCGCTATTACATTGTAGCTACACTGTTAATTAACAGTGTAATATACTGAGTAACGGGTGTTTAACTGCATTGGTACTCTGTATTTACTTAATGCAAAACAACATTATTGTAGTGTTGGTGCATTGTAGTGTTGGTTCCATGTTACACTAGAATAGTGGGTGTGTAATGTCTAGGAACACAAACACCCCCCCACGGAATTATCAGCCGAGGCTGATTTCATGATGGCGATCTCTGTGTTTTTGGTCCAGATCGCCTGAGATCATCTTGGGTCTCCCATTCTGTGAGGCCATCGATATGTGGTCCCTGGGCTGTGTCATTGCTGAGCTGTTCCTGGGCTGGCCCCTGTATCCTGGAGCCTCCGAATATGATCAGGTAAGCACATGGTCCTTTGAGCTGTGCCTTAACGCCCGTACAGCATCAGTGGTGCAGACCTGTAGTGGTTTTGTGGCTGTAGTGATATGTGTGTGTGTGTGTGTGTGTGTGTGTGTGTGTGTTGTGTGTGTGTAGTTTGACCTTTTAGCTGCTTTGTCGGCCCGCTCATTTTTAGGATTAATATAAATGAGTTTCTATGGCCTGTTTTTTTAGACATGCACTTTGAAAATGAAAGGATTAACTCAAAATAAAGTCATAATCCTTTTGCCGTATGGTGTCTCTGCAGATCCGTTACATCTCCGAGACGCAGGGCCTACCAGCAGAGTGCATGTTGAGCGCAGCGACCAAGACGCACTACTATTTCTACTGCTACCCCCTGTGGAGACTCAAGGTTTGCCTGTCTTCAAATGCCAAATGCCATGTGTTTTTTATAAGGGACGTAACTTAATGACTTCATGTAACTTAATGGTGGAGCTGAATGGTTTGTTTTTTCTTTCCTTTCTCCAGACACCTTCGGAGCATGAGGCGGAGCGTGGCATCAAGTCCAAAGAGACTCGGAAGTACATTTTAAACTGCCTTGACGACATGATGCAGGTTATTTGGGCTTTTGTGCGCGTAACTATACGCATTTCTTTTAGTGTTGCGATGTGAAATTGAAGAACGTGACAAAGGGCTCCCGCAGCTCACATTATAGAGCAGGTAGAACAAGGTGGTAGCTGAAAGGTCGAGCGTTTCTGCTGTCATAATGAGTAGCACATGTAAGTCGCTCTGGAGAACGGCATCTGCGAAGGGCAGAGCAGTGCGTAGAAATTTGCTGCAGAACTTCGTTCGTATTGGGTGCATTGCCGCCCTCTGCTGGTGAATAATATGACTCACCCATGGGTCTCTCTCGCAGGTCAATATGACCAGTCTGAAAGGCACCGACGTCTTGGCGGAGAAGGCCGACCGGCGGGAGTTCATCGACTTACTAAAGAAGATGCTCAGGCTAGACGCTCACAAAAGGATCACGCCAGTGAAGACCCTGAACCACCCGTTTCTGACCATGACCCACCTCCTCCACTTCCCTCAGAGTGCACAGTGAGTTGCTCCAGGCCTTCCAATCTACATGTCAGTGTTTCAAAAACATTTAAGGAACACCATGTTAATTTAGAAATCCAAATAGCATCAGAGTTTCTCTGCTAGTAGTGTAACCCCCCCCCCACCTGTGTGTGTGTGTGTGTGTGTGTGTGTGTGTGTGTGTGTGTGTGTGTGTGTGTGTGTGTGTGTGTGTGTGTGTGTGTGTGTGTGTGTGTCTCTCTCTCTTGCTGCAGTTTGAAATCTTGCTTGCAGAACATGGAAATCTGCAAGCGGCAGTGCACAGGCTTCGACAGCAGCAAGACCCTGTTTGATGGTAAATCTGATGCCCACTTCGGTGCTTCTTTTAAATGTTACATTAGGGTTGGCTTTTTGTTTGTTATTCTTTAAGTAGATTTAAAACATCACCAAATTGGCCTCCGATTCCACCTATAAAAGAAGACAAAAATGGTTTCAAATGCAAGTGTTCTACCAAATCATGTTACTGCTCAAATGTGATCCACAAATGGTGAATCAGGTTGTTGCCTAGTATTCGAGTAGCCGATAAAGATTCCACTCTACCGTAGTTCAAAACGAAATTCCGTTGAATCCAAACTTCATTGTGTAATTGTTGATAATTGTAGCTGAGGTTTTTTGTGTCTCTCATTCTATAAGATCAACACTATGCTTTCTTCTATGGTTCTTGTATGTGTATTTGTGGAAAATTCAATTCTACTTGTGCTTTTGCAGTACACAGTACTTAAGCAGACCGAGAACTCTTCTTGGTTTTTCAAGGGTTGCGACTTGTGCAATATTCAGCACATTTAAATAAATGTTTCTTTCTTTTCCTAGATGTTTTCCAAACACTTGATTCTTTATGACATTATGAAAATTTCTTTCTTTCCTCGAGTACAAACTCGAGTCCATCATTCATTGGCTGATATGTTACTATCATACATGTATACATGCAGACTCAAGCAAGGAGTTTGTAATGGTGGTACAACTGTGTTCAGGTCATTTGATACTTTTTATTGATAAAGATGTTCTTTTCCAGACTCAGTAGGGTTTTGTTGTTTTGTTTTGTTTTTTGTACCTCTATGAACATTATTGAATAATATGCCTTATAAGGGAATCTCTAATTAAGAGAATCATGTGTTTACATTTGGAATAAATTACATTCTGATAATACCCTAGCACCTGAGTCATACACGTTTTCTTTAATGAAAGGGGTTCAAACCTCTCCTGTACACCAAAGCATCCCAAGCCAAGTCTTGGAGGATTTGTCTGTCAGTCATTAAAATATCAGTTCACAGAAAGATGGATGAAACATGTTTTACTTTGATGAACTTTTTTACCTTGGAGTACTTTGTTTGGTGTGAGAAGCTGTAAATGTGTCCAGTCCTTAAAGCATTATTCTGATTTTTCTTGTCCCCTCCATCATTTTCATGCTCTCCTTGTAAGGGCTGTGAAGATGCTCAGCAGAAAATGAGCTGCTCAGCTGCAGAAGAGCACTTCAGCCTACATTTCAAGCCAATTCAAATTTGAACTCCTACACTGTCTTCTCATGTCCATTTCTTTTTGAATGTCAGTTAGGACATCAAGATGAATTAAGCACACTAAGCCCAATACTAAGAGACTGGTAGAGTGGATGAGCCACACAGCAGGACACAGCACTATTTTTGCTTCAGCCAGTGCTAACTTGATGCAGTCTTGCTGCTTGGGGATTTTGCAGGCTTTGACTTCTTGGGTGTGTGATGAGGATTTTGCTTAAATTAAACGCCTCATAAACACGTATGACCAATCTGTGCCTATGCTCTACCAGGACCTCATCGCGTACTTCTCTTTCAGTAACTCGGAGCCTGTGTTTTTTTGTTTTGCTATTTCTGACATGATTGGGCAACATTTTCCTTTTAATGTATATGTGGAATCCACAAAAAATATACCCACTTAAGTGTGCTTCAGCATAAATAAGCAGACACTGCAGTTTGGATTATTTCTAGGGAAACAGGAAAATATAGTATCTTTAATTCGCTGCATAACAGTTTACATTAATTATTAATCATTCGTATGTGTTGACAGTTGCAATAAACAGATTAAGAAAACATGCCGTGAAAATGCTGCCGTGTCCGTATTATAACAGAAATAATGCAGCTTCACTGAGCAGATCATCCATAAAACTTGCTCTATATGGATTTTATGAATAGAATGTTAATTTTGTTTAAAAAGACGATGAGGCCTAATGGGAAAGGCTAAAGTGTCAAGTCGGACTTGAATTCAACGACTCAGGTAACATTGGGCTCTCTAGCTAGGTTAGCTAACAGACAAGCTGTCTATTTGAGATGGTTAACTTAGCTAGTTCACACATTACTTATACACATCTCTTGCGGCAACAGATTCTAATTTTCATGGCGATGGAGCACGTTAGTTAACTTGCAGATTAACTGCCAACTATTTGCTGTAGCTGCAATTAACGTTATTATCTAGCATTGGCTCGCTAACGATCGGATTGCTCTAAAAGAGCTGTGACAGCTGCATGTCAGTCCTCGGTCGCTGAACTGTCTTCATGTCTAAGCACGGATACCTGTCGATAATGGGATCATTTGGGGGAGAATGAAGTGTGAACTAGCTAGGATAATTAGCTACTATGGCTAGGTACCTGTCCGCCAACGATGTGGCAAATTTAAAATACTGCAGTTCTTTCGTATAAAGGGAAGCTTAAAATTGTGTGACATGTGACCTTTTATCTTGGCTGCTGGCTAGCTATTGTAATTAAGTTGAATTTCAGCTTGGACACCTTTATAGTAATTGATGGTTATTATGACACATCACATTCAGCCTCAAAGAACAATCTCTCTCATTCGTTTGGTTAGTGGTCAGTTTTCATCTTTCGCTAAAGTTATATTCTCTTCCCCTTCAGTTTCTTCCAGTGGGATCTCCCTCTCCAAGAAGGTCAAATTTGAGAATCACGCGTCCGGCGGGAGCCCTGGCCCTCGGGTTCGGGCGGGGTCGCCCTGGCCCTCGGATTCAGGGTTCAACTTGTTCTATGGTTCACCTGGCCTGGTCTTTTCCACCTCTGTAGGCTGTGACTTGGGTAATATTCAACACATTTTTAAAAATGTTTGACAGTTGCAATCAACAGATTAAGAACACATTTTGCAGGTTAATTACTATAGTGGTTGTGTTTTTTAAAATCTACTTCTATTTTAGCTTTAATTTTGAATAAAGCCCATAACTAGCTCTGCATGGCTTGCGGCTATTGTAATCAAGCTGAAATTGAGCAGAGCTAAATTATTTAAATAAAGCGCTTTCAGGGTGATGTGGAGGCAAAACAACATGGAAGATTGTGATTTACATCCGCTTGATTTTCTTGAGCCTTCTTTCTGCAAGATTAAGGGTGGGAAAATCAACAGAGAGTAAGTGATGAATTTAACTAGCTGGCATTAGATAAATCACAGAATTGTGGTTGTGTTTTTTAAAATCTACTTCTGTTTTAGTTTTAATTTTGAATAAAGCCCATAACTAGATCTGCATGGCTTGGGGCTGTTGTAATCAAGTTGAATTTCAGCTTGGACACCAGTATAGTAATTGAAGGTTATTATGGCACATCCCATTCAGCCTCGAAAAACAAACAGTCTCATTTATTTGATTCGTGTTCCTTTTTTCATCTTTCCCTAAAGGTATGGCATCGCAGCTCCAGGCATCCTCTTCCGCTTCAGTTACCTCTAGTGGGCTCGTCTGCTTCAAGAGGGTCAAATTCGAGTGTCATGCGTCTGGCGGGAGCCCTGGCCCTCGGGTTCGGGCGGGGTCGCCCTGGCCCTCGGATTCAGGGTTCAACTTGTTCTATGGTTCACCTGGCCTGGTCTTTTCCACCTCTGTAGGCTGTGAGTGGGTAATATTCAACACATTTTTAAAAAATGTTTGACAGTTGCAATCAACAGATTAAGAACACATTTTGCAGGTTAATTACTATAGCTAGCTACCTATCCACTAACGATGTGGCAAATATAAAATATTGCAGATTTTCCATATAAAGGGCAGGTTAAAATTTGTGACCTTGTATTTGATCTTGTCTACTGGCTAGCTAATAACACGTGCACTTGGACTTTCCACTTTTAGATGCTACACCTGCCTGTTATTATTACCTTACTGCCAAGTCATGAAGAATCCATAGAGTAGTAAATTGATATTCTGTGGGAATCTTCTCATACCTGTCGATACAGCACAGCTAGATTATTTAAATAAAGCGCTTTCAGGGTGATGTGGAGGCAAAACAACATGGAAGATTGTGATTTACATCCGCTTGATTTTCTTGAGCCTTCTTTCTGCAAGATTAAGGGTGGGAAAATCAACAGAGAGTAAGTGATGAATTTAACTAGCTGGCATTAGAGAAATCACAGAATTGTGGTTGTGTTTTTTAAAATCTACTTCTGTTTTAGTTTTAATTTTGAATAAAGCCCATGACTAGATCTGCATGGCTTGCGGCTGTTGTAATCAAGTTGAATTTCAGCTTGGACACCAGTATAGTAATTGAAGGTTATTATGGCACATCCCATTGAGCCTCGAAGAACAAACAGTCTCATTTATTTGATTCGTGTTCCTTTTTTCATCTTTCCCTAAAGGTATGGCATCGCAGCTCCAGGCATCCTCTTCCGCTTTCAATTAACTCTAGTTAATTGCTTCAAGAAGATCAAATTTGAGCGTCATGCGTCTGGCGGGGACGCCCTGGCCCTTGGATTCGGGGTCCAATTCAACCTATGGCTCACCTGGCCTGGTCTTTTCCACCTCTGGAGGCTCTGAGATGTGCAATATTCAATACATTTAAATAAATGTTTCATTCACATTATGGAAATTTCTTATTTCCTGTAGTATCTTCAACGGTTCGGTTTTGCCAGCATGCTCTATGTACCTCTTTGAACATAATTGAATAATATGCCTTGCAAGGGACTATTTTAATTAAAAGAATTAAGATAATCATGTGTCATACACGTTTTCTTTAATAAACGGTTGGTGGTGCTGTGCCAGTTTCACTAATTACTTAAATCACTCAGGCCATAGTTTAGTTAATGCTGTGTCCGTATTTGTTCTGTTAGTACAAGGTTGAAGCTGCTGTAAATGATTTTGAAGTTATCAACTTCTGCTGTACCACTGAAGGAGTCCACCCCCTCCCTTTAGAGCATCTGTTTTTTTAATGGATATAAATCTGGAAAATTACAGACTTGACAGATTAAAAAGCTAACAACAAAAAAAATAATCAGAGATGACTTTTATAAGCCGTCACCTTAAAAAGGCACATTTAAAGAGTGGATCCAGTGCTCCAGCTTGCATGGAGTAGGCTGGAACATGTTCCTAATTAGGAACCACAACATGGCTGCTCAGGAAATCTGAATGCCAGACAGACAAAAACAAGGGCTTCAAACCTTTCCTGTAACACCAAAGCAACGCAAGCCAAGTCTTAGAGGATTTGTCTGTCAGTCATCAGTTATGGCTGTGTCACCTGACTGAGAAACACCTGGGTTACCTCTGACCCATGGGGTGGTAAATGGTCTACCAAAAACGACCTCAAATAGTGACAATTTGGTGGTGGCACTGGGCATCATTCTGATCTCACACAACACTGCTGGCAGTAGATTGAGGTAATAAAAGCAATATGGGCATCCGGTGATATGGAAGAGGATCGCCTTTTAAATAAAATGCAAGTAGCTCAGGTTGAACATAATGGTACCAAGAACCGGTTGGTGTAAGTATTGAATATTAATATGCATACATTGAATAATGTATGGTTTGGAGAACAATAGTGGAACCTGAACAAGTATTATTAAAAAATTAAATTGTGTATTGAGTGTTTTAAAGTGTGTATTGAGTTAACAGTCTTGAACTTAGGAAGACCTAGGAAGGACAAGATCTATCCATTTCTTTCCTGTTTTCCATCATGGCCTTTGTTTCAATGTATAATTCATTTTGTCAACAATGCCAGATGACTGAGGATGGTAAGGGATGTGAAACTTCCAGTCAATAGTTAGGTAGGTGCATAGTTTCTGAGTTACCATAGAAATGAAGCAGGGTCCCTGATCTGAATCTATTACCCGAGGCGCACCGTACCTCGGTATTATCTCCTTGGCTAGGATTTTAACCACAGCGCGGGCATCTTCCTTAGAACAAGGAAACGCCTCAGTCCACTTGGAAAACCTGTCTAGAATCACTAGCAAATACTTCAACTGACCACAAGGTGGCAGGTGCGTTTTGTCTAGCTGTAGATACTGAGAGGGATCTGCTCTAGTAGAAAGTGCCATTATTGTTGGTGATTTCAATATTCACTTTGATAGTGCCCAACACCCTCTGAGCTTGGCCTTTAGTTCTATATTAGAATCAATTGGTTTCAATGTACAAAGAGAACCCACACACTCTGGTGGACATTCTTACCCTGCTCTCATATTGACTGACTAAATTAGTACTTATTGTAGGGTATTGTTTATTACAATGATGTTGATTAACAAACTCTATCACTTATTGTTTATTGCACTTATCATTGTTTAAGATAGACCTTATGTGTTTTGTACTTCTAGGTATCAGCATTGATCCCAGTATTCTACAGTATTCTAGTTCACTGGTATGTTGGACTCTAACCTACTGTACTGTACTAGGATATATTCTATGAGTAAATGACAAAGCACTTTTGTAAGTCGCTCTGGATAACAGCGTACTGCTAAATGCTGTAAATGTAAATGTAAACATATGCTTGACTTAGTACTGCCATACGGTGTAGACATGGAGAAGGTAGTTATACTACCCCAGTCAGGTGCCATCTCAGGCCATTCCCTAATTTCATTTAAACTATGCATGAGCCACACTATCCTAACCTCGCCTCGCTATCATACCAGACACACGATCACATCGTCCACTGCACCTGGATTTATTGGGAATCTCCCAGACTAATAATTTGCGCCTAGGATTCCCTCAAACCCAACGGAACTTGATCAAATTACTGAATGCTTAGAATCAGTATTCTGCTGTGCACCTAATGATGTTGCTCCATTTAAGAATAAAAAAATTAGCTACAAAAATGTAGTACCTTGGTATAATGATCTCATTCGCAATTTAAAACAAAACACTCAAAGAATAGAACATAAATGGCACCGCACTAAGCTCGTAGTCTTCCAGCTTGCATGGAAGGAGAGCCTACTCACCTATAGAAAAACACTTATTACTGCTCGAACATCTTATCTCTTGAGCCCAATAGAAAATAACAAAAATAATCCTAGATTTCTTTTTAGTATCTGTACAGTCAGGTATTTTATTAACTACTTCCCATCTTGGGGGTCCATGGGTTTTGAGAGTTATGATAAACTGGGATGTTATGATGCTGTCACTTCACCTCTCTTTTGTCACTCGAGTGTGTTGACTGAGAGCGGCGGAGTGCTGATGTTCCAGGGTGCCCTCGTGCCTGTGTTTCCTTCTGGCTCTTTCCTTTTAGCTGTGCTGCCATAGCTAGTTCTGCCGGAGCCCATCTTTGCACATTATAGTTCCCTAATTTACACACCCTTGTACCTGGACATGCCTAATAATCTAGTCTCTCTTTCTGCCGAGGTACACCTACTCCTGATGTCATGATGTTACTGAGCCTCAACCCGTCTCAGCTGCCATGGCTCTTCCCACCACCCCCTGATGTGCCCTGCTGTAGGCCACCACAGCTCCACCCTAGCCAACTGCTTCTCCCTTGCCCTTAATGGATGCTCTCTTGTGGGATGGGCTTTGGACACATGCACACCATCGCGTCAAGACTAGGGCCTCTAGCAAATTGGACTGGACATTAACTGCTTATTTTTTCATTTTTTTATTTATTTCTCTCTTAAAATTGATATTATTGTGGTGAGCGTTGCCAGGCAAAGGAGGATGGGCTTCCCCTTTGGGTCTTGGTTGCTCTCAAGGTTTCTTCCTCATGCTCTAGGGAGTTCTTCCTCGCCACTGTCGCCCTTGACTTGCTCACTGGGTGCTTGGACGTGGACATTTGTAAAACTGCTTTGTGACAACATCTGCAGTAAAAAGCGATATATAAATACATAAGGATAGTGATATTAAATGCAACCGCAGAAAAATGAACCAATAACATCATTCTTGCACAAAGAATTGTCCATCCCACTACCAATGTTACAATGTATTCACCAAATCTACTTTTACATATTGTTATTTGCATTCGGCACTATTATATACAAACCATACATTAATCAATATGTTCCAACACATTCCAAGAGAAGGCTTCTCTTGACCTTATCCTAAAGAAGATTGTTTCTCTATATGGTCTTGAGCCTGGTGGAGAGGTCATATATCTTACGCTGAGGTCCACCAAAGCCTACCTAGGATCCTTTGCTTAAGCCTGCAGATGCCTCTGCCCTGTACGCAAATCAATCTGAAAGGACACAGAATCTTTATACTCCCTTATGTTTTATGTTATTAATATGTCTAATGCATTGTTCGGTCTCTTTTGCCTGTAAACACTCCTTATTACCTCAAGGGCATGCCACTGTGTGAGTCCTCAGCCCGCCCGAACCAACACCACTGCTACGACCACCTCCGTCGTCGGGCCACGGCCGTCGATCTTCTTTTCTGATTCATCAAGAAGTCTTTTGTAGGGCTGAAAGAAGATCGATATGTATTACATGTTTTAAAATTCAAATTCTTATATGTTGTGTCTTGTTTTGTACATTGTTGTATGTCAGTAGATAATGTTGTTTTTAGTTTATAGATTTGTAAAAAAATAAAAATAAAAATCTCAATACTATCTTAATAGGTTTCCAACAGTCCCATGGTAGGCAGTAGTTCACCTGGGTGCTGGGAATATTGACATGCCTATCGATATCTTGTTGCCATTTTTTTTTTGCCTTGGCTCCTGCCACAGTTCCAGCAGTCTGTGATGTCATCCTACGATAGGTCAGGAAGCGGCTCCGTTCTTCACCACCGGCCCGCAGCCTACTCGCTCGGCCGGAGGAAAGTCAACTGGTACCCTTAACTGTGAGAGGAAGAGGAACAGGGACAGACAGGAGGGATTCCTGCATTGAACATCAGATGGATTATTGAAGTTGATTATTGTAGTTTCTGCGCAGAGAAACTCTATTAAATGTATCTGAAATACAATGTGTGAGTGTTGGGTTTAACAAGATGGCTGTCGTATTTTGAATTCAATGGGAGGTGTAACTGTATTTAAAAATGGTTCTTTGGCACTTACTGGCAGTATGTGTTCAGAACACATCTCACATCCAACATCAAGCTCTTATTTAACTCCTATAGGATTTTAACTTCTGACTTTGAATCTTTGTTTCATTTAAAGGGATACTGTGGGCTAAATGGAGCTAAATCTACAACTACAGTAGTGAACTGTATTACTACAGAGAAATTGTTTTGGGATTCTGTGTGTTTAAAATAGGAAAAAAAATATCTGAAACTTTAAAAGGGCTGGCAATTAATATGATTCATGTTTCAACAGAAATATAAAACACATTTTAGGACTTGCAGATGCTTTATTTTCGTTAAAACTATTTGTAGATTATGTTGTGAACTATGCCCTAATTTGTTGTTTGTTGTTTGGGACCAGTCTGTGATGATCTGTAACCAACACAGCAGCATAACCAAATTTGAACTTCTGCTGTATTGCAAAACAATATCAAATGTAAAAATATGATAATTATGGCCACATTACATCTCTATCACTTATTGTTTATTGCACTTATCATTGTTTAAGATAGACCTTATGTGTTTTGTACTTCTAGGTATCAGCATTGATCCCTGTATTCTACAGTATTCTAGTTCACTGGTATGTTGGACTCTAACCTACTGTACTGTACTAGGATATATTCTATGAGTAAAGGACAAAGCACTTTTGTAAGACGCTCTGGATAAGAGCATCTGCTAAATGCTGTAAATGTAAATGTAAATGTAATCAAAAACCAGCCATTTTTGCACATTTTCAGCAAATTGACGTTTCAGGCTTTATTGATGATTTGAGCGTTGCCTTGTAAAGAACGATAACATCCTCGTGAAACGTGACGAGATGGGGGAAACATCTTCACTACCTATCATAAGACAAAAAAGTTATTGATTTTTAAAAAATGGATATAACTGTGATATTCTGTCTAACAACTAAATTGTCATATGTGTTTCTAGCAATATGCTCTTACCTGTAGTTGCAGCAGCAGCCACAGTGTTAGGGTGCTCCTTGCTTTTCTTTTTGAGTTTCTAACAAAAACAAAACAATGATTTAGTAGAAAAATATCAGAGCATAAGTAAATTTATAACTAAAAGTACAGATACAAACCAGTAATAATGCAACAGAATATAATTTAGAACAAATTGTCATTTATGCAAAGTGATATATACACATTCAGTGTGAAATGAAATTCAAATATGCACTACTTTAAAAATTAATAATGTAACAAAATCTAAATAAGAAATAAGTCAAATGTTTTACCTTTAAGTCCTTTGAGACCTTACTGAAGGGGAATAGGAAATGCAATCTCCCCTTCTGGGCTTTCATGGTTTTGCTCTGATTGTCCAGAGCAGGCTCAGTACATGGTGACCTAGCAGACATCTCAGACTGTAGTGATGGAGAGCTATGTATATCGATGCTGAACAGGGAAGACCAGTCATTGTGTACACTGGGGGACTCTTGAGCCTTCTTCACAGAGGGTGGGACAACCAACTCCATAACTTGGCTTGCCATGACGTCGGAGGAGGTGTTCATACTATCTGTGCATAGCTCTGATGATGCCTGTGATGATTTCAAGTCATCCTGCTCTAGGTAGATTGGCATGACCATACCACAGAGCTCACAAGATGAGACCCCTTCAAGGTCAGGATTTATTAAATGACGGGAGAAAAAATGTGTCCTTCCTTTTATGTGGGGATTGATGTCTTGCGACAGTTCAGCAAATTCCTCCATCTCATCATCAAAGCGCTGAAGCATATCCGAAACCGGAGAGCCAGCTATAGGAATGGTACTTATAGGTCTAGATGTACCATCGTCATGGACATCTGAGGATAACGATGTCAAACTCTCAGTATCTCCTATCAGAAGCTCACTCATTGCTTCTGAATTTGTATCTTCCATGGTCGAGTGGAATTTCATCACAATTTGGTCTCTCTCATGGTCATCCAGGCAACTGCGATGCGTATCAATAACTGCAGTCCTAACATCTCTGCTTAGAGAGTCTATATGAGCTGTCCCCTCCTTCACGTGGACTGAAGCTGAATGATTTATCTCACAAGATCTGGTACGGAAAGCGTTCAGCAAATCTGCAGTTTCCTTCTTGGAATTTGAAAGCAACACTGATCTTAGATCAACATCTAACATTTCTTCCAGAGATGAAAGAAGACCCATCACAGTTACTTCACTGACAATGTCGGCAATGAATGAACCCATATGAGAGATCATGACCTTTGTCTCCTGTGAAAGAAAGGAGAGATAACATAGAAAGGCGAACATTGAAAATTGCTCCAAAATGGTTTTGGTTGTTTGGTTTAGAATTAATATGAATCCCATTTAAAATATGTTGATGTGTAAGCAATGTAGTATGACTTACTGGACTAGGGATTGCTTTCCGGATAGATGTCCACTGCCTAAAAGAATGTGAATAAAAGCATTCTTTAGAACTATAATTAATATTTATTCTAAAAATCTCATACATTCAAAAGTATACCAAAAATAAAAATTATAAATTGAAAAAGCAGAAGAAGAAAAAGAAGAAGAAGAAGAAGAAGAAGAAGAAGAAGAAGAAGAAGAAGAAGAAGAAGAAGAAGAAGAAGAAAAGGTTTAAAAATGGCATACTCATGAGTCAGATCCATCACAAAATGGGTCAAGATTGGTGCAATATCCAGCTTCTCCAAGTCTGGGATGATTTTTTTGGCTCTATCAAGGAGCATTTTGCTGTCATTCCTCACAGGTTTATTCTCGTCTTGTCTTGTGCTTTTTGACTTGCTCTTGTTTTGAGAACCATAGAAGAGGTTGAATAAAAAGAAATTAAATATCAGGATAACATAACAACTGTGCTGACATCTCACTTATTAGCAACAATTCGATTTTCTGATGAATAACAAATTTGGCCATTTTAAACTCACCTTTTTAAATACTGAAGAAGCCCGTGCCACTTTTGGAGGTGAAGGAATTTTACTATGGAAACAACAAAAATATATAAGGAAATGTTGTTCGTTTGTCATTCTTCAAACATCAACAGCCTGAACTAAAATCCATGATCAAATTATTTTGAGAGAGCTTGTGTCTAAGTTTATAGATTGTTATTCTTATTCTCTATTTAATGGATGAATCACTCATAGAGCTCAGGTCCATGTTGTATTTTGTTAATTGCACAATACAATCAAAATTATTTTATTCTACTTTAGCACATTATAAGGAAAATAAGACTAATTCCTTTAACATTACTTCCTAATCTTTTAAAATAACAAGGCTGATGAAACATGTTTCATCTGTTTCATGTTTCATCTGTTTCATGTTTCATGTTTCATCGTTCCGATAATTTGGAATAGTCCAGAAAGTATTTAGAGTGCAAGCTCTATTGGTGTTTAATACAGATTTAAGAGTGGCTTGTTTAGCTTGATCTAATTGTTCAGCTTGTTTAGCCGGTTTAATTTAAATTCTGTTTCAATTAATTTCATTTTCTACATTTATATTTTGTGACTTTTAACTGTTTTATTTGATCAATGTTTTATTACTGAATACTGTTCGTTCATTGCAGTGTAAAGCACCTTGAGATTTTGGGTTCTATAAGGAATATGCTATATAAATAAGAATCATTTTAAATTAATATTGTTATTCTAAGATTTTTTAACATTGTAGTGCAAAGGCCTTACATCTTCCTGCCAAAAAGACGCTTCTGTTTCTCCATTTGTCCTGGTCCAAGTTTTCTTAGGACTCTCCTGGAATACTTTGTTCTGAAAAGGCGATATGAAGTCAAAAGCATAAATCATTTTTACAGTTTGGTGGACTGACAGCAATCTAACATGTAAGCAGGCAGGCTTGAGGATCAGAAGGCAGACAGTTATACATGTGAATGGCAGTCAGTTCAGAAAGACTGTCAGTATGCAGACCAACACTCATGGAGGACAGAAAACAGGCAAGAAAGCAATCAGAATGGCAGCATACCTTTACAGGCAAATTTCAACAGGCAAGCAGCTGGGTATGCATATCCCTAAACCATTAGTTCCAAAGGCTAAATCTTACTGCATTGAATACAAAAAGTTTATGAATGGTTTAAACTGATTTTATTAGTGGTTAATAATTAGGTCACAAACAACTTAAACATCATTAAGTAAACAGTCATGACACATACACAAAAGGGGCAGCAGGAATGTGTTGACCTGTAGAATGTGTTGGTGGGTATATGGAAGTAACTTATTAGCTAACAAATATCTGACCCCACGTAATGGTGACTGTTGGAGAAGGCAAACTAAGATAAGTAACCAGTCAGGTTAGCGGTACATATGAAGGTGAGCTAACTAGCCCATATGGCAAGCAACAGGTCAGCTGCTCTTTTTACGCATTTAAACTGTTCATTTATAGCCATTAACAAGGTACTGTTAAACTCTAGACTTTGGAACTCTCAAATGGAACTCTCTTTTGAGTTAAGGGCCAAAAAATTTGCTCATAACATAAAACCCGTTTTCGCTTCACTGCTTCAAGTAATAAGTCCTTTTTTTTTTTGATAATTCTATTACATATATTTTTTTCCGTTTCAGACAACGGGACGAGTATGACAGCGACTGAAACGCACCCATTAACACTAGCTTACGTGTTAACCAACAGTCACTTCCAAATATTCAACCTGTGGCTCGGCACCGCTAAAATGATTTTATAACCGTGAGGGCATCTGACAGAATCAACACATAACCGACAACTGCTGTGAAAGTTAGAAAGCACAGAATACATACATTGTTTTTGCTCACACAGCGCACAAAGTGTTAATGGTCAAAATTATCAAATTAAATTGTTTATATTAAGCAGATTCTCTCTAGTGAGTGAACAGAGGTAGACGCAGAGAGAGGGGCGCTACTGTGGACCGACTCTTCTCTGCTAAGTAGAGCTGTTCGTCTCAAACTGCCCGCACTTAGGAACGTTATACGCACCTGCAGCGTGGACGTATCACAACGAAATTCGTCACCAATTGTGGGCAGACGAGAAAGGGCAGGTATGGTGATGAAATTTGGTTTAATCACTTATATTACTTGTCTTGTACCTTTAAAACAGCAAAATCTAAATAGCATAAAAAGCAGTCGCTTATGCTTGACATAAAGCCTTGTGTGAGAAAACAGGTGGAACGTCAATGCATTCCATAACTATATAAAACTACAGCAGACAGACCGTTCATCATAAAATTAGAAAAGCTCTAGCTATAGTAGCTAAGCGGACATTTAGACAGACAGACAGATACATACACATACAATTAGATGGAAAATAGCCTTCTGTAATTACAAAATTGACTTATTCAACCGTACCTTGTTCTGGAAAGTTGACCTACGATTAGGTTTAATTCACTCTATTGTCTTCCAACTTTATAACTGCTGAAATCTGTCAAGTGAAATGACATATAAATGCTTGCGCTCACCTTTATATACTTGTAGTGACGTCAAAGCTGTTGTGATGTCATATGCATTGTGACATTTCTAGAATGCTGCACTGACATTTTGGTTATTGGGAAAATAAGTCAATAGTTCAAAAAATATTTGAAATCCCTATTTTTAGCAGCAGCCGAGTAAGTAGCTGATAGATGGGTACTGGTAGATGGGTACATCTTTCTTCAAAAGAACCCTTATATGACTTTCAACTTTTTTTTCGTATAGAGACCCTTTTGTGTGTAACAAAAAATAATGTGATTTGTCAAACATCCAGTTTCAAACAATATTTGCCCCAAAAAAGGCCAAACCAAAGACATAAAGAATAATCATTGTGACATTGTGACAATTGTGACATTTCTAGAATGCTGCACTGACATTTTGGTTATTGGGAAAATAAGTCAATAGTTCAAAAAATATTTGAAATCCCTATTTTTAGCAGCAGCCGAGTAAGTAGCTGATAGATGGGTACTGGTAGATGGGTACATCTTTCTTCAAAAGAAGCCTTATATGACTTTCAACTTTTTTTTCGTATAGAGACCCTTTTGTGTGTAACAAAAAATAATGTGATTTGTCAAACATCCAGTTTCGAACAATATTTGCCCCCAAAAAGTCCAAACCAAAGACATAAAGAATAATCATAATAAATTAATTCTCTGCAAAGTTTACAAAGATTTGTACTGCAAAGAATGACATTTACTTTTTGTGAACAAGTCAGTAACAATATTATCCAGTAAAGTGGTGGTATATTTCAGAGAAAAGTTACATATTAAACTTATTTTCCTCAAAATCTTCATTTTGATTAACATTTGAGGTATGAAACCTAATATTTAAGCAGTTCCTGAAACATTGGTTGTACATGCACTTGCATAAAGTGATCAATCGGTCTGGCTACAAACCGGCACATTCTACAGAAACGGCCCTCATAGCATGTGACGGAAAAACTTGCTGCTAAAGCTGCCAAACTGTCATGTGTTTTGATTCTTCTAGTCCTTTCAGCAGCCTTTGACATTCTTCTCTAATCTAACACGGTCTTGCAGATTTCTCCTTTGTAACATACGAAGGATTCGGCCCGTTCTCTCACAGGAAGCTACCCAGGTGCTTGTGCAGTCTCTTGTAATCTCAAGGCTAGACTAATGCAACTCGCTACTTGCTGGTCTTCCTCCGAGACATCAGACCTCTACAATTTGTCCAAAACACATCAGCAAGACTGGTCTCGACTGGTCTCCCTTTATTGGCTTCCAATAGCTGCACACATCAGATTAAAACCTGAATGTTTGCCTACAAAGCCAAAAATGTCCCTCAATATTTGATGTCAATGGTAAAAGCCCGATCTGTACCTTGAGTACGTCGAACCTCAAGTATGGCTTGGCTTGAAACACCATGCTTCAAGTCTCATGGAAGACAAGTATCGAGAGTATTCTCTATCTTGGATCCTAGATGGTGGAACAAATGTCTGCTTACTGTCTGGACAGCAGAGTCCCTTATGGTCTTCAAACGCAGACTGAAGACCCATCTATTTGTGGAATATTTAAATGAGCACTGATCCTACACCTATGTTGAGTAACTGAACCTTTGGTACTTATTCTAGAGTATTGTTTTCCGAACTTATCGATATCTGTTATAGAGTATTTTGCACTTCTAGGCATCAGCACTGATCCCTGTATTTCAACAGTATTCTAGTTCAATGGTATCTTGGACTCTAACTTACTGCACTGGCTAGGATGTATTCATTCCTTGAGTAAATGATAAAGCACTTTTGTAAGTCACTCTGGATAAAAACATCTGCTAAATATCGTGAATGGAAATGTAAATAAGCCTAGAAAAGAATGGAATTAATAACAACATCACATACAGAAAAATAAACTTGGTAAAAAAAAAAGCAAGAAAACAGACAAAATCTTTCATAGGTACTGAAAACAAAAAGAAATTTTACACATCAATATGAAATTAACAATAAGTCTCTAACATAAGTTACTTATACTGAAACTTGCTGATGTGGTTGGAAATATTTCCAAGAGGAACCTGTGGATACCCAATGTCCTCCTCATGATACATACCATAATTGAAGCATTCCGAGGGATTCGCCTTTGGAATCAGACTCTGTTTGGACTGCTGACACCTCTAAACCGATCACACAAGTTAAAGACGGGATGCAGGGCTTTTGGGCAGCTGGACATCAACTTTTTCTCACAATTTTTCTTCATCTGAAGTTGAACTGAGTGAATTGAGTGAAGTAACCTCATGTACCACAGAAACTATTCAGCCTCCTCTCAACGGCTGCCAACGCTTTTCTCATCTTCATAGTTTCTACATCCTCCAGAGCATCTTTGAAATGGAATTTCATTGCTCCTGCAAACCTGGTGTACATGTAAATGGAGTACTGTATCTGCTTTTACCTCCTGTAATTATACTGTTTATAAACAGAGAAAGAAATGATGCTCATGAAAGAGAAAATGTAGACGTATGGCTTGATCCTCATGGCTGGTGGATTGTTTCTATGGTACCAGCACGGCAACCAGCACTCCAACCAGGACAGCAACAACAACGGCAACCAGCACGGCAACAGGAATGGCAACCAGCACATCGACCAGCACAGCAACCAGCACAGCAACAAGAACAGCAAGAAGAATAGCAACCAGCATGGCAACCAGCACGGCAACCAGGACAGCAACAAGAACATTAGCATTATATGACTAATAGAATATCCTAAATTTCAGCAAAAGCTCAGTAAATATGTTTTGCTGAAAAACCCAATTAAAACTCAAAGGTTAATGCAGAAATGATTATATAATTTGGGAGCACTGGACTTACTGTGTGAAAGGAGGGACTTGCTCCCAAAGTCCTAAAGAGGAACATTGCTGGGATCATGCAGGCAGTCTGTGCTTTCGCAAGGCAATCAGCATGTGGAGTCTCGTGTTTTCTGCTGAGGTTAGATGTGATGTGAGCTGCTCCTTGAGCACTGATCCACACTGCAGACGTCATGGACAAATACAGAGCGCTCTGGACGGGCCTGCTAAAGCTATGTGCACCATCGTCACTAGAGTGCACTTTACACACTTTCATCATTGCTAGAGTGAGCCTTACACACTTTCATTGCCGCAAGAGTGCGCTTTACTCACACACTTTCAGACTCTTATATGGATTTGGTCCAACCACATTCTTCCCTCCGGTTGGATTTCTGTGCCATATATTTGAACATCCTGCTCTTCCAGGCATGTCTACACACACCAGCAGACATGTCCGTTCAGAACCAGAGGCTTCACATGGGTCTAAATGAACAGTTTAATCATGAGTGCTTAAGGAGGTGCTGTGAAGCTCAGAGATATAAACCACTTGGTCTCCCTGTTGCTGGCTGTAGATGTTTTGCAGATCTGCAGCAGGCCCGCCTCACCAGTCGGAGCACAAAGCAGAAGGTTCAGCTCCTGGGAGCCCTGCTTGAGTGTGTTTCAGCCCGCTGCCCTGCATTTGAAGAAGACTATGATCAGGTCCAGTTAAACGGCCCCCTCAGCCATTCAGAACACCTCAGAACCCCACGCAGTACCCTGCAGGAACTGAGCACAGGCACCTTTGTTTTTTCACTGCTGTTGAAGTCCAGGAGCAACGCCCCCTCTGATGTTCTCCTGTGCTGTCCTCCAAAGGATGCCCATGAGTTCCTGAGTTACTGCAGCTGAAAGAGGAGGAAGAGAGGCTTGGGGCCTCTTTCTTCTCTAACATCTGCCCTGTGGAAAACTTTTGAGTTTCATATCAAGTCTGTGCTCATATGCACCAGGTAATTATGTATCACTGTTCCATATCTAATTTGTGTTAATGAACTGGTCTTAACCAGTCTTAACGTGTTTGTTTAAAGTTTACATTTTCTCACCGAGAGCAGGCGCTTTCTCCGGACATCTGTTTAAAGTGTTCATGAAAGTTTCATAACATACATAACTTAAATGTGAACATTTAAAATGCTCACCAGTTCAGCTTCTATTCATCACATAACTTTCAAATCCCAGAGTGTGTGAGTTTGGGAAAACATAACTGACATGGACTGAGCATTCTATGTGCTCTGCTGGCTTTGCATTAGTGTACATGTTTACTGTTTTGATGCTCCACATTAGATAAGCTGTTATCTACTAGTAAAACATACACAAGCATATTAGCATGTGATAACTCACACACTGTATAAGGGATGCAGCAAGTTATTTCTGTGCAAATGTTTTAATATTTCTGTTCTCCATTTTGTGAAAGCTGTGGACAGCAGAGCTGCAGAGTGGATGTCTACAACTACCTCTCTGTTAATCTGAGCCCTACTATGACCGACAGTCTACACACTTACTTTAAGGTCTGTCACGTCACACACCCTCTTTGGATAACGCTTCATTACTGTGTTGTAAAGGAGAGAATACAGTTATGACATGCTGCCATTTTGATTTTATCACTCTCAATGAAAGGGTCTCTTTCTTTTTTCAGCCAACACTACTGGAGCGTTTTTGTGAGTGTGAAGTAGGCTGCAAGGCAACTGAAGAGGTGAAGTTTTTCACACTGCCACGGTGAGTCTCGTCTGACGTAGATGACCTTAAAGAATGAGTTTTAAACCAGTCCAACACACACACCCTCCTCCACTCACACACAATTCCAGTCCTTAAGTCACTTTTCCTCTTGGAACAGTATTCACATCCTCCACATTAAGCGGTTTGACATGCTGGGCCAAAAGCTCTCAGACGTGATGGACGTCCCGTCCGAGCTGGATCTCTCTGCCCTTCCTGGGGTGGCTTCTCTCAGGCAGCAGTCGAGGTGAGCTCGTACCATCAACCCGTGCCCACATACTTCTCTGTCCACCCATTCCCATTTAGCTACAAAATGCTGACTGAATGAAAAGAAAAGCAAAACGATAAACTGGGGGAAAACTCCAGTCCCCAGCCAGGTAGAGTTGTGACATTTTCTTTCAGTGGAGTGATAATACAGCTGTGTATAAGTATCTGCCATAATGACTAAGTTCTTTTAACCCATCAGTAGTAAATGAGAGAGGAGAAGGACAGGGAGCTAGAGGACAGCACGTAAGCCCACCGGTGAGGAGAGAGAGAGACCAAAAAGAAGAGAGATACAGGCTGAGAGAGACACAGAGACAGAATGAGAGACAATGAAAGAGGCCTGTTAATACAGAGATGGGGTTTCAACGATCCATGATGCATTTTCAGTTAATCGTATGAAAAAAACAGATGTAGTTGTTGGTTGCAGGAATGTGCACCCACCGGCACCCACAGACTCCTGGCTGTGGTTTCTCATTTAGGTGACAGCTTTGACCATGGAGAGTAATCTGATATTATTCATACATGTGCAGTAGAAACCATTAAGTGACTAAGGAAAACCAGAAAGCTGGTTATGATTTTCGAGTCCTTTGAAATTATTTTTACTAGCATAATGTAGTCCACCCAGCCTCTTCCACTAATTGCCAATCTACAGGCAACGAGGACACTACTCAGTACAATTACGACTGTGAACTAAAGTAGTGAAGTACCGTAAAACACGGCTTTAAGGAAGAAGTGTAGTTGGAAAAAAGAAAAGCTGTAAATTACAATCCACCCCTCCCCAACACCACTCTCAGATGTGGAATGCACTGAAAAGTGTTAAGGGCCCAAAGTGTGCTATTGACCATCCTAGTCAGCGTCAGCACACATGCCTGTACGTTCCGGATGAATCCTATTTCAGCCTCAACGCACCTAAGCTGATACAATAAACTGTTCAAGCCGTGGTTCATACATACTCTAGCCAGAGCTTTGAAGCTGTGCGGCATTCAGATACCTCCATCCTCTAGCAAGATTCAGGCAATCGCTGAGGTAGTGGTAACCGACCTGCAGGAAGAACAGAATATCAAATCCACTCTCAAAGAGTTCATAGTAAAAAACAATAGCGTGTGCGGGGAGCAGGTACAAGACGACGTTGTGGACTATTGGAAGCTGCACGAAAACCTGAATGAAAAAAACGATAGCATGTGCATGGAGCAGGTACATGACGACGTCATGGACTACTGGAAGCTGCATGAAAACCTGAACAATGAAAACGATAGCGTGCGGGGAGCAGGTACACGGCGATGTCGAGTACTACTGGAAGCTGCACACAAGCCTGAACCCTGGTACTTGAGCCAAATGGGAATCTGCATGGACACCAGCGCTGGTCCTTTAACCGAGAAAAAAAAAAGAGTGCTGAGGACGAAGTTGATCACGCTGTTCTGTAAAACCCTTGAAAATAGAGTCAGAACCGTAAACTGATAATATCAAATCCGCATATAATTTGGAAAAGCTGATGTGTGTAATATGTGAGTCTAGTCAGTGGAGTTCTCTAGTATCGGAAGCCAATAATACATGTTATCCTTTACACATATGTATATGTATATATATATATATATGTCATGTTATTTCACATATGTTTGAAAACCCGATGAATGTAAAAACGGGCATATATTATATATATATTCACATATGTAATAGATGTATGTGTTTTGAAACTAAGTAACGATGAAAAGGTTGATGTATATAAAACCTTTGATTGCATGCTTTCATTTTTAATTGAATGTAACATAAACATAACCTCTTTTGCTGAAAAGATGCTAATAAAACCATAATCCAATCTAGCACTCTTTTCATTGTGTTTCAATCATTTCGCCATGACTGAACGTCTGCTGAAAAATATTTACTACACTCCTTCAAACCCAGGATCCTATGGAGGGGTCAAGAGTCTGCAAAGGTCCGTGGTGGATGAAATCGGTAAACGGGTTGATGATAAGGAAATCAAAAACTGGTTAGCAGCTCAGGATGCATACATGCTACATAAACCAATCTCTGTGAAATTTAAAAGAAACAGAGTCATTGTAAAAAAAACACAGATGAACAATGGCAGGCCGATTTGGTGGACAAGACCAACATAATGGGAACATGAAATTTATGCTAACGTGTATAGATATACTTTCCAAGTATGCTTGGGTATGCATGATGAAAAACAAGACAGGTGCTGAGGTTACCAAAGCCTTTGTTTCAATTCTAAAAGAAGGCAGAGTTCCTAAAAAACTTCAGACTGATGAAGGGAAAGAATTTTTTTAATAAAAGTTTCAAAACATTAATGAAAAAAACAACGTCAATCAATTTGCTACTGGGACGGGACAAAAAGCATCAGTGTGTGAACGGTTCAACAGGATGTTGAAAACCAGAATGTGGAGATACTTCACAGCCATCAATACGAGAAAATACATCGATGTGGTACAAGACTTGGTTCATGCTTATAACAACAGCTTTCACAGAAGCATTCAAATGAAACCCGTTGAAGTGAACGAAGGAAATTCCTTCACAGTGTTTAAAACCTTGTATGGGTTGTTTCAACCGAAAAAGGTGGAAAAACTAAGATTGAAGTTTAGAGTCGGTGATACCATCAGAATGTCACGATTAAAAAGACATTTTGAGAAAGGGTACGAGCAGGATGAATCACTTTATGGATGAATATTTTACCGTTTCTGAATGTCTAAGGAGAGACCCTCCTGTATACAAATTACGGGATTTTGATGGGGAAAATATAGATGAGATCTTTTATGAAGAGGAGCTGCAAAAGACTTTAGTGGCCTTTAAAACTGAAAAAAATTGTAACTCGGGTTTATTTTGTTCATCAGCTCATCATACAGAGGTTGCCAACATGTATAACACCATACAATGTTATCAGGAACAAGGAACTCGTGATTGTGTGAACCTACGGAGATACATAAAATAGAATTATAAACCGTGAGCATAAAAAGATCATCATGATGGTATCTTCTTTACCAGAACAAATAGATGTTACATCATTTAATGATTCATTTAAGTAAATAGAATTACCTACTTCGAAGTTAAAGTTTTTCTGTATAGCTAGCCATGAGAATAAGAATAGCCATTGAGTTTCAGTCAATCAAAATGTTTCACGTACTCTAAAACACAATGGTCATATTTGATATTGATCAAAAATAATCAGAATAAAGATAATATCCTTTCCTAGCTCGCAAAAAGAATAGATACGTACATAATGTACATAATATGTAATTATCGTTTGTTAAGATGTATGTTTTATCTAGACCTAAAAATTATGACGCTAAGCTCTACCGAGTTAAATCATATAACGCATGATAAAGTATTTCAACCATTAGCTAAATAAATAAATAGCTAGATACACGTCAGCCTTTTTAGTAACTTATACTAATATAAAGTATAGCATGAATTAGTTAAGCATTACTGAATTGCTTACCTGTTCAAAACGGATGAGCCATGTCCATGTTCGTTCAGAGGTCCTGACAAAAGTTTTTAGATGTATCGCTTACAATTACGACTGTGAACTAAAGGAGTGAAGTACCGTAAAACACGGCTTTAAGAAAGAAGTGTAGGTGGGAAAAAAGGAAATGGTTTTCAGATAAAAGCTGTAAATTACAATCCACCCCTCCCCAACACCACTCTCAGATGTGGAATGCACTGAAAAGTGTTAAGGGCCCAAAGTGTGATAACGGACAAGAACCTAGTGTGATAAAACTTGTAAAGTAACCACATCCTGCTTTTTCCGTGAACGACGAGATGCCCGTGTACCTGCAGTGCCAGGGGATTTACTGTCTCTGGTTCGGTGGCGCTGAGACGTAGCGAACTCGGACTGTGCAGAAACAACTGGAGTTTTGTCCAAGCCTACCGTATCAGGAATGGGTTTGCTATTCCTCGACTAGTTTTGGCCAAGGGCGAGCGAGGGACTGCGGGTTGCATGACTGCACATTCCTTGACCAATGCATTGTTAATGATCCATTTTATTTCTGTTTGTTCATTCATACCACATCAAAGCCAGTTCACGTAATTTTCAAAGCCAGTGTGCGTGCCCTAAAAGTATGCAAACTGTTCAAAACATATGCCTTAAATTAGAAAATGATATGTTACTGATCACTGAAATAACCAACTTTCTGGAGAAGCAGATCCAGTCTGGTTAGCAGTGGCTCGCACTGCTGTCTGTGCAAACAGTTATACTGTGTATGACTATGTATGTGACGAATAAACCAAACTTGAACTTGAACAGTGTGCACTTAAAAAAGGGATCCTCACGATTCTTTTCCAGCTGTTTGTCTTGGTTTTATTTGATAATGTTTCTCTCATCAATTATGCAAAATATATGTATTGAATTCTGTTAAAATTATTATAATAAATGCATTTATCTATTATATTTACACATATGTTCTGTGTCTGAACAGGCAGGGTATGGATACATATACTTTGACATTTCCCAGATCTATAAACAAATCTCACATACAAGACTGCACCTTTTGCAAAATTGTATACTTGTTTTTGTATCTGGAGTAAGCAGAATTAATGCCGTAGGTCACAGAAGACCTGTCTTTTTTGTGTGTTTGCTTTAACAGAGACCTCTTGTGGTGACTTGTCACAACTACAGCAAGAGGCAGTCGCAGACGAGCTCTTGGACGCCAAAGATCACAATAGTTTGGACTTTCATGTTCTATTTGTGCTTTATTATGCGTACAGTAGTTGTGGCATGTTTTATTTTTCCTTTCATAGCATCTCATAACATAGTAAAGTGAACAGTGGGAAAGTGGAACAAAAGAAAGGCATTAACATTGGGTCCCATGACAGTGTTGCAGTAAAGAAAGGAAAATAGGACATAGCTCACATTTCTTTTCAAGTAGCTCTCTATCTATCTATCTATCTATCTATCTATCTATCTATCTATCTATCTATCTATCTATCTATCTATCTATCTATCTATCTATCTATCTATCTATCTATCTATCTATCTATCTATCTATCTATCTATCTATCTATCTATCTATCTATCTTTCTATCTATCATTCTCCCTCTCTCTTGCTGTCCCAGACAAATTGGGACACACGTCTGTGCTACTGGTTTAGGGTTAGGATTAGGGTTTGGTTAGGGTAGTTTTTTTTTTTTTTTTTTTTTAACAATACCCATATTTTTATACATTATATATTTTATATATTTTAATGTTGATTGTTTTGGTTCTGTATAAATTAAAAAAGTTTTTATGCTGCATTTGGCCTCAATTAATGTATTTTAAACATATTAGATGTGAGTCCTTGACCAGCATGTCAATAAAGCTACATCCAGTTGCTCTTATTACAGTGTGTTCAGTTCTTCTTGAAAGGGTAACATCGCAATTCTAAATTGTATTACAGTAAACCAAAGATTAAAGATTATTTGGTTGTACTATTCTATTGATCCTATAGTCAGTGGCTATCAACAAGAAATGATCAAGCACAGTTTTATTGGGTGTGTGTCTGGAAAGAGAACTACAGTTCCCGGTGAGATTTTTGGTTCAAGATTAATCATCATGCAAATGATTGTGATTAACGCTTTGTCTGTTTAATTAAACTATCATACTATAAACCTAATATTTTAACAGGGCTGGCAACTTTCTAGATCCGATTATTACACGTGTGTGAAGTACAGGTGCTGTAGCTTTACAAAATAGAAAATGTCCACAGTAGCCTAATTATAATATATACATCCAAAATAAACACCAGAAGCCTGGACGAATACTAATGTACATAAGTGCATTAAATCTAGGTAGGACTGCTCGATAGGTAGGATAACAAAACACTTGTCCCGCCATATAAAAGAAATGAGAGCGTGATAAGGACTCCAAGTCGCCACCAGATGGCGCCCGAGACCGCTTAAACTTATTCCAGTCGGAGCTGCCTTTTACATTAACATGCCAGGGTACACACACTGGATGTTTAATCTTTCTAATGGGTAAGCTATATTTTTATAGTTAGAAAATATTTTTTTTAATTATTAATCAGTTAAGGAATTCAAGCTGTTTCATTTTTCTGAGGTGAGGGAATATTGCATAACCCTGTACTGGCCAAATAATTCGATTTGATGTGCTATTTTGTGGATTAATACCATACCAGGTATGGTGGCAACTTCCATCGAAAACTACTTTATCATCACAAACTACATCTAAGGAACTACCAGAAACGTAAGTAACGTTAACATTTTGCTTTTTGCAACATGTTTATTCTTCGTCGTTAGCGATAGTTTTATCTGAGAAGTGTAGTTGAATTGCTAGTCTGACGGAGAAGACTCAAGCGCTAGAAGTGCTCTGGTTATAGGGGACTTTATTTTGCGACACGTGAAATTAGCAGGCCTTTAGGGAGACCAGCAGCAACAGTTAGCTGTATAGCAGGTGCCAGGGCGCCGGATGTTGCAGGTAGTGTTAAGGTTTTAGGCAAGCATGGGTTTTCTAAGATAGTTATTCACGTAGGAGCTAACGATATACGCCTTCGTCAGTCAGAGATTACTAAAAATAATATTGAAGAGGTGTGTCAATTAGCGAAGGCGATGTCCGATGCTGTAGTATGCGCTTAATAACATAATTAGTATTAAAGTAACTGATTCACAGAAAACTCCTTTTATCTAAAGCTGGGTTTACTAAATGTTAGATCATCAGCGTCTAAAATGCTCATGATAACTGAAATACTAACAGATCATAGATGTAATGTACTTTTCCTAACAGAAACCTGGATCAAGCCAAACGAGTACATAGCTTTAAATGCAGCGTGTCCTTCTGGCTACAGCTATGTACACCACCCTCGTCTAACTAGCCGCGGAGCTGACATTGCAGTTATTTCTATTGACACATTAAGCATAAACCAGAACGCCTTTGAAATGATTTTTACTAGCATAAATCATGTAGCCAGCGATAAAAAGCCCACCCAGCCTCTTCCAGTAATCGGCAGCTACAGGCCACCAGGACGCTACTCAGAATTTATTAAGGAATTTGCAGATTTCCTTTACATTTTTGTTGGTGATTTCAACAATATTCACTTTGATAGTGGCCAAGACCCTCTGATGGGCCTTTAGTTCTATATTAGAATCAGTTCGTTTTACCCAATGTATAACAGAACCCATACACTCTGGTGGACATACGCCTGACTTAGTACTGAGCTATGGTGTAGATGTAGTTATACTACTCCATCTCAGACCATTCCTTAATTTCATTTGAACTATGTACGCACAATCACATCAGCCACTGCACCTGGTTTTATTGGCAATCTACCAGACATATCATTTGCGACTAGGATGCCCTCACACCCTACAGAACTTGGTCAAATAACTGAATGCTTAGAATCAGTATTCTGCTGCACACAACTCCGAGGACTGGAAATCATTATACCAGTCATGGTAGTCGGACGCAGTCCCTTGTGACTCCTCCACTTCCGTCCCAGGACCACATTCCCGTATTGTGGGAGTCAGCAGGGTAGCCAAGAACACGGGGGAATTGCATGCACGAGCTGGGGAAGTGTGTCTACTCCCCTTCCTCCCCTTCTTCCTACCCTTCCCAGGCATCCTTCTTCGGTTGGTGTTTCTGTAACGTCTCGAGGTAAACAGGATGCGGGGAAGAGGCACGATTAACCAGACGTTTATTACACACACGAATGATACATAAAACAACCCACATGCTCTGTACACCTTAAACATCAACAAACACACTACGACACAGGGGATGTATATACATTAAAGACGATTACACATAATGCAGAACAGGTGGACAACACGAGAGGACATGGCAACACGGATGAACACACAAACCAAGACGTTTGAGGAGGGGGTGGGGCCATAACATGACATTGGCAGTCTCCCAGACATACTATTTGTGACTAGGATGCCCTCAAACGCCACAGAACTTCATCAAATAACTGAATGCTTAGAATCAGTATTCTGCTGCACACTTAATGATGTTGCCCCACTTAAGAATAAAAAAATTAGGGACAAAAAATTGGTACCTTGGTATAATGACCACATTTGCAATTTAAATCAAAACACTTTCACATTTTAAATAAAAAATTGAACGTAAATGGCGCCACACTAAGCTTGTAGTCTTCCGGCTTGCATGGAAGGAGAACCTTCTCAAGTTTAGAAAAGCACTTATTACCGCTCGAACAGCTTATCTCTCAAACCTAATAGAAAAAGAAAAAAATAATCCTAGATTTCTTTTTAGTACAATTGCCCATCTAACTAAGAATAAGATTGACACCAATGCTCAGATTACATCACCACCATAGTAGTAAAGAGTTCATGAATTTCTACAATGAGAAAATAAAGCACATTAGAGATAACGTTAAGAGCATTAATATGACATCGGGCAACTACTTAGGTACAACCAAGAACAACCAAGCCAAAAATGACTTTTGAATCTTTTACACCTATCCAAGAGCCAGAAATTGCATATCTGATGTTGCGCTCAAAGTCCTCCAGTGCTTACTAGATTCACTGCCCACACACTTTCTTAAAGAAATTCTACCTGAAGTAATTGAACCTTTACTAAATTTAATAAACTAATCCTTAAATATTGGCTACGTTACTAAATCATTCAAATTTGCAGTAATCAGACCACTTCTCAAAAAATCTAACCTCAACCCATGTCAGCTGTCAAACTACAGACCGATCTCAAACCTACCATTTATTTCCAAGATCCTAGAAAAAGCTGTAGTTCAGCAGCTAAGCGCATATCTGAATCAGAACCGAATGCATAAAGGATGTTGAGAAACTTTCTCTCACTTAATCCTGACAAAACAGAGGTGCTTCTATTAGACACAGAGACAGCTAGATCCTCTAATTACTCAAAGAACCTCAATGAAATCACAGTCACATCTTCCCTCACAGATAAAGATCTTGGCGGTATCATGGATCCCAGTCTCTCGTTCGAAGCTCATGTAAATAATATTTCTAGGAAGGCCTTTCTCCACCTTAGGAACATTTCTAATATTAGAAACATGCTCTCCTCACATGATGCAGAAAAGCTAGTCCATGCATTTATTACTTCAAGATTGGACTATTGTAATGCCCTACTATTAGGCTGTACTACTAAGTGGTTAAACAAGCTCCAGCTAGTTCAAAATGCAGCAGGCAGAGTGCTCATTAGAACGACAAAATCTGAATCCATCACGGCTATCTAAGATACTTTACATTGGCTCCCAATAAAATTTCATATTGATTATAAAATACTTCTAATTACCTACAAAGCATTGAATGGTCTTGCCCCACAGTTCCTTAGAGAACTCTTAGTTCATTATAAACCACCATGTCTGCTTAGATCGAAAGGTGCAGGTTCTTTACCTGTACCAAGACACTTTACTTGTTTTTTCATTTTATAATTATATTTTTCTCGGTAATTGTTATTATTGTGGTGACTGTTGTCGGCCAGAGGAGGATGGGCCCACCGTTTAGTTTTAGTTCCTCTCAAGGTTTCTTCCTCATGCTCTAGTGGGGTTTTTTCTTGCCACTGTCAGCCTTGGCTTGCTCACTGGTGGCTTGGACTTGGACATTTGTAAAGGTGCTTTGTGACATCTGTTCTAAAAAGCGCTATATAAATAACTTTTGATTTTGATTTTTGATTTGATCCCCTGAGGAAAAGCCAGAGTAGCTCCCACTCTGAGGCAGATGCTTCCTCTGTGAGCCATTTCCCACCACTGGATGAGCCCCAGAGAGAGCGAAGGATCCGCGGCCCACAGGCTGCTGTCAGAGAAGAGCGGCCCCACTTCAGGCAGGTGGCAAAGAGCTATAATTACAGAGCATACCTAAAAATACACAAATGGCATGCTTTGGAAAAATAAATATAAAAATTAGTGAGGGTCACCCTGACAGCGAATACATTTGTTTCTGTGTTTTTAAAAGTTGATTTTATTAATGAAACCTGTTTAGCATTACCGATATCATAACACCAGGTATGTACACCGTGTTCTAACGCTGTTTTAGGGAGAAGAAGAAGGGGAGCTTGACTCTGGTGCAGTCTCTGGCCCAGAACCACACCGACATCCTGCTTCCCAAGCTCCACGATGTGTGCCTGACTGTGGTCCAGAGGGGCCCTCTCAGGGACAAAAGATTCTCTAATCAAATCATATAAACAATGGCCCAAAAAGGATCTTCGCATTTTGCTGTCCGAGCTGGAATTGCTCTGTTTTGTGACCAAAATGGTTCTAACCTGATGAAGAGTCAATTTGGAATGTTCTAGCGAGGAATATCTTGTCCTTAAACATGGTAGGTAGTACAAACTGATGCTTTTCCTTCTCTGACACACCAAGTAAATCTGCCACATATCGGATGAGTCCGATCGGCGTGTTTAAACAGGCACATCCCCATGGAGTGCCTGAACACCTGAGCCCCATGTCCACTGTCTCAGTTGAAGAATCTGAGCTCCATGGTGTCGCGTGCTTCCATGACAACACTGGCACACATGTCCACCGACCTGTGGAGGGCCATGGACGCCAAGGCGGAGTTGGTTGCCTGCATGCTGCCGCACAAGGCGGGCGAAAGCAACCTCTTCATCAGGGAGGACAAGGACCTTGCGCTCGGTGCCATGGTGCAGAGCTGCTCGCCCACTCAGGTCATTCATGCTCTGCTGGCCGGGGAACTCAGGAAGGATCACCTCACCAACACCTCTATAAATTTGTTTTGAAAACGGTTATGCAGCCATTTGACCAAAATAAATTACACTGCCAAAAGAGACTTTTAGTAGAAGACAGAAACACATTTATAGTACAGCAGAGCCCTGCTACTACGAGGCAGTAATAGTGGAATCTAGACGCTATAATAGGTTCATAATAATTACACGCTATAATAGGTTTCCAATGTTGGGCAGTAGTTTAGCTGGGGCCTGGGAATATTGACATACCTATCGATATCTTGGTGCCCTTTTTTTTTTTTGGCTCCTCCTACAGGTCCAGCAGTCTGTGATGTCATCCCACGATAGATCAGGAAGCAGCTCCCTTCGTCACCAGCTCCCTGACCAGCCCTACCATTGGCCCGTGGCCTACTCGCTCGGCCAGAGGAAAGCCTGTATCCTTACCTGTGAGAGGAAGAGGAACACGGAGAGACATGAGGGATTCGGACATTGAACATCAGCTCGATTATTGAACTTGATTATTGTAGTTTCTGGGCTTATTGTTTGTTTTAATGCCTTCATTTTTTAAAAAAAATAGTGTTTTTTACAAACAGACTAACAAACTGTATTAAATGTATCTCAAATGCAATGTGTGATTAATGTGTTTAACAAGTTGATTGTTGTATTTTGAATTCCATGGGAGGTGTAACTATAAAAAATAGTTCTTTGGCACTTAGTGGCAGTATTTGTTCAAAACACATGTAACATCAAGCTCTTATGTAACCTTTATAGGATCTTCACCTCAGACTTTGAATTTTGGCTTAATTTAAAGGGATATTGTGGGGTAATTGGAGCTAATTCTATAACTATAGTAGTGAACTGTATTACTACAGAGAAATCTTTTTGGGATTGTGTGTGTTTAAAATAGAAAACAAAAATTGAAACAGGTAATTTATCAGGTTTCAGATTTCCTGTTCTGCTGGACTGAGGGCATGTTGCTATATTGACAAAATCCAAGTAACTGCAAAATCTTTAAATAGTACAATATATAAACACAGGCAGTGGTAGTTCAACGGTTAAGGTACTTGACTTGTTCTCGGAAGATTGCTGGTTCACTGCCACGTTGCCACTGTTGGGCCCCCGCGCAAAACCCTTAACCCTCAATTGCTCAAATCGTACTCAGTCATAATTGTCGCTTTGAATAAAAGTGTCAGCTAAATGACATAAATGTAATCAGCACAGTCAAAGATTGATTAACCACACTAAGTCCAATACTAAGAGACTGGTACAGTGGATGAGGCACAGAGCAGGATACAGCACTATTTTTTGCTTTCCATCAGCAAGTGCTACCTGGATGCAGTCTTGCTACTTGGGGATTTTGCAGGCTTTGACTCCTTGGGTGTGTGATGAGGATTTTGCTTCAGTTAAACTCCTCATGAACATGTCTGACAAACCTGCACGTATGCTCTACCAGGACCTCATTTAATACTTCTCTTTCAGTAACTTGGAGCCTGTGGTTTTTGTTTGCTATTTCTGACATAACTGGGCAACATTTTACATTTAATGTATATATGGAATCCACAGAATCTATACCATAATACTGTAAAGAAATAGTATACTTTATACATTGTAGCTAGTCCATGCTAGAAGCTCCCAAACAACTCCACATAAACTTCAGCTCAAATAAGCCTCTTCCTTTCCATGATGTCCAAAAGTATTGGCGTTCAAATCATTCTTATAATAAATGGGAAGCTGATTGACAGCACGCGGACCTTTAAACGGTTAAAAGGAGAACTAAATAAGACAAGTGAAGGGTCTACGTTTTCATCTACACCTCCTCCATTTGTTGAAACACCTGCCAATCACGCCACTTGCCCAGGAAACATATGAAGTCACCCACCCCACTTTTTATGTAATTGAATTTTCTTTGAAAAAAACTGAAGTTATCTTATACTGGAAGCATGTTTTAAAATGCCATTTAAAATGACAGCCACGATTGTTGTGGAAATTTACCAGAAAAGCACAAAATATTTAGCGTGGGATTCTGGAGAACGGATGCATGTAGACGGCTGAAATCGGTAAGCAGGTACATGTATTAGTCCTAAGAAATGTTATGTTGATAAATGTAGTATTTAATATTCGATGCTATCAAGTGATTTATATGAGTCTGCCAGTTTGGGCCCGTAGGTGCAGCAGTTTATGACGTTACACCTGTCCATGTCACCTTGTTGCCATGGAACGAAGAGTCCGTAGAGTAGCGAATTGATATTTGGTGGAAATCTTCTCACTCCGGTCGATATAGTGCTAATAATTTCAATTCTTTAAATTAAGAACCACAGAACAACATGGATGATCATGAATTATATCCGTTCGGTTTTCTTGAGCCTTCTTTCCGTAAGGTTAAAGGTGGGAAAATAATCAACACTGAGGGTAAGTTATGAAGTTAACTAGCGGTTAGCGTTAGCGTTAGCTAGCTAGCGTTAGCTAAATCATAGATCGTGTTTTGTTGTTGTTGTTGTTTTTTTTTAAATCTGCTGTTTTAGTTTTAATTTTGAATATAGCCCCTAACTAGATCTGCATAGCATTCCTTTGGTTAGTGGCCCTGTTTTCATCTTTCCCTAAAGGAATATTCTCTTCCCCTTCAGATTCCTCCAGTGGGATCGCCAAGAAAGTAAAATTCGAGAGCAATTACTACCTGCGGAGTCCTGGTCCTCGGATTCGGCCGGGGACGCCCTGGCCCTCGGATCCAGGGTTCAGTTCAACCGATGGCTTACCTGCCCTGGTCTTTTCCCCCTCTGAAGCCTCAGACAAGGCTGCGTCGTCGTCCAGCCAGCGGGGAGAAGACGCCCGTCAGAAGCGGTGCAGCCTGAAGAGGAAGAGAGAAGGGGAACACAGCAGCGACAGCGTACAGATCCTGGACGATCTCTACACCCCTTCATTGTCCAAGCGCGTGGCCAGGAGCGGAACAACCACCTCTTCCACCCAGTCCATTGCGTACTCCGGTTGTACCGCAGATAGCAGCAAATCGATAAGTGATTGCGAATACCAGCTGGTGCAGAATGAAATCCTCTGCTCTGCCTCCAACAGCTACGAGGTTCTGCACTACCTTGGTTGTGGAAGTTTTGGCCAGGTGGCCAAATGCTCCAAGAAGGACACCAATGAAATGGTTGCCATCAAGATCCTGAAAAACCATCCATTCTTTGCTCGACAGGGTCAGATCGAGGTGGGAAAGTTTTGCCTGCTTTTTTGGAGCTTTTGATATGGAATCAGCTGTAGCCCCGATTCTGTTTGTTGGTATCAGATGTGCTAACTCACACTGTGGAATCTGTATACAGCCAGGGTAGCACAAAAACACTTGTGTTTGGTATCAGCACACTAGTTCTAATTTTCAAAGCATCAGTAGGAACTAGTTCAGATAACACATCGACAGCTTGAAGCTTACTATAAAAAGAAGGCTTAGCTACAATTGCATAAGCCATACCTGTTTGGATGTGTATTAAAAAAAAAAGTGCAGAAAAATTAAATCTGTCTTTCCTCATTTGCTCCTCCTCAGGTGAGCATCCTGAGATGGCTGAGCAGGGAGAACGCAGACGAGTTCAACTTCGTGCGTGCGTATGAGTGCTTCCAGCACAAGAAGCACATGTGCCTGGTGTTCGAGATGCTGGGGCAGAGCCTCTACGACTTCCTGAAGGACAGCATGTTCAGCCCGCTTCTGTTGAAGTGCGTCCGGCCCGTGCTGCAGCAGGTCGCCAAAGCGCTCATGAAGCTGAAGAGCCTGGGCCTGATCCACACCGACCTCAAGCCCGAAAACATCATGCTGGTGGACCCCGTCAGGCAGCCGTACAGGGTCAAAGTCATCGACTTCGGCTCGGCTAGCCACGTCTCCGAGGCCGTGTGCTCCAGCTACCTGCAGACCAGATACTACCGGTGAGGGACACGTGCTGAGGCGTGTTAGAAATAAGTGTGCACTTGTTGCACTCGAGTGTGCTTTAGAGTAGAGCTGCACATTTTGGCAGTTGCGATGACCCTGCTACACATTAAAATCGTGATAAGCATTACAGTTAACTGGAGCACGACTGATTCATATTTGATTTATAAGTGGTTTAATTTTAGTGATTCATGTGAGTGCTGTTATTTAGCAAAATACCTGATGAACCCTCTTCAATGTCTGAGATTAGTTAAGATGCTCCGAGTTGCAGGCTTTGGTAATATTAGTATTGGTCATGTCTGTACAAAACTGCTGTTGCATTGTAGCTATACCGTTAATTAACCGTGTTGTTTACCGAGTAACAGTGTTTAACTGCATTGATACTCTGTATTTACTTAATGGAAAACAGAACATCATTGTAGTGTCAGTGCATTTTTGCATATAGTTCCATGTTAGAATAGTGGGTGTGTAATGTAAAGTGGTGTGTAGGGGGGAAATAAAACCTGGACTCATCAACAAAATACTATTTAAACCTTTTACATTTTCATGAATGAATTCAGCACCGTTTGTGTTAAAGCAATTGCCGCCGAATCACCACACACTACGGAATCAGCCGAGACTGATTTCATGATGGCGATATCTGTGTTTTTGGTCTAGGTCACCTGAGATCATCCTGGGTCTCCCTTTCTGCGAGGCCGTGGATATGTGGTCGCTGGGCTGTGTCATCGCCGAGCTGTTTCTGGGCTCCCCCCTGTATCCGGGAGCCTCTGAATATGATCAGGTAAGCACACGGGCCTTTGAGCTGTGCCTAGTCTTTTTCACGCATCTTGGGCTTGGATTCACGGAGCTCTGTAGAATTTCGCTGATTTGGGGTCGGTTCTTTCACTTTCTTTTCACACTTTTCTCACTGTGTGATGAAGACGTAAATCTTGTTTGTGAAAAGAGTGGCGTAGTGTTGCTAATGGAAATGGCCGTTCTTCTAACTATGCAGTTTGTTAGGGAGTCCATAATGGCTAGCAAGGAAGAGAGTGAATGTATGGTTTGAGCTTTTAGCTACTGCTTTGGCTAGCTTATTTTTAGGAATAATATAAATAAGAGTTTCTATGGCCTGTTTTTCTTTTCTTTTTTTTTTTATACATGCATTTTGAAAATGGAAGGATGAACACAAAATAAAGTCGTAATCCTCTTGCCGTGTGGTGTCTCTGCAGATCCGTTACATCTCCCAGACGCAGGGCCTACCAGCAGAGTACCTGCTGAGCGCAGGGACCAAGAGCAACTATTATTTCCACAGGAGCCCTGACTCCAGCTGCCCCCTGTGGAGACTCAAGGTTTGCCAGTCTTTAAATGCCAAATACCATGTGTTTGTTTCATAAGGGATGTAACTTAATGATGTCATGTAACTTTATGGTGGAGCTGAATGGTTGATTTTTTTCTTTCCTTTTTCTAGACGCCTTCAGAGCATGAGGCAGAGCATGGCATCAAGTCCAAAGAGACACGGAAGTACATTTTCACCTGTCTTGACGACATGATGCAGGTTATTTTGGCTTTTGTGCGCATAACTGTACGTATTGCTTTACTGTTGTGATGTGAATTTGAAGAACGTGAGAAACAGCTTCCACGGCTCACGTTGTAGAGCAGGTCGAGCAAGGTGCTAGCTCAAAGGTCGAGCGTTCGTGCCGTTATAATGAGGAACGCACATGAATCGCTCTGGAGAACGGCGTCTATGAAAGGCAGAGCAATGCATAGTAACTTGCTGCAGAACTTGCTGCGTCTTAGGTGGATCGGTGCCCTCTGCTGGTGTTTAATATGACTCACCCCTGGGTCTCTCGCGCAGGTCAATACGACCAGTCTGGAAGGCGCAGACGTCTCGGCGGAGAAGGCAGACCGGCGGGAGTTCATCGACCTGCTGAACAAGATGCTCACGCTGGACGCTGACAAACGGATCACGCCGATGAAGGCCCTGAAGCACCCGTTTGTCACCATGAGCCACCTCCTCCAGTTCCCTCAAAGTGCCCAGTGAGTTGTTCCAGGCCTTCCAATCTACATGTCACAGTTTTTTAAAAAAATTAAGGAACACCATCTTAATTTACAAATCCAAATGGTAGTACTGTAACTTGCCCCCCGCCCGTGTCTCTCTTTCTCTCTCTCTCTCGCTGCAGTGTGAAATCTTGCTTCCAGAAAATGGAGATCTGCAATCGGCAGTGCACAGGGTGTGATGGCAGCAAGAGCCTGTTTGGCAGTGGGGGTGGGGCGGGGGGCGGGGCCAGCACAGCTGCCAACCTCAATGACACCTTCAGCAGCTGGCTCGCCCAGCACAGCCAGGTGGGACAACCGGCACAGCAGGGCGGGTTCAAGAGGTCAAAAGATCGCCAAGCAGAGAGCCGGGCTAGGTACTCCCTGCTTCTTATTGCACTTTTTAATGGTTGGCATTAGCGCTAAAACTCCACACTAATTCAGTGCAAGGGAACCCTAGAACAGGACTCGAGACCTACTGGTCTAGTGTGTGGGTCTGCATAGTGGGTACAACTGTTGTAACAAGTGCTGGATGGCTCTGTGCCATCACACTTTGGTGATAGGTTGTGTGTGTTCACTCGAGTGTGCAGTGTGTGTTGAGAGTGTTGACGTGCTCCTCTGACCCTGTGCCAGACCTGTGTCCTCCCCCGTGCATGGCATGGGCGACGCATCGGAGCCCATTATCATCTCTGACACGCCCAGCCCAGCTATGAGCGTCGTCATCATCTCCAGCGACTCGGAGGACGAAGATGACACCAAAGTCCAGCCCACCAGGTGCCCTCGCCTCGTCTTTTTAAAGCCATTATGAAATCCTTCCTAACACTTTCCTTGCTGTCACTCATCTTGTTGTTTAACCCTTCCTTCCCTTCCTTGGCCCCAACTCCCAGCTGCGGCGGGCGAACGTCATGAGCTGCGTGACGGCGCAGCACTCCGACATGTCCACATACATCCCACTCAGCCCCAAGTGTCTGCCCAAGTTCGTGTAGAGCGCCACCAACCTGCCCAAGTGTTTTTTTGTTTTTGTTTTTTTTTACTTTGAATAAAAAACTTTGAATTGAAGTCGCTGACTGTGCCATGCCTTTCTGTGGGAGGCCCCATTTTTAACATTTTTTTTAACAATACCCATATTTTTATACATTTATATTTTGATGTTGATGGTTTTGGTTCTGTGTGAAGTTAAAATATTTTTTTATGCTGCACTTGGCCTCAATTAATGTATTTTAAACATATTGGATGTGAGTCCTTGACCAGCATGTCAATAAAGCTTCATCCAGTTGCTCTTGTCACAATGTGTTCAGTTCTTCTTAAAAGGGTAACATCGCAATTCTAAATTGTATTACAGTAAAGCAAAACATTAAAGGTTATTTGGTTGTACTATTCTATTGATCCTATAGTCAGTGGCTATCAATAAGAAATGATCAAGCACAGTTTTATTGGGTGTGTGTCTGGAAAGAGAACTACAGCTCCCGGCGAGATTTTTGGTTCAAGATTAATCATCATGCAAATTATTGTGATTAACGCTTTGTCTGTTTAATGAAACTATTATACTATAAACCTAATATTTTAATAGGGCTGGCAACTTTCTAGATCCGATTACTACACGTGTGTGAAGTACAGGTGCTGTAGCTATACAAAATACAAATGTCCACAGTAGCCTAATTATAATATATGCATCCAAAATAAACACCAGAAGCCTGGACTAATGCTAATGTACATAAGTGCATTAAATCTAGGTAGGACTGCTCGATAGGTAGGATAACAAAACATTTGTCCCGCCATACAAAAGAAATGAGAGCGTGATAAGGACTCCAAGTCGCCACCAGATGGCGCCCGAAACCGCTTAAATGTATTCCAGTCGGAGATGCCTTTTACCTTAACATGCCAGGATACACACTCACTGGATGTTTAATCTTTCGAATGGGTCAGCTATGTTTTTATAGTCCGGAAAGATTTTTTATTATTATTAATCAGTTAAGTAATTCAAGCTGTTGCATTTTGCTGAGTTGAGGGAATATTGCATAACCCTGTACTAGCCAAATAATTAGATTTGATGTGCTATTTTGTGGATTAATACCATACCTGGCATGGTTTTAATGGCACATGGTCAATACTTGCTGTCAAAATACAGAGGTTCATAAGAACCTCCTTCCTTCATAAGGAGACTCCTGTTTTTGAAACTGTTTCGCGCTAACACCACTGTTTCTGCATACTAGCTCTTACTGCTTTTTTGCAACATGTTTATTCTTCGCCGTTAGCGATAGTTTTATCTGTGAGAAGTGTAGATGAATTGCTGTTCTGTGACGTGGGAGACAAGGCAGGATGCAAAGACGAGCCGTGGTTCACATGGGACAGATGTTTATTAACACACAAAACAAAATGAAACCAAACACGAAGAACATTAAGCACTAACATCGGAGGCTCGTCGCTTTCAGAGTCCTCTGACCCGGTCTATAAACCACAGGAAGGATCCTCATGGCGGGCCTCCTCCACCTCCACTGATGGATCCTCAGAGCGGTCGGATTCGGTGTCTGACCTGAGGCCGACGTCAACATACTCCTCACTCCTGCTGTAATCCTCCTGGTAGTCCGTGGGGGGATAGTAGGACCCTGCAGAGTCTGTCCCTGGATATTGGTAGTCGTAATCGTACGGGTCCCGGTAATCCAGTGAAGGTAGGCAGGACTCTGCAGCATCTGATCCTGGACCACCACCAGGGCCCCCCCAAAATCCTCCAGAGATACTCTCCCCTGATGTGATGACAGGAAGTGTTCCCACAAGTATGGAGGATTCTCCTGCATGGGTTGGGTAGAAGCAGCTACACTGCTTCTTCCCCTTTTTCTTCTTTCCCTTGGCTCGAGGCAACCTTCAACGGTCGGTGTTCCTGTGACGTGAAGCCGGATGCAAAGATGAGCTGCGGTTCAGATGCCACAGACGTTTATTATCATACAGAACAAGACAAAACCAAACACGAAGAACATTAAGCATTAACACTACTTAGAACATAACAGGCAGTCTTAAAACACAACAAAGCAGCATACATGGGGTCAAACACTGACAAACAACAACAAAATAAGGGTTTAAATATGTGTGCTCACAATTAAAAGAACTATAGACAGATGCTGGTTCACTCCTAACATCTGCAAATTAAAATACAAGTTGGTTATTTCTCAAAAAGGACTGAAGCTCTTCCTCTGTCAGTGAAGCACCCTGGTAGTGTTCTCATATGTGGCGATGGAAGTGACGTCCATGTAAATAGGTGTTTAATCACTGCCATGTGCTACTTGGAAAAGAAATTAATCTTTTAGTATGAACAATGTTGGGGATAAAGAATGGGGACTTGTACATCTCCAATAGCGATTAGAAGACAATAGCTGACACTAGGACACCTCATCTAAATATGTTGACTTGACAAGTATAGTATTATTCATGTTATACATCTATGGGTTAAAAATATGGAAAAAGTGTTTTAACAAGAACGCCAGAGGGGGCATTTACTATTTTGTGGAGAATAAAAAATGGCTCATTTTAATGGGTTTTTTTTTTTTTTAATTCTTTTACAGAGAGGGAAGGGTGAAAGGACTGAGAAAGAAGGTTAGCACCTGCCAACCGGTGCTGGGAGTAGGCCTCACTCACCTGTCATGCACAAGAGACCTGCAGTCCCAGGGCACAGTAAAGGCTAATTTACTCCCTACATATATAAGCTTGTAAAACTTGTTTCTGTTAGAGTGCTCCTAGACTGAGGTACCTACATTCCCAAGTCTGAAAGGTGAGATTCTACCTGTGCACGTAGAAAATCAGGTAGGCTGTTTTTGTCCTGCTCTTCAGGATGGCTGGCTCAGTGCTTCTTGATACTTTTAAGTCATTGAATGACAACCAGCTCTGTCCTTCTCCCTCAGCTGTGTCACTGATATAGTGGCCTGTCGGAGTAGTCGGTGGTCCTTAGTCATTTAATAGTTTCTACTGCACGTGTATAAATAATGTCAGATTACTCACCATGGTCCATGCTGTCACCTAAATGAGAAACCACCGCCTGGAGTCTGTAGGTGCCAGTGGGTGCACATTCCTGCAACAAACAAATACATCTTTTTTTTCATACGATTAACTGAAAACGCATCACGGATCGAACGCCATCTCTGTATTAACAGGCCTCTTTCATTCTCTCTCATTCTGTCTCTGTGTCTCTCTCAGCCTGTATCTCTCTTCTTTTTGGTCTCTCTCTCTCCTCACCGGTAGGCTTACTTGCTGTCCTCTAGCTCCCTGTCCTTCTCCTCTCTCATTTACTACTGATGGGTTAAAAGAACTTAGTCATTATGGCAGATACTTATACACAGCCGTATTATCACTCCACTGTAAGAAAATGGCACAACTCTACCTGGCTGGGGACTGGAGTTTTCCCCCAGTTTATCATTTTGCATTTCTTGCGGTTTGTCCTGGGTTCCCGCTGCTCCACTGAGGACAAACCACAAAGCCATTCAGTCGGCGTTTTGTAGCTAAATGGGAATGGGTGGACAGAGAAGTATGTGGGCACGGGTTGATGGTACGAGCTCACCTCGACTGCTGCCTGAGAGAAGCCACCCCAGGAAGGGCAGAGAGATCCAGCTCGGACGGGACGTCCATCACGTCTGAGAGCTTTTGGCCCAGCATGTCAAACCGCTTAAGGTGGAGGACGAAAATACTGTTCCAAGAGGAAAAGTGACTTAAGGACTGGAAGTGTGTGTGAGTGGAGGAGGGTGTGTGTGTTGGACTGGTTTAAAACTCATTCTTTAAGGTCATCTACGTCAGACGAGACTCACCGTGGCAGTGTGAAAAACTCCACCTCTTCAGTTGCCTCGCAGCCTGCTTCACACTCACAAAAACGCTCCAGTAGTGTTGGCTGAAAAAAGAAAGAGACCCTTTCATTGAGAGTGATAAAATCAAAATGGTAGCATGTCATAACTGTATTCTCTCCTTTACAACACAGTAATGAAGCCTTATCCAAAGAGGGTGTGTGAGGTGACCAACCTTAAAGTAAGTGTGTAGGCTGTCGGTCGTAGCAGGGCTCAGATTTACAGAGAGGTGGTTGTAGACATCCACTCTGCAGCTCTGCTTTCCACAGCTTTCACAAAATGGAGAACAGAAATGTTACAACATTTGCACAGAAATAATCTCCTGCATCCCTTATACAGTGTGTGAGTTATCACATGCTAATTTGCTCAGTTTTACAAGTAGATAACATCTTATCTAATGTGAAGCATCAGAGCAGAAAACATTTCGAATGCTCAGTCCATGTCTGTTATGTTTTCCCAAACTCACACACACTCTGAGATTTGAAAGCTATGTGATGAATACAAGCTGAACTTGTGAGCATTTTAAATGTTCATATTTAAGTTATGTATGTTATGAAACTTTCATGAATACTTTAAACAGAGATGTCCGGAGAAAGCGCCTACTCTCGGTGAGAAAATGTACTTTAAACAAACATGTTAAGACTGGTTAAGACCAGTCCATTAACACAAAGGAGATATGCAACAGTGATACCTAATTACCTGGTACATGTGAGCACAGACTTGATATGAAACTCAAAGTTTGCCACAGGGCAGATGTAAGAGAAGAAAGAGGCCCTGAGTCTCTCTCCCTCCTCTTTCAGCTGCAGTAAGCAGAGCATCAGGAACTCATGAGCATCCTGTGGAGGACAGCACAGGAGAACATCAGAGGAGGATTTGCTCCTGGACTTCAACAGCAGCACGGTGAGAAAACAAAGGTGGCCGTGTGCAGTTCCTGCAGGGTACTGCGTGAGGTTCTGATGTGTTCTGAATGGCTGAGGGGGCCATTTAGCTGGACCTGTTCATAGTCCTCTTCGAATGCAGGGCAGCGGGCTGAAACACACTCAAGCAGGGCTCCCAGGAGCTGCACCTTCTGCTTTGTGCTGCGAGTGGTGAGTTGGGCCTGCTGCAGATCTGAAAAACATCTACACACAGCAACAGGGAGACCAAGTGGTTTATATCTCTGAGCATCACAGCACCTCCTTAAGCACTCATGATTAAACAGTTCATTTAGACCCATGTGAAGCCTCTGGTTCTGAACGGGTACCTGAGCATCTGGCAACTAGAAGGATCCGTCAAGCAGGATGACTGAGCTCTGATGGGTCTCCAGAAGCAGGAGATACTCAGTAGGCACTGCAGAGTGGCGTTCATATAGCAGCTGTTCCCAATGTTGGGAAACCTAACAGGTCATCCATGTTAAAAATAGATTTAGTGCAGAAGCTCTGAAACATCCAGGCCACTACATGTCAGTATAATGGCTGTTTCATAATGTGAAGAAGAACTGCTAAATGACTTACTGTTCATTTAATTACAATATGTTTGTATTTGTATAGGAGAAAAAGACTGAGCTTCACCTGTGTAAACTGTAAAATCATCTACTCTTAATAGGCTGTGTAGTAAAACGCGGTGTGTATTCTCGTCTTTACCCGAGCTGCCGAATGTTGAGGTGTTCGACAGCGGAATGGATGGGGGTGTGGCCTTGGCCCTCACCCTGACCAATCTGACGCATCCTTTTACTCCTGAGGACGTGCAGCAGCTGTCGAAATAAATTCCGCGGCTGAACACGAGTGTCTGCCTGCATCAGAACAGCCGGAAACCTGAGAGACAGAAAAGAAGGGAGAGATGAATACAGAGTGGCCAGTTATGCACAAAATGTTCACATAACAACCCTTAGACAGATAAAGGTGTGAAGAATGAAAAATACAATGATGTTTTTTCTCGTTTTATGCCCTAAGGAAGTTACAATGGCAGTGCCATTGGGTAACCACCATGCCACACTTTTCTCTGCCACGAAGATGAATTTTGATAATGTACCCACCTCTCAATGCGCACGGAGTCCACATCTTTATCTGCAGCCTCTGTATAGAGAACAGAAACTTGGAGTAAATGTCCTTAACCAAAAACAGACTATGCATTTGAACAACATGATCAAATCTGCTGAGCTCTAACCAGGAACAATCACTGCTGTAGTCCTGAGCGACTCATATGAGGAGGAGGAGGAGGCTTGACCAGGAAGGCACGACTGGGTAGAAGAGGCATTGTGGGATATGTCCACAGGTGAAAAGGAAGAAGCAGTACTGAAGATCAGGGACCCCTCAGAGGAAGAGGGGCAAGAAGTGGAGGTGGTCACATTCGCGGCGTGACCGTCTAATGCCACGCAGGAGTCAGACACTTTGGAGGATGAGATTATGTGTCTCCACCAACTTCTATTCGTTTTCTCCTTCTTCTTTTTCTGTAGAAAAGCATTGTAGAAACGTATTGATTTGTATATGCAGTATTATCGCGACTTAGCGATATCTCGGTATTCTTACAATAATCTCATTTTGATTTAAAAAAAAACAAAACAAAACTTTTTAATCATCTGCATTTGCGCTATTTTTTTTACAGGAAAATGCTAATTAGTTACGCACTGTAACGGCCCGAGTGCCGCTGCTCAAGGAACAGGACGTACAGACTCGCTCCACGGAGACGTTTATTAACGATTATTAACATACGATACAGACACCGGCACTCACGTATAACACAAACTGTGACCGTGAACATGATCAACGACTGACAATAAGGCACACACTAACAAGGGTTTAAATACATACAAACATGACGAGTAAACCGATGCAGGTGTGTGCTGAACAACATAGCCAAGGTTACACACGAGACAGTCAACGAAGAACTCCCAGTGCACGCGGCGGGCCATACCACGTGACCAGTGGAAGCGTTCCGTGACATGCACAATAAATCTTAATCCTTTTCAGATTATCGTATTTAAAATCGTTCCCAAAGTGTAGGAAAAAACATACATACCTTCATACACGAGCAAACACAGCCCATCCTGTTCGAATCTGTGATCTACTCGATTAGAGAATTAAGTAAAATATCAAATATGGTTTTTACAGGTCCTTTAACTGATATTCGCGATACAGCGCACCTCATTGTTTTGTTTTAAAACGGAGTTTTGACTCTTAGATGTTCTGAATATGTATTATTTCGTCATTACTGATGCAAGTTCTCAGTTCTCATACGTTGTCACCCTCTTGAAAATAAATATTATTTACGTGTGTGTGTGTGTGTAAGCGTTTCAAACGTTAAGATTCTTTAACTTCCGCAGTATAGTTTGGTAAATTCAGGTAGCGTAATGTTTTTTCCTAAAATCCTCACTGTCTCGCCCTGTGGTAAGGAGAAATGTTCCAAATATGACAGGTTACGTTTTATCATAGATAACTGGCTACAAATTTACATTTGCGCCCTAATTTCTCTAGACATACATCTATAAGCATTGTTACTTTAAGACGCAATTAGTCTTGCGCTCTGGCAAACGTGTGCACCTGTAAATAATTACAATTATTTTAATGTACAACTTATTTTATTGTATAACCACACTGTAAATAGAATCCATAAGAATGTATTCAAAGCCAGAGTTGTAACGTTCAGTTATTTTTACAGGTAGCGGATTACTGTGCTTCTACTATCTCTTAGCAACAAGTGATTTTTTTTTCTTCAGTATGACATGTGGGATAGTTTAGGGAACCTGATTTTTTTGTTAGATAAATATGTGTGGGTTATGACCGTTAAAAAGATCTGAACAAAAAAAATGTTTGGATTTTTATTCGCTGTCACCTTTCATCACGGGCAACATAAAAATTCACACTACTGCAATATCGCTAACATGTTACTGGCATGCGAATAAGACACCTGAGCACAGAGAGAAACCCAGTGTTATGATTACAGTTGACATTGGAACTAGCTAGATAGCTCATATTAAGACACTTCTTTGGAGAACACGTGCTAAAGTGTTTTCCCCACAATCTATATGCACAATTTATTTGCCAACTGTGACCAGAGAGAGAACATAGCTTACTCACAGCCTAGGACATGAATGGATTTTGATGAGGACTGCATATGCCTGGGATCAATTCAAACACGTCATGACGATGATATAAAACCTGATGAAACAAGCTTGACAAGCAGCAGTTCCGTTTTTCCGTGAAAGTATCAAGCACAGATGAAGACGTTTCTATGGTTATCTCGGTTTTATAAATATTAGCCTATAGAGTTGGGCTTAGTACATGAATAAAAGATGGAATTAAACATGCATAAATTACGGTGTCCTGGAAAACCCATCGTGCTGCAAATACACAAAGCATATTCATCAAAGTGGTAACACACTTTAGAAATGCGGTGCAAATTTAGAAAACGCATACAACTTCAGGAACAAATCCTGTCACAACACAACGGAAGTGCTGTTTCCGGAGGACACGGAAAGGGGTGGACTTCTATGAGATTAGCGTGAAGTCTATTGGAAGTAGTGACAACTGAGTAAAAAGGGTTGTTACCACGGTGTTATCAAGGGTAGGTATGTGATACAGAATGGAAGACCGACCTATTCATGCTCTGCATTCTTGCATATTTATTTATACATAAGGCAGCCTTAAAAACATGGGATGGAAATCCCATTTAACACAATATGCACTGTTTTACAGTCAGAGTGAAATAAGTAACATTCTCCTTTTAATATATATATTTTAAATGTTAAAATTCTTAACTATGTCAGTTAAGATGCCAAAAATGCCCCTTTTGAAATTTGTATTTCTAATGTCACAAGAACACTTTATTTACCTATCTCTGCCTATTCAGCCTATAGAGGTTTAGCACACCCACTTAAATTGCCTTTCTCAGGCATTTCAGCTCTGAGTACCTTTTGAATGAAGCACAATACAGGGCAGCCAATCATAAAGGAGCTCATTTATCTTACATCCGTCTTAAAGGTGCAGTAGCAACAGGTGCCTGTTGAATTCCAAGCGATATATATATATAGAGGTTGGAAATTGGTTCTGTAAAAAAAAAAAAATGACAGTCTGAAAACGAGTCGTTTCCGCTCTGTGAATTGGGAGAAAGGGACAGTGTGTGGAAGCCCAACCGCAGTCATATAGGTTTGCTTCTAACAGTACCATTACCATCACCCACTCTGGTGCACTAGTTTGAGTGTATTAGAACTAGTAGCAATGCTGAAGCATTATATGTATCTATAACAAATATTCTGACCATGATGAAGTGATGGATTTGTTAAGGCAAACTGTGTATGCAATACATGTTGCTTAGGTCACTTGCTCTAATTGTACACAACTCTAAAGCTACACAACTGTACATTAGTTAAAGTCTACACAGTGTCAGTCATGTGAAGTACAACTGAAAGTTCCCCTGTTGTATTCTTCCAACAATCAAGTTCTGCGTAAGTGGGGGCAAAATAATATGAGCTTCACATCAAAGAACATTTTAAACAAATGGACTGTATGTACATCTTTTTTCTAATGTTACAATTGGAGTCTAAAGTTATATCTCTTATCAGTGGAGGATGCACTTGCTCAAACCTTTTCTTTAGATTCCTTTTGTACACACTACAGACTGTGACCTCGAGATGCTTGAATGAATGTTGAACATTCACACTTGTGTATGAGTGCCGACTGTTAGCTAATGCATCATGATGAGCCTATCCTTTTTGAGTTACTTACTGAGATCATTCTCATAGCAAGTTCATTACACCTTGTGTACTCGATGTAGTGCGGTGAGCAGTTTCAATCTTAGTTACAATCTTAGTTATCAAAGACTCACTCCACCGACCAAAGCCTCTTCTCTTAGACAACATGACAAAACCATAGCAGCTTGAGAGCAAAAATCGAGCCTCGTAAGAGGTGTTATGTTCCATAGGCAGATTGACATCTTAATGTGATACACATGAACTCAATTTTCTTTGCATACATGTACATTGCACTTGTAATGTTTCTGATATTGCTTCTCTCCTGAATAGCTCAGTCAGTAGAGCATCAGACTTTTAATCTGTGGTCCCTGTTCAAGTGAAAATATTGTTCTTTGCCACTAAAGTGCGCTTGAGAAGTTTCTTGAAATACCTCTAGATCAACCTAAGTCAAGGGACAGGACCCTGTTGCCTTGAGCCTTGCCGATTAAATTGACATTTCACATCCGTTTCCCCCAGCTGTGATGCTGTGCATTGGCTGTCACCCCAGGTTAGGCTAGCTAGTTCTGCTGGCAAGCTTGAAATATCAAAATCCTTCCTACTTTAAAAAAAAATCATCACTTCTGAGCCTATCCTTTTTCAGTTAATTACTGAGATCATTCTCACAGCAAGTTCATTAGACCTTGTTCACTCATTGTAGTTCGGTGAGCAATTTCTATATTGGATGAGAGAAGGAGCAGACTTGTTCAAGTCACAAAATCCATTTACACTTAAACAACAGGAGCTTGTCAGTGGAGGGTGTACTTGCTCACACCTTTCTTTTCGATTCCTGTTGCATAAGGGAATAAGTGACAAGGGAAGTCATTTTGGAACAAACCTGTGAGGCAACTGTCTTTGAAGCAAAGTGTCTGTATCCAGGGAAGAACATGTGCATGTTCAAGTGCTTGCCCTGTACTTCATTCTCTGAAGTTTACTGAGAAAGACCTGACAGCAGTTGAACACCATTGGTTGTTGTCTGCTACCTTGTCTCTGTCTCTCTCTGTGTTCGCATGATAGGCACCACTGCATGCCATGCACCAGGCCTCCTTTCTTGTGAGGCTGTCCCTCATGACATCTATGGAGTGCATAACTGAAGACTAAGTAAAAGGATTCCCTTAAGATCTGAATACCTTTGATTGTTGTCGTACATCGTCTCTGGCTCTCTCTGTGTTAAATGCAGACTGCTCAGGTCATGGTGTTGACAGCTTCTAGTATTTTCACTAGATCCAAAGCAGTGTCAAACCTGTTTTTACATTTAAATGTTTTCACTTGGTTTTACATTTTAATGTTAACAAAATAAGAAACAATACACATTATAAATGTTAGATAGCTACATATTTGTACTTCTTGTACAAACTAAGAAAATAATAGAACACTAATTTAGTTATGTGACATATTGACACCTGAGCAAGACATGAGTGAGGGATAAAAAGGCAGGATATTAGTCACACAAAGCACTGCCAAAAAGTTTTAAAAACAGCTGTGTGGAAGCTCATGAAGACAGGCTCAGCTTTAGTCCACAGTATGTTAAATGGGAAACACTGGAGGATGGTACATGAGGGGTTTAAATAGGGAGAGAGTTAATTAGAAGCAGGTGATCGTGATGGTTGATAAGTGTGTGATTGTGAACCGAGCAGTGGTCGTCGTGGGTGATTTGTGCGGATATGTGTGTACGTGTCTGTGTCTGCGTTCCTGGTTCGGTGCGGACCAGAACCTGACAACTTGTTTCCACTTGATATCAGAATTAGTTGAAGAGAATTTCTGGTCCCGTCCTTTATTGCAACTTAAATATAAACATGCTTTTGAGGGACCCTCCGGAGAATGTCGGAGGGGTACACAAGAGTTTAATTCTTATAAACTTTTTCAAGGGCAATTATGTAAACAACCCTCCTTTTTTTCCATATTGTTCTTTGAAGTTTCCACCATTATGCACAAATTACAAATGAAATTATAAAAGCTAGTCACCTATGAACCTGCGGGCTTATATAGAAGGGAAAATAAACTATGGACTATTTGTGCTCTGCATTCTTGCATATTTATTTATGCTAGGCTGTACATAACGCAGCCTTAAAAACATGGGATAAAAATCCCCATGTAACACAATTCAGGTTCTGTCTAAATACATGGCTAGCTAGCTAGTTATTTTACAATCCCATTTAGCCCATATATCGTCGTGAATGTCCTGAATAAAACACGCTGTACCTAATCCCCATAAATGACATATCTCTCAGTGAATAAAAACTCGTATGCTTCAACAGTATACAATGGGAGAAATGGCGATCACCTTTAAAAGGATTTCTTACTGTAGGCCTATTATAAACAACATGGAGGAAATTAAAATAAAAATACTTGAGTCAGACCGTGGGCACAGGCTGCTAATAAATCAGGTAAATGAAACTGGATGGACTGCTTAATTTTGTAACAACACAACATTTATGGTGACAAGGATGTTTCACACATACACTCTTAAGTGATGCTGACCTCAATATCCATATTTCACATTGTTACTGTAACACTATAGATGAACCTAAACCTCGCATTCTCGTCACGTTGATAAGCTTTTTGAAAGTTCCGCTCTGCACGTCTCTGAAAGGCAGGTGAGTTAATCTTCTGGAAACATAAAAGCATGATCTTAAATCTTTCACTTTGTTCTTATATGCGAGTTGTCAATAAGTCAAAATTCTTGTTAAAACTCTGGAACTCTGTTGCAGCTCAGTCTCTCTGTTTTGCATTGCCAGATCAATGGACAGGAGTATGTCCAGCTTTGACACACGTGCCCTGCGCTGACCAGTACCGCCAGCAACCACAACACATGTGGAGACGAAATGCTCTTTAACTACTTGTCCTTCCTCCACGTATATACACTGAAAACTCCAGTTTAGAGTGGTTAATGGCACTTACGCCAGCGCACTGTACCAGTTTGTTCACCTGTAGTCAGAGATGCACGGACCCGTTGGTGCGTATGCGTAACTCGGAGCAGGTGCTGCTCTACAAGGTTATGCTGCTGCTTATTGTCACTCTCTCACGACCACAAGCCCTCATCTACTTTAACAAGGCTAAGTCACTGATAATGTAATAACAAACATGTTTGACAAAATACTAGGTCATGGTTTGCAGTCTGAAGTACTTCTGACCTGCTGAGAGTTAGCCTGATTTGATTTAGCTTGTTCTTAACCTTTGTTTAGTATGTTACGTAAAAGCTCACTCATTAGGTTTTTTTTTTAATAGGCTGTAGTAATTTCAGGAGCTCAGGCAGGGGCATACTTATATTTATGAGTGGCTATGCAACACCCACTGAAATAAAAGCTGAGGATGTCATTGCAGAGGTAGGAGGAGCCAGAGCAGAATATTACAGAATATTACATTGCTTGAATAGTGGCTCTGTCTGCCCTGGGGGTATTATTGAAACCCAAAGGCTGAAAGGATAGAGAGAGAGAGAGAGAGAGAGAGAGAGAGAGAGAGAGAGAGAGAGAGAGAGAGAGAGAGAGAGCATGTGTGAACATATTCTTGTCACGGTACGGCCCCTCCCCCCAAACGTCTCCCCGTGTGCGTTTGCTTGTGTGTGTGTGTGTGTGTGTGTTCATCCGTGTGGCCACGCTCCCTTGTGTTTCACGCCTGCCCTTCGTTATGTTGTTATTGTTTGCGTATATAAGTCCTTTGTGTAAACGTTAACGTTGTCAGTGTTTGATCCCACGATAGCCTTATTGCTACGTTGTCTTCCATGTCTCTAAATAAACATCGTTGTATGCATCATGGCTCCTCTTTTGTATCCTGCCAATCCTCCCTGCGTTACAATTATGATAAAATTTGATCAAATACAAGATCATAGTTTGCAGTCTGAAGTACTTTTGACCTGCTGAGAGTTAGCCTGATTTGATTTAGCCTGTTCCTAACCTTTGTTTAGTATGTTGCGTAAAAGCTCATGGAAATATTTCAGATGTAACATACATGTAACTGACCTAGTAGAGCAAAATTACAGAATTTTAAGGAGGAAGTGACGTTCTTGGGGCATATCATTAAGGGAAATACACACAAGCTGTCTCAAAACCGACCACAAGCCATAATTTCGCTACCTAAACCATAGTGGCATACTCCCATCTTACTCTTTTAGTCCCACACGCAGTACACCGAATACTGCAGGACCAAAGAGTGTCACACTTCTCAGCCCAGTGGTAGCTGAGATACCACACCACCCTCTTAGATATGCCTAATATAACTGTCAAAAGGTGTATAACACTGAACCCAGCTACACTCCTTCCTACGGAGGAGGATGGAGATCCACAAGACTGCACAGCAATCTTAGCTGAAGTATATATACCGTGGGTTGATCTCTTTGAAGAAGCCATAAGTAACCCAGACCTATGCCTCTATGTGGATGGGTCAGCCAGCAGGGACGACACAGGGGTCAATAGGGAAGCATACGCGGTAGTAACAGATCATGAAATACTTAAAACAGAAGTATTACCATCCTCCTATTCAGCGCAGGCTGCTGAACTAATAGCACTGACAGAAGCATGCAAACTAGCTGCAGACAAAACTGTTAATGATTTTGGAGCCATATGGAAACATAGGCAATTCCTGACAAGCTCGGGGAAATATATTAGACATCGCCATCTTGCTAGAAGCCATTTTGCTGCCAAAGACAATTGCAGTTGTTAAGTGTGCAGCTCACAAGACTACAGAAGACCAAATCAGCAAGGGGAATAATTTTGCAGATAGAGTAGCAAAGGCAGCTGCAACTAAAACCGCTGTGCAAGCAATACAGGAAACCGCTGCTACCCCGCAGGCCACATTACGGGAGATTCAGTCAGGGGCTACCGCCACCGAGCGCACCAGGTGGAGATAACTAGACTGCACAGTGTACAATGGTGCTTGGACACACACACCTACGGGCAAACCTTGCCTACCCAAATCATACGTGCAGGGCCTAATCAGAATTGCTCATGGGCGTAGCCATGTGAGCAAAGGGGGAATCGTGGACAGCATATTAAAGTACTGGTTGAGTTGGAACTGTGTTGAGTAGGGTGTTAAAGGCAAGGCCTACCCTTTCGACACTCGGAACCGTCAAGAAACCCATAAGATGGGTGTGTTGGTGCTTGTGATACTTGGGGTCTGGCATAGTGTCCACTTGAGTACATCCGAACGTATAACCTGGGATACCTCCTCCTCCGCTTATTGGACCAGGTTAAACAACGGCTATTTTAGCACCTCTAACAAGGAACAAATCCCATGGTATCAAGCCTTCAATAAGCCAGTGCAGCAGACAATTACAGGTCACCTAAGAGAAAACACCACAAAGCAGAGTCAAATCATTAGGGTTCCGTCTGGTTCTTATGATTATTCTGCAAACAGAAAATATGTATGGGACATCAGAACTGATAGTGAAGTTAAACAGTCAATCTTACTATTGCCAGTGCGCCCGGGGATGGAAATGCCATTCAGGTAAAGTTACGAGGAAACTGGAACAATCCCAATGGTAGCTATCTGTGCTGTATAGAAAGGGTGGGGGCTGACATTTGTGTGCCACTGACACATGTAGCACTGCCACATAGAGAAAATCATACACAGCTAACACAGTCAGAACATAGACTGCATATTAACATGGATGAAGAATCCCACCACTTATCAGAAGACTTGTTACCATTTCAGGGTCCCAACGCCACTGAGGCAGAACGATTAGCAGCTAAATGCCAGCAAAATACAGCGTGTATGTCAGTCATTGTGCATGCCCAACATATCGAGCAAGAGTGCCTGGTGTGCCAGCATACCAGTGTTCCATGGACTGTAATCCCTCTGAAAAACGCAGACGTAGGAGAAGTGAATATGACAATCTCTATGTGCCAGGTTATTAACCAGACCTCAAACTGTCCCAGTCCCACTAACCCTGCACCACCGAAAATGATGCTGCATGTGGCAGCTAGTAAGGGTGAGATATTTGTATAGCAGATGAAGCAGCAGGTGCCGGAAGCCTGGTCCAGATGCGTCGACTATGTGCAGGTGCACAGCAACGGCACTTGCAGTGACTCCAATAGCAGTTCCCTCTGGAATTGTTCCATGACAACCCTGCAGGGGTATTGGAATGTAATGTGGGTCTGTGGTTCGGTGGCCTATGGTGAATTGCCACAGAACCGGATTGGTTGTTGTTATCCAGCTGTAGTGCGCCCAAGGACACAGGTGTATACACTTCCCCATGCCAAGCAGCACAGGGTGAGGAGAGACATAACCAGCACAGACTATTGTGGTAGAATTCTGAGGGACCCATGGACCACTCCGGGTGAAACCATTGGTTGGTCCCTTTTCCTGGGCGGTGGCACAGTAGCAGCCCTGCAAAAGATCAATGGCTTAGCTTATCAGTTACTGCAAGTAGTTAATGACACCTTAGCAGCAATAGGTGCCTTAAAGATAGAACAACAAGTGATAAGGGCAGCAGTGCTTCAACATAGATTGGTATTAGATCTCCTAACCATGAAGGAAGGAGGAGTGTGCAAAATGATTAACACTTCCTGCTGTTTTTACATTCCAGATCTCAGCGCTAATATTGCTGATTATATGAATCATGTGTTATCTGCCTTCACTCCGCAGCCTACAGTTCCAGGTGGATTCTGGGACTGGCTGACGGCCTGGTTGGGCAGTTGGGCAGCGAACCTAGCAGCTGTAGCGTTGCCCATTCTGCTACCCATTCTTCTTCTTCTTCTGTGTTTACCTCCTTTTTTGTCATTGCGTGTCAGACGTCTTTCTAGTGTGTTCACCATGCCAGCGCTCAGCAGTCATGCCAATGACCAACCCCAGCTCTGTGAAGACATTCCGCTCCCCAAGATGGGCGGTGCCGGTGATCCACATGAAGACATCGTAGTGCTATTTGCTGAATAAATGTGTGATAATGTGTGATATAGAATAAAAGGGGGAAATGTTGTGGAAATTTACTTTGCTTCATTTTGTGGAAATTTACTTTGCTTTATTTTACTTTGCTTTATGTTTCTATAGTCACAGCATAACAGTCTGCAGATAAGCGTGTGAGTCAGGGACTCCAGCTGCTCACATACCGTTCTAACCATAGAGATAGAAGAAGCCTTCAGCGCTCAGGCTAACCAAAACATGAATTAGCAGATACTCTGTAGGAGTCGTTTTTCTTTTTTTCTCTTTCTTCTGTTCTGTGTATAAGGGGAGGGGGACCGTACTGCGGGTCAGTCCTCTTACTCTGTTATACAGGGGACAGAACTCAATAAACTTTTACTCTTTACTACTCAATGCATAAAGCTGTCTGTGTTTGATGTGCTCTCATTTTCCCACCACATCCATTTAGCAGTACTTCTGAATAAACGAAATGGCTTAAAACAGCTGAGGGGATGTTTGAAACTGAGTGATAAGATGTTCAGCAATTTATATATGATAATACAAGGCAGTAAATTAAATTTGGCTGAACTGGACAATAGTAGCTGGCATGAAAAGTATGTCGTAGAAAGAGTAACAAAAAACTCTCACCTCGCGCTCTGAGATGTCTTCGTCACTGTCTGTAGTGTCCTCTAGGATACTTCTGCCCTCACTAAAGTGTGTCAACCTGACCGGGTCAAACATCTCTTGAACATAATAACTACACAATGGAAAATCAGCTTCAAGTGCTGCATTGAGCAAGAGTGCACTGTAAATGGCCAGATATAAATGGCAATGTCAGTAGTAAATTTATATATGCAGTCATGGAACAGGACCTAGCTGTAGAGCACAGCTTTAAGGTGCATATTATGATGTGCTCTTACCAATCATCCTCCTGGCTGTGTCTTGCTCTTTTGGCCAAATGTTTCTCTTCCAAAGCAGACAGACCAGACTCGCTGCATATTACTCTGTGCACTATAAATAAACCACATGTATAATGCCTTGTAAACAATGGAAGAAGGGAAATTTGAACTGTGACTACTCTGTTAAAGGGGCGGATAAGGCACCCCACCCAAACCCCCGAAAGCTGTTCTGTTATCCCTAATTGCTATGCAATAGTCCTGTGATTAACTCAAAGGCTGGAGAAGTTTCACCTTTCTCTATTTGAATCCTGAAGGCTGTTCGGTTCCGTCGCCCACAATCCATCCTGTGTAATTAAACATTCACATCATAACTCGACACCGTGTAATAGGGCAAACTCACTCGGATCGGGGAAAGGATCACAGACTACCTGTACTGCTGCTGCAACTCTGCGGCCATTCCAACAACATCCACATACATTCCAGCAACATCCTATTATAGGACACAGTGTATCTGGCTTAAGTACACCCATTTAATAGCATGTTGGACCTTCTTTGGCCTCCAGAACTGCAGCAATTCTTTCTGGCATAGTTTCCACTATATGCTGAAAATACTCTGCAGGAATCTTGGTCCAATCTTCATAGGATATTTTCTCTCAAATTACATAGAGGGACTGACATGTTCTAAACTGCCTGTTATACCTTTACCCAGGGATGTTCTATAGGATTAAGATCTGGGGACTGTGAAGGCCAGGAAAACATTGAAAATTTGCTGTCTTGATACTGGAACAAATCCGTGATTATACAACCCTTGCGGCAGGGTTTCTTGTCTTGTTGAAAGTGTCCTTCTGCCATAGTTTAAGCAGCTGCATGAAGGGATGCACTCGGTCGCAATACATAGGTAAGCCCTTCTGTTCAAACATCTACTGATTTCAGAGGACCCATGGTGTGCCAAGAAAACATTCCTCACACCTTTATGCCACCTCTACCAGCTTGAACTGTTGACACCTGACAGGAAGGACTCTTTAATTCATGCTGCTTATGCCAAATTCTTACCCTCCCATCATCATAGTGCAACAGAATTTTGGATACATCTGACAAGATGATGTTCCACTGTTTAGTTTTCTGCTCTTCTGCCCACTGGAGTCTTGCCGTTCTGTTTGCCTCAGACAGCAATGACACTCGAACAGATCATCTGAACAGGTCATCCAAATGTGCTAAGGTGATGACCTGTGCATTCAGACATGTTAGTTGGAGCAACAGCATTGTATCTGGCTGCAATTTGCTTGACCGTGCACCACTTGATCATCAGAATTATTCTTGATGTCATCCTCCTTTGATCCCTTTCAAAATATTGGTCCTGGTTAGTCTGGTCCATGCCTCGTTCGCAGTTCGCTTCGCTCAGACCACTTGACTTTCCCATTCTAATGTTTACATGGCGTTTTTTGCAATTAGTCAAAACTGACCTTTCATGACCTTCATTATAAACTTTTCTAAGCAGTCATGACCTCACCCTGTCATAATATTTACTATCATATCTTCCCTGTGTCCAAAGTGATCTCATGGCAGGAATTTTCTAGCCAACCATTTCTAAGTCAAGCCAATTCAAGCAGAAATGCCACTGAGAGTGTTTCTGATGAACTCCTGTCATTGTACTAAGTCGGTAAGAAAGGGTTAACTACATAAAAATAAAAGTGAATGACTTAAAAGTTTGATCATTTTAACTGAATCTATATTTTATGGAATGGTGTAATTAACCTTCATTATAAACTTTCCTTAGTCGTCATGGCCTGTCCCTGCCAGAATATTTACTATCAGATTTTCCCTGTGTCCAAAGTGATATCATGGCAGGAATTTTCCCAAGTGTTTACATTAAAGGAATCTGACTATACTGATTACTCTTTGCCAGCTAACAGCAAATAAAAGATGCTGGATTTTGGATTATGTGAGTATATAACGCGTGACTGTGTTTGTGTCAGAGAAGGGAGAGGAGAGGCTTTGTCTCCAGCCTCCCGCTGCTTGCCGCTGTTCAGCTTCTCACTCCTGAGATCCTTCTCGTTCTCCTTCTCCCCATTGCGTCCCACTCCGCCAATGCTGCTGCAACTTCAACCGCTGACAAAGTGCACCAGCTCAAAGCGTGGTCTAGAGCCAAATTTCAACACGGGCATCTTCCTCATTGGCTCATCTCCTCAGAGGGGCAACACATGCACAGTTTCAGCTCCTATCGATGCCCACGTAGAACCTTATAAAATCAAACTGACAATGACAAGGAAACCATATTTTCAACACCTCCAGCACAAGTAGTAGTTTTTAGCAATGCACTACTTTTAGTGGTTGTTGAGCATCTGGAAAGAATGCAAGTCACCAGGGTAACATCATCAAGAAGCCCTTTTAGACTTACTTCCATCAGATGAATTCGGCCTCTTTTTTGCTTCAGTATTTGGGACTAATTCGTAGGAGGACATTTTGCCAACATGAATCCCCTCTGCCATGTCATGCACTCTCTGCATCAGTTGTGGGCCATACCTGCTAGACCAAACATTTACATTCTGAATACTTTGGCTCAAGTTGTTAAAATCTTAGTATAAAAATCAACACTTTTATCTGTATCTTAATTTCAGGCTGATTTAACAAGTAGATAAGCTAACGTAGTGAGCGGTTGTCTTGGCTTGTCCTAATGGCAGTCAGGGGCCAAAACACTTACTGTAACACTTTATACTTATAACACACTTTCCTTAACTATTACAGATGCCGTTTAACAATGTTCTATTTTTAAAATATGGAAACAGCAACTCAGCACATAAGGCGTTAGACCATACCTGCATGCTAAGAACACATGGTTCACTCAGACCATCGATAGAGACAACAGCTGATCTAAGTCTCTTGCTTCGTAATTTTCAACGTGCTTGTTTATGAATAACTTTCGAGCTAACCACTGCTTATCACTTTCAAAGTGTTGTCAGAATTTATTGATATGAAAGGCTCTCGTCATGCTGATAATTGTCTGGTAGGACCAACTGACAACGTTATTGCCCCGACATACGCCCGGTGAGAAAAGCATTGTGGGAATTTCAAATATGGCCTGTGCAATGCTCGGTTTGCCTGCTAGTGCCTGATCTTCGAGCAGGGAACCTCCAGCTTTGGTCACGTTCTGCCCAGAAATCTATCCGCTTCAAGATTGGTCTAATGGGCCAGTCATTGCTCATCCTCCGCCGCTCTTGTTCAGTCGGCAGAGGGTGGATTTTCGTCCTGCTCTGTCTCTGTCCCATTGTCAAATGCGCTAACATTTGCTGAACTTGAATCTTTTTAATTCTATGGCAGGGGTAACATTCCAGAACTGTTGTCAGTGTAGATCATTTGAATAAATGACTGTTCTGTTTGCCTGCTACGAGCTGCCATAGCTGCAGGTGTTTGGTGACTAGACCAGTCAGCATGCAGGAGTCTGCCTATGTTCAGTTAGAACAGGCATCAGTAAGACAAGACTCGCTGTACTCACTCATTATCTTAATACTGTTCATTAAATTAAGTCAGCGGTTTATATTGAGTTTACGTCATTTGGTACGACGACTCTACAGTCTTGAATTGATTTATGCAGTGTAATATGGATATAAATGTTAAAATGTTCTATTACAGAACACGACACCTGTTGCGTTTTATATTGGTAAATATCTGATATGACCGCTGTAACATAAAGTTGCGGTTATAAGTACGTGAAACATTTTGATCGACTGAAATGTAGATGTATGTACATGCAATATATTTGTGATTATGTAAATCAAACAGCTATTCTTATTCTTATGGCTAGCTAAATTGATTGCAATTTCGTCGTCTTCAAGGCATGGCATGGTGTTTATTCATTCTTTGGCATACAAAATGACACCTTTTCACGTTTTGGAACTACAAATATGGCGGCCTTTTTTCTTTAGCGTTTTAATGACGTAAAAGCAGAGTCTCACCGTAAAGTCGGGCAGGAGGATCTGGACTCATTTATTTCTTCGTATCTTCCCCCATCTAGCGGTCAATAACGGGTAGTCTTGAACTGATTTCTATCGCGTAATACTTCGGATATAAATGTTTAAATTTCCTGTTGCAGAACAGACAAAGTATAGTCAACCAGTTCTAACCTTTTGATAAAAACTTGAACTTCAAAGTAGGTGAATCTATTTCCTTAAACCAATGAGATCACAGTTCATTTACATAACATCAATGCTTTGAGTGCTTTAGATATGAGAACATCACAGTGATCTTTCTGCTCACACATCAGTCAGTCTATAATTCTGTATTATGTGTTTCTATAGCTTCCAACTTTCATGAGTTCCTTGAATCTGTGGAGAAAAGTGCAGACCAATGTAGTTTCTTATTTGTGAACATTTATACATTTATTGTAATTTATTTATCATTTAAATGTTTTAATTCTTTTAATTTATAGACATAAGGATACAGAAAACAGTTCATATATGTATAGTACATCAATCAATGTATAACACTTTTAGTACTTAGTATATGAATCAATGTATAATATTTGGACTGCTTTAACACCAGTACAAAAGTTTAATATAATAAAGAAATAATGCACTGTGATTACGTGTGGCGGCACGAGTGCCGTAGGGCGAGGGGCAGGACGCACAGACTCCACTGACTGGGACGAACATTTATTAACATAAATGACAGCGGCACTCATGTATTAGAAACAATAAACATGGACCTGAAACAAATGAAGTTAAACAAACATAATACACAAGAATACATCTAACATAAACACGTTACATTCAGACATTACACCGACAATGACCAACACCCTGTACACTTTAACACGGGTTTATATACATTGAGACGAACAAGGTGCAGGTGTGGTTACAAACACAGCCCTCCCACTGAACGTGGCAGGCCAAACCACATGACTCGGGGGAGGCTAACATTCCATGACATTATGCTTCATCTTGTAAAAGCTTTACATGACTGACAATTTCAGCTTTTTCAGAGGACCTATTTAATTCTTTCTTACATTGTACTTCTTTCCATTCCTAGTCTAATCTTGAAATAAATTTAATTTTAATGGAAGTCTTCATAATGTGTGTTTCAGGTTATGCAAATACTTTGGGAGTTGTTTAAATCAGTCAATCCACTGAATTCCCCACCAACAACAGTATGAATAATTAATTGTCATTTACATTTATAACTTTTAACATACTAGTAGCATGTGAGTTTCATGAATTTGTACTTCATTAACTATTTGTATCACATTATTTACATTACTGTTGTAATAGTAATAGTAAAAATTCAATGGTAATAGGGCACATTGATTTGACACAGTTCAATGGCATTAAACTGCTATTAAATGAGTTCCAGTGAAGTAACTTGCTACTTGAGTATTCTTGTAACAGATACTTTCTTACTTTTACTTAAGTAATAATTTAAATGACTACTTTTACTTCTACTTCAGTAGTTATTATTTTAAAGTAACAGTAATTTTACTTGATGACAGTTTTGCCTACTCTACCGACCTCTCTCTGTATTACAGTTAATGTCTTGATCTTTATCAAAAACCCATGTAGTGCCTGCATGGAGGGACTTCGTGTTGTATTGGAAAACTGTAATAAATGTCTATATAACTGTACCCATCTTTCAGCTACGTACTCAGCTGCCGCTAAAAATAGGGATTTCACATATTTTTTAAACTTTTGACTTATTTTCCCAATGACCAAAATGTCAGCGCAACCCTGTAGTAACATCACAATGTCTATGACGTCACAATGGCTATGACATCACTACATCTATTTTAAAGGTGAGCGCAAGCATCTATATGTTATTTCACTTGACACACTTCAGCAGTTCAAAGGTTGGGAGACAATAGGGTGAATTAAACCTAACCATAGGTGGTGGATTACTACTGAATTTTACAGAACAAGGTACAGTGGAATCTTTAGTCTCTTAGGGATCATTTTGATGCATTTCAAACAGAGAAGGTCTGTCAGAAAAACAGCTGTAACATCCAAAACATACTTCATCAAGCATTAAAAAGTGGCATGGTGTTCTTGTCATATAGATTTTAGGGAATCTGTCATTAAACTGCTCAAAAGTATTTTAGTGATGTCATAATATTACTATTACAGGAGAGCTGCAAATATTCTAAATTGGAACTGCACAGCCTAATATCCAAATAAGTCTGTACTGAATCTCTGTGACCAAAAGGAAACGACCCTTACAGTGGCACCAGCAATGCAGACGGTATTCAGACAGGGAATCGATTTAGCGAGGAATATTTGCTCGTCAACTTTTGGGATAATGGCAAAAAGGGTAGGTTGGGCAAATGTTTTAAAAAGAGAATACTTGTTTAATACTACCTTACAACCAAGTTTTATCTAACTTTGTACTGAGAATTTTTGCTTCTTAACCCCCAGGCCCTCTATAACCCTCTATTGGAGGATGATGAAGAAACATCTGATGATGCCTTTTGTATGGACCCGTTGTGTCCGGTAAAATAAGGCTGTATTTTCAGACATTGAGTACTGTTAATAGAATAAAGTCTATGGGATGGATCTTTTCACATCCAGAATGAAATGTTACCACTCCAAAATCTATTTTTCTCTGTGTTTTGTCTGAAGGATTTTAAGGGGGCATTTTGGGGTCAAGTTGTGGTAAGTAGCACTACCTTTTCACAGATGTTTCAATAGGCTAAAGCTTTTACCCATAAAGCATGTTTTCAAGCACTGTCATGTGTCTTCTGAGTCAAACATGATCTTTTGTAAACAAATTAACTTGGTTAATGATAAATAATAAATAAATGATTGACATTCCTCGTGATAAGAGGCTCATTCCACAGAAGTAGTTCTAAGTGTGACAGAGTAATGTCCTGACACACAAAACCACTGCAGTGGAATCAGACCTCTTTTTAGAGGTTTTTCTTATACATCTAGACCTAGACCTTTATACTCCACCTGGGTCTTATAGGAGGACAATGTGGAGACCCCCTTTGGCACTGTATGCTGCACCATGGCAGGTATCCCCAGGGATAACCGACCGGTCATCCTCACCTACCATGACATCGGAATGAACCGTAAGACTCTGATACTGTTGCTTGTGGCACGTAGCTGATTGCTCTAAAGTCTAAAACTTAGCATAAGCATCATTTATTGTGTTGTAATGACCCTGGAATGCATGTCTGCAGACAAAACTTGCTTCGACGTTCTTTTCTATGATGAGGACATGCAGGAAATCATGCGACACTTTGCCGTGTGTCAGGTCAACGCTCCTGGGCAACATGAGGGTGCCAGCACCTTCCCTGCAGGGTGAGCGTGAGTGCACCATATGCCACAATGTTCTTTCAGGGGCTGAAAGACATTCCAAGGTTAAATCTAATCTAAAATGTGACCTTCAGCTACCCCATACAATTTTTTCCAGAATGTATATTTATCAGAACCTACTCCATAGCCCTCCGTCTGCCCTCAGACCACTCCTTCCTGGCAGTCAGACAGGACGACTCTATGCCATGGTGTTGGTGCCCACCTAAACTAACATCTGGAGGCCCTGACTGTCAGCATGTCTAGCTGGCACCGGCTTGTCATGCACCAGGGTTTCTTTCATGAACTTTTTTCTTAGCGTTCATATGCTACATTGATGGCTGTGGCTCCCAGTACATCATAGCTAGGTTTAGCAGGTTCAAATCCTGAAGAATCAGTGGCGTCCCTTAGAATTATAACTCACTCAGGGCAATTTTTTCCTGTAGATTCACATATCCCTCAATGGACAAGCTCTCCGAGACCCTCCCAATTGTGCTCAAGCATTTTAAGTGAGTGAACCAGATTAGCCATTTACTCTGAGATTAAACTGTCAATCCTTGTTCTAATCTGAAACCTTGCGCTTTAATGGTTTAAAGTTATGTACATTTTTTTCTCTCCACAGAATTAAGAGTGTTATTGGAATGGGTGTTGGAGCAGGAGCAAACATCCTCACACGGTTCGCTGTGAGTTGTAGCACTGTCTTTTTTCCCAATAGATTTTAACACAATGATCAAACAAGGATTACTCCTTGGTGAAATTCTTGCTTTGTAACAAAGTGTTGATACTTGCAGCATAATCCTAATCATTACACTGTCAAGCTAGCTAGACATCAACTCTCCAGAATACTGACACTTCACTATTGTTCCTCTGCTTGCACATGTAAACAAACCTTTTTCTAAGTGCAATGTAAAGTGCAAGAATGCCAAATATGGAGACTCTTAATTGCTCATTTAACTACAACAGTTTGACATATAGTAAGTAATTTTGCCCTGAAGGTTCATCTCCCTTTGACTGCTCATGCATAAATGTCTTGCAGTTGAAGTACCCAGACTTGGTTGAGGGCCTTGTCCTGATGAACATTAATGCTCAGGCAGAGGGCTGGGCAGACCGGGCAGCATCCAAGGTATCACAGTCTAATGCAATAGTAATTATCATTCTGTTAACACCCTGCTTAATCATCACGATCCCTGTATCTCTACAATTATGTCGTTTAGCTGGTCCCACCTAGCGTCCATGTCTATGGTTTCCCTGTCTCATGTCTTTTGTTTTGCTTTACTTCCTTGTTGTGGTTCCGTTCCTTAGCTTCATTTTCTCCGCTCCTTATTATTTGCACCTGTCTTGTTTAACTCTTATTACTTCATGTATTTAAACTGTCTTGTTCCCTGTGTCTTGGCTGTTCACTGAATCCATATAACTTTCAATGTGATAACAAATAGTTCTCAGCATATTACTCTTAGTTTTCTGCAGTTTCCAGTTAACCTTTCATGCCAATCATATGGTGACAATCGACCCTATATTTTTATTCTTTTAGGATCCTTAGAACAGTGTCAAGCCTCTTTTAATAAAGTAATGTATTTGATCAAAGCTTATGTGTACTCCAGCCACTAAAGATCAACCCACACTTTCCACAGATTTCCAGCTGGGCCCTTGGTCCCCCCAGTGTTGTCATCTCCCACCTGTTCGGTCAGGTACGAAATAACGCCTAAAATGAAATGTATATTGTATGTATTATTGAGCAGTACTTGTCAACCCAGTCCTTGTGATACATCTGACATCCCACATTTTCCCTCTATCCCAGCTCCTGACAACATCATCCTAGCTCCTAAACCAAGCCATTAGGAAAATGAACACCTGGTACAGTTGTACTGGGCTGGGTTAGAATAAACATGTGGGCCATTTCATGTGTACTGTGGACTGGGTCACTAAACACTGAACTAGAATATTTAAAAGTTAAATGCCTTATTACTAAAGATGAGTGTTCCAAATGAGCTGTCCTGAATTTAGACTGTGTCCTTTTCGTAACTAAAGAACCAGATGCCTACATTATTGTCCATCAAAAGGTCAACAATGTTTTTTTTTTTTTTTACATATTCCTTTTATTATACATTTCTGTCTCGAGTGCCTGTGCAGACTGTGCATATAGAGGAAGAGACATTTAAATTCATATTCACATCAAGTTTTAATGTTTTGTGACTGATTGTGTCTTGGACTGACTCCTTTATGGCACCGTGGCAGGAGGAGATTAAGAAGAAGGCAGAATTTGTAAAGACCTTCCGTCACAACATCAGCAAAAGGATTAACCAGACCAACCTTCTGCATTTTATGAAGTCCTACAACAGGTATGACTGACATCTGCATTCTATGGAATCTTCTGAGCTCTCTGCTTCTAGACTTGTTTGTCATATGAACAGCTCCCAGTCTTATTAGATCTGATCAATTTTCAGCCGAAGTAAACTGAACATTAAGAGAACTTCTCTGGGTAGAAAGACTCTAAAGTAAGTGAGAAACTGTTTCTCTTTTATCCTTATTCCATGTTATTTTTTGATGTAAAATGCCCCTGTGCCACCACATGCCTGAAAGGTTTTGTTGCTGTAGGTGTCACACTCTTCTGGTGGTAGGAGATGACTCTCCTGTGGTGGATGCTGTGGTATGTACAGCTTGTTTTACATGCAGAAGTTTAAAAACAACATTCAAAATCCAACCCAGCATTCAAATCAAACTTCTATATGTACCTGGGAGCCTGCGTGCAAATGTTTGTGTTTTCCGTCGTAGGTTGACTGCAATTCCAAAATGAATCCCTCAAAGACAACCCTCCTCAAAGTTAGTGACCTTCAAACCTCAGCAAAGCGATACTTAAAATGTTATGTTTTGCTTTTTTTATTTGACTCTCATTATAAATGCAGAAGTCATTATATGTCACTGGGGGCTTATAAATCTAGAACTTTGTGATGAACTTGTGGTGAATAACATTGTCCTTCATGTTGTCCCTCATGAAGATGGCTGACTGTGGAGGTCTACCACAGCTTGATCAGGTCTGTCGTTACCCATTAAAATAATGCTCTTGCATTCAAACTGAGTGATGCACTGTGTAATCTATTGTGTCCTGTTCTTACCTTATAGCCTGGCAAGCTGGCAGAAGCCTTGAAATACTTCATTCAAGGACTGGGCTACAGTAAGTAAATACTGTAAACACACTGACAAAAGGTCGAAATTAAAAATCGTTCAGCCTCTGCGCAATGTAAAACCCATAAATCCAGTTTAGAAAAGTTCATTACTGCCTGTTGTAGACCTTCAGGCTTTCACAACTATCTTTAAGTTATGCATGCTTTCTAAATGGTGCAGTTAAGTAGGGACCTTGAGCTATGTTACTTCACCTTGTCCTTCTGCTTATCTGCCTCTGACAGTGTCTTCTGCAGGCATGACACACCTGTCTCATTGGCACCCCACCTTCTCCACCAGAATGGCATTCTTCCACCCCTGGGCCATCACTTCCATGGAGAGCACCTCCAAGCAACGCTGAAGATGAGGCTCTCCTACCCGCTGCTCCATCCCAGTGTTGTCATGCTCAGTTCGGCTCCATTTCAAATAAAAAATACTCTAAATTGAGGGACCATTGATGTGTTGGTGTTAGTGTTTGTGTGTCATTGTCCCAGTGGACTAATTTAGACTTGCACAAAAGGAAAAAAAAACCCTAAACGATAAAAAGCTGTTTAAAATGTTTATACTTATCAGGCTCAGTATTGTACCTTTATTTAGTAGCCATAAAAAAGTTGATGTATAGTTTTCTCCGCATCAATCAATGTATAACACTTTTAGTACTTAGTATATGAATCAATGTATAATATTTGGCCTGCTTTAACACCAGTACAAAAGTTTAATATAATAAAGAAATAATGCACTGTGATTACGTGTGGCGGCCCGAGTGCCATAGGGCGAGGGGCAGGACGCACAGACTCCACCGACTGGGACGAACATTTATTAACATAAATGACAGTGGCACTCACGTATTAGAAACAATAAACATGGACCTGAAACAAATGAAGTTAAACAAACATGATACACAAGAATACATCTAACATAAACATGTTACATTCAGACATTACACCGACAATGACCAACACCCTGTACACTTTAACATGGGTTTATATACATTGAGACGAACAAGGTGCAGGTGTGGTTGCAAACACAGCCCTCCCACTGAACGTGGCAGGCCAAACCACATGACTCGAGGGAGGCTAACATTCCATGACATTATGCTTCATCTTGTAAAAGCTTTACATGACTGACAATTTCAGCTTTTTCAGAGGACCTATTTGATTTTTTCTTACATTGTACTTCTTTCCATTCCTAGTCTAATCTTGAAATAAATGTAATTTTAATGGAAGTCTTCATAATGTGTGTTTCAGGTTATGCAAATACTTTGGGAGTTGTTTAAATCAGTCAATCTACTGAATTCCCCACCAACAACAGTATGAATAATTAATTGTCATTTACATTTATAACTTTTAACATACTAGCAGCATGTGAGTTTCATGAATTTGTACTTCATTAACTATTTGTATCACATTATTTACATTACTGTTGTAATAGTAATAGTAAAAATTCAATGGTAATAGGGCACATTGATTTGACACAGTTCAATGGTATTAAGTACCCAATGCTCTGCTTTGAAGAAGAAGAAGTACAACATTGAATTATTTTACTGCACTTGTACTGCATATTTTCAATGTATTTACATCATTTTAGAGAATGCCATATTAAGGAATAAATAAATAAATAAAGTTTATTTACCTGCTATTGTTCTTACGTCCACTGAAGTCCAAAATAATCTTTAAGGCTCTAGGTTACTTAATAGCAAATACATTTCTGTGGTATTCTGATTTATTTTCTACTTGAAAGACAGGGAATATTCTGATGTCTTTATTAGTAACTTTAATGCACCTAATGCACCCTTTTGGGGCACCCTAAAACTCTGACTAGTATTACGTGAGTAATCGCTCTAGAGCAGGGAATTGAAGATAACAGGATAATTGAGGAAAAAAGGGGAAATTTTGTTTTTTTTTCTAAAATGAATGATGTAGCCAGCGATATGAAGCCCACCCAGCCTGTTTCACTATTTGGTATCTATAGGCCACCACGGCCCTACTCAGAATTTATTAAGGAATTTTCAGATTTCCTTTCTAATCTAGTCACTTTTGTAGAAAGAGCCATTATTTTTTGTGATTTCAATATTCACCTTGATAATGCCCAAGACCCTTTGAGATTGGCCTTTAGCTGTATATCAGAATCAATTGGTTTCATCCAATGTATAAGAGAACCCACACACTCTGATGGACATGCGCTTGACTTACTATTGACATACGGTGGACACGGAGAACATAGTCAGACTACCCCAGTCGGATGCCATCTCAGACCATTCCTTAATTTCATTTGAACTACATACAAGCCACAATATAATAACCTCGCCTCGCTATCATAGCAGACGCACGATCACATCAGCCACTGCATCCCCTGTAGATTCACACACTGTTCTTTATAAAGGCATCTCTCACAGTTTAGTTACATGTAACATTTTAGCTTTTAAGCATGTAGCCACCTTTCCATATCCTTTTCTAACCTTTAAAGGGAGATGTTTCTAGCATCACCTTTGACCACATTTCCATACTTTCAAATGCAATAAATTCTTTACAAGAGGTGGTCCCTGTTATTACTGAGGTAATAACATGCGTGTTTACAGGGAAAAGAGGCCTAACAGTGCATTGGACAGATTAATAACATAAAACATAAGGGAGTTTAGAGATTCTGTGTCCTTTCAGAATGACTTTCATACAGGGCTTCAGGCTTCAGTAAAGGATCCTGCGTAGGCTTTTGGTGGACCTCAGGGTAAGATATATGAACTCTCCACCAGGCTCAGGACCATATAGAAAAACAATCTTCTTTAGGACAAGGCTAATACAAATCTTCTCTTGGAATGTAGTGGTAATGGCTTCCAACTGGTGTGGGTATTGAATAGCAGTTTGCATATATTGACTACTGTGTGGTTCAGATGTAATGGTGGTGAATGCAAACACTAATATGTAAAGGAAGGTGGGGTGAATACATAACCACTTCTGAAAAGTGTATAAAAATATGGGTTCTCTGTTTGACAGTTAGACCTTCACGAAGGGTGCCTCAATAATGTTTGTTAAGGTTAACCGGCAATAAAGGATGGGACCAGCTATTCTCTTTAACTAATTCTGAAGGCTGACTCTTCATGTTATGTTTGAATGTTTAACTTTAAAACTAACTGACTGGGTATTTAGGAACGACATTACTTTCCAAACTTCATTACTACTTTTCATCCCTTCTCATACCTTTCGGTTTCTACCCTTTATCATCTTTGTTAGCTGCACAGCACTCAATGCAGTATGAGGATGGTCAGATTGTTGTATTTACTAATAGTTACCACTAGTATTAAAATAACAGTAAGCCCAAACTGTTCGACTATGTCCTCTTAAACAAACCTGTGATTTTTTAAATATTTGGACCACATCCTCCTGCAGAATAAAACAATCAGGAAATACAGTTGAGTTGGCCCATACCGCCCTCACATCAGTGTGATTTCCATCAATGACGTGTTATGGCTCTGGGTAAGGAACAATGTTATATTGTTCAATAAACTTTTCACAGGATGCATATTTTTCATTGTTTTAGCAAAGTTTTCGCTACCTCTATACAGCAAACACCAGAATCGACAAGGTTTACATTAATTATAGTCAGTAGAATTAAAGGGAAGAGGCCATATAAAAGGCTGGGATCTACGTTTAGCAGACTCGGCACTGTGTTACTAGATATTGCCCACATTCCAGTAATTTTATTAAGTCCTCTTTAAACAGAAAATAAAGATGCAGACTCAAGAATTAATTGAAGAGAGTAGTAGGTCCATTATTTATTTTGAGCTCAGCGTTACATACAAACGAGGCATAGTCCAGAATATGTCTAATAATCACACAAGGAACACACATTTTTATCCAGTTTTCACAACTGATTATGTGATTGCCACACCTTCTCTACATACTGGTGTTTGAAATCTCCACCACTGTGTTCAACCATACATTATTCAATATATGCAAATTGAGATCTATCATTGTACAAATTGAAGCTTGACCCCAGTATATCCTATTGGAAGATTTTCCTGTTTTTTTTTTTTTGTTGTTGTTTTTTTTGTTTTTAACAAAGATGATCTCAACTCATACCATCAAACACCTGCAAGATGATGTTGCAGGTCAGTATCACCCTGCTCTTATGGTAAGATAATGAACCTTGCTTAGCCACAGAACTCTCGAAGAGGCTTTCACGTCTTTTAAAAGCCGGGATCTTTCCCAATACTTAGGAAGCTATTTCTCACGGGAACAGTCCAGAGTCATCTGCCGTATACTTCCACAGAGGCCTTGAAACCACCTGCATCAGAGCCTCTGCTCTGCACTTACAGACCCAAAAAGGCCTTGAGATACCCCAGAAACATTATTCCTCTTTATGCTTTCAAACACAGTCTTGCACCACTCTGCACCTGTTGCAGAGAGCTTCAAAGCCTATTATAATTAGATCACAGATCGCCTCATGAAAATACCTTTACCCCAAAACATTTTATTACCTCAGGTGGAACAGTGTGTATAGGCCTAGACCTCTTTAGATGTAACTTAGAACCGCCGGTGACCGCTGTATGCGTTTCTTTGGTTGTACAAGCTCCACTGGAGGACTCGATGAATAGTTGATGATGGAAGAGGGGTATATCAGATTCACCCCTTCTGCCTCCATGTGACAAATTAACAAACTGCATAAACCTTTAGAAATAAATCAGTCTTTTAACAAATGGTAAACATTCTCTAGAAAAGATTATCTTGTAACAATTCATTGAGTATATGAACTGTTTTTGTGTCCTTATATCTATAAATGAAAAGTAATGAAACATTATAGATGATAAAAAAATTACATAAAATGTATAAATGTTCACAAATAAGAAAGTACCTGAGTCTGCACTTTTCTCCACAGATTCAAGAAACTCGTGAAAGTTGGAAGCTATAGAAACACATAGTACAGAATTCTAGACTGACTGAGGTGTGAGCAGAAAGATCGCCATGATGTCCTTATATCTAAAGCACTCAAAGCATTGATGCTATGTAAATAAACTGTGATCCAATTGGTTCAATCTAAGTAAATAGATTCACCTACTTTGAAGTTAAAGTTTTTCTCAAAAGGTTAGAACTGGTTGACTATACTTTGCCGTGTTCTGTAATAGAAAATGTAAACATTTATATCTAAAATATTGCACGACAGAAATCAATTCAAGACTAACCTCTAATGACCGCTAGATGGGGTAAGATATTAAGTAATAAATGAGTCCAGATCCTCCTGCCCGACAATACGGTGAGACTCTGTTTTTACGTGTGATGGAAAATGATACGAAACTATGTATTATGTGATTCATATAAAATCACACTGATCCTTGTGTTCTTAAATTAATAATGCTGTTTGCACATTTATATCCGCCTGTTGCTGATTAAGTTGAACATGTATCAGGAACTGTTAACATCAAGGTCAACTTGACACACAACCCACACTGTTTGGAGACAGTTTGGGTTGGTTTGTGGAAAAAAACAAGCTGAGAGCTGATTGGCTTATAGCCACAGCAACAAAGGAAAGAAGAGCTGCTTAAGAAAAGATGATTGGTTAAAGACAGCACAGGAGTAGTATAACTAGCCACGGTTTTGTATACTCGGGGCTCCCTACCTGAGGAGAGCCAAACATTTATTTTATTCTTTTTCTTATTAAATTACTCTCTTAATCACGTCTGACTTGCTGTTTGTTCAAAATTCCACAACATATGTCTTTACTACGCCGCACAAAAAAGACCGCCATATTTGTAGTTCCACAATGTGAAAAGGCGTCATTTTCTATGCAAACGAATGAATAAACACCATGCCATGCCTTGCTGTATCCCCTCTTTGCACCGCTGGACAGACACACTCATGACACTGTACTCATCAAAAGCAGCACCAGAGATGCACTGAGTCATATCCCGCTACACACCTCTCAGGCCAGCTTGTTTGCACGTTTTGTCATAAAACTTAAAATGTCATTTGTTGCCATTATATATAAAATTACCTATTTAAAAAACCAAATAAATCAAAAAGTACTTGTGACTAGAGAAACACGTGGCTAATCACCTACAAGAAATAATGTCAGTGATGTTTAGGGCAGGTGTTTCAAACTTGCCCAGACTCTTGAGAAGCACCTAAACGCTCACACAAGGGTGTCCGCTTGCCATAGTGCTGCAAATACTGCAGGAAGGGCTTTGGTGAAACAGGCCACATGGAGGAGCAGAAGACAATCCACACAACTGAAGAAGCCCATAGCTGCCCAGTATGTCAGAATCCACACGGGAGAAGAACCCTGTAGCTGCCCAGTATGTCAGAAGCAATTTGTGCAGCTGGGTAATGAACCATATTTGTACCCATTCGTATGTTGGGAGCAAATCAGTTGAAGACTTGAACAGTATGTTAACAATCAGTTAAAATTACTGTTGATGACAAGAAAACAATGGCTAATATGTTCCTTCACAGCTATGTCATTGGTTGATCTATTTTTGTCAGATTTAGTGCTTGTTTGGGCAAGTGTGTTAAAGTCTTCCTTTGTTTTTGGTTTTGTTCCTTTTCATATAGTTGTTTATTCCTTTTTGTCTAGTGATGTCCATTATCCATTTAAAATCTGTCAAATTAAACAAATGTGAAACGAATTCCATAGTATTCAGATTTGATTGCAAAAGAGACCAACCACTCCCCGTATTTTGAATTTTGCATATACAGTATATGTGCAGTTCCAGCCTAGTCCATTGATCCAAAATCTGGCCCAGATGTATCTGTTGACTGCAAATTTGAATGATTTCTGTGCTCTGCAGCAAAGGAGCGTTTGGTTACTATCTGATGGATTAAAATAGGCTTGTTGGTAGCAAAGACATCACTAAAGTGTACAGAGCAAAGGTACTCCAGGACCAGGATGGGTAAGTAGCAGCTTGATCAGTGGAATCTTCTGTGAGATGTAACAGGATTTCGGTCTTAAATGTAATGTTAGATCAAGTGAAAAACTTTAGTGGATTGAAATACAGATAAATAAATCCACGAAAAGTGCATCTGCATCATTGGTTAAAAAGTTGTTCTGCTAGTTGTCTGATTTTGTTCCAGTAATCTAATGTTTCCTGGGACTAGGTGGTTCAAGATTATATTGGTGTTTGCTTTATTTCTGTGATTTTTTTAACCATAGTCTAATTGTTTATACTGTCTACCAAATGCAATAATGAGTAGTGAAACACTGACACAATCCCTTTTGGCATCGGACATTTGTAATAATTTCAATAATCTACAGTTGTAAGTCAAGAGGGCAGCACCATTTTAAAGTCTAGTTTCCTTTCTCTGTCTCACTTTCTGGAATTTTTCCATCTGTGTTTTTATTAAATTTAAAGATGGAAAGGGTATTAAAACTCCCTTTAACTGACATCTCTTCCACTGAACTTGTACAGAAAGTGATGATATGAAGATGATTATGTTTATCGCTTTCACTCAGAGATCATTGTCTGAGGGTCATGTTGTACAGTTCACGATGCCCCGGGTTGCAATCAGGAGGTTTAACAGTGATGTGCCAAACAGTTGTCTGTGGTGTTCTATATGATCATCACAGAACATCACACATAACTGGTCAAATTGTATCGCCAGTAGGATATTTGTATATTATACTATATATTAGCAGCATAACTTTATGATGCAATTAAAAACATTCCCCATCCCCCTGAATACCAATCATATTACATATCTGGGTATTAAATTCTCTTCCCAGTTGTCTGTTATTCAAAAATAAATAGTCATCCAATTATTAAAACAATAAGCGACGAACTTCATTGATGGACAAATTTACCCCTTATGCTCTTTGGACAAACTGCAATAATTAAAATGAGAATATTACCTAAACGAAATTATTTGTTTTCAATTATTCCAGCGCCACCAACCTGTCTAAAATCTTTGGACAACATCATAACTTGATTCTACTGGAAAAATAAATCACATAGACTCAAACTCACAACATTACAGAACTGTAGTTGATTATTGCAAATCAACTATAATATGGTATAAAATGGATAAAACTTAGTATATCAGACAGAATATGGATAGACATATAGCAAACATTATGCAAAGATCTAAAAGTCAGACTTACCATTTATCAGTCAAATCAATTAAAGAACATTCATGATCAACAATTTGTGGGTGGCCATGATACTAACAGCCTGGTGGAAATTTCACAAGATATCAAACTCCAGACTCACATAAACATAACACTGCTTTCATGTCACTTCCACAAGTAGCCCAAACATAAGATATAGAAAGCAGGTAAGAGCAACTATCAGTTCAGAGACATTAAACTCACCTGCATCCATATCAGTATTATAAACATTCCTAATACAAAAAAACTATCACATAAGATATACAAACTAATAATGAAATCAAATCGCATAATTACTCTCCCATCGAGACAATGGGAGGAAGATTTATTACTAGCTCCCGACGCCACAGTTTGGATTAAAATGTGTAATAATAATTACCACATGACAGCAACACTAACCTACAATGCATTCAGTACAAAATAATACATAGATTACATTATACTACACATTGGATGTTTAAAATTGGTTTCACAAGCTCAGCAATCTGTACATACTTTACTCCAAAGACAGCTGACGATTACATTCACATCGTGTGGCAGAGCACACCTATCAAGCAATTTTGGCAATAAGTAATCACACACATGTCCCATGATTTAAATAACCCTATCCATCCAACACCATCTTTATGTCTCCTAGGAGACATGTCATCAACCAATGTGACAATAGAAAAAAAACAGGATAATATATATATAACATTATTAATTGCAAATACAAACATACTCATGAATTGGAAAACAAAAAATAATATTAGTGTCACCGAATGGAAAAATCTATTGATAGACTACATATCAATGGAAAAAAAATCTCAGAATGAATCAATAAGAACCAATAACCTAGACTGGACTCCTTTGATAAAAAGTTTACAGAGCTAATCCATAAATGATAAATATCCCAATCTAGTACGTGTACATATACAGTGCACTCGCACATAGCCTCTCTCTCTCTCTCTCACACACACACACACACACACACACACACACACACACGCAGACGCACACAAGCAGTCACACACGAACACACACACACACACACACACACACACACACACACACACAAACACACACACACACACACACACACACACACACACACACACACACACACACACACACACACACACATTCCCGTAATGGTGCAGGTGGCTAATACTTAAAATACTCTATCTGCATTTCCCGTTTGTCTGTTTCGTCTCTGTTCGTCTTATTTTTCCTCTCTCCCCTATTCCCGTTTCCCCCACGTTATTTATGTCTGTTCATACGTTTTATACACCCGATATAGTTGGACACAGTGAGAAGTTAGAAATAAATAATGAATAAATAATAAAGTTCTAAAGGTCCTCCGATGGGCGGAAATCAATTGATATATTTATTTCTCCAGATTTCTAACTCGGAGAGAAAAAGACGTCCTTTTACAAATCGCACCTCGTTGTGGAACTCTACTAAGGTTTACAATCCAGGCGATTATTTTTAACCTCAAAGAACATAGGCCTGCTCCAAGGCAAACTGATTTCATCCCATTAATTAACTTTAATGCGATGTTTTTTGCCGAGCATTAGGCTAAAGAAAATGAATGTTGCTGCGTTTATCAAACTAAAAGTATTTATTCTGAGCCATGCGTTAAATGATTCAGTGTGAGCAGCATATGGACGATTTTTGGAAAATGCTGTGACTAGGTAATATTTTGAAATATAAGGCGTTGTTAAAGCCTCTCATTCACGCTATTAACGTTATAAGTTAAAATAATTGAATAATTCATGAATAAATAAATAGCGTTTGTATAATATTTAAAAATAAACATTTACGTAAAAGCACTCTTACGTAACAACCAAGTTGTCATGTATTTGAATCTAAAGCTAAAGTGTTGCTTTGATCGCTTTGGTCGGTCGACACTTGCCTGGCTCTGTTGAATTGCTGTTTCAAACTGTTTTATAATTCGTGCAGTTAGATCATTTGGTTAAATCATTTACGATTTTATTTTATTCATTTACTACTTTCGACTAGGATTTCCAGAAAGGTTGACCGACGATCCTCACGAAAATGAATCCAAGTGCTCCAAGTTCGCAGATGACTTCGTTGTACGTGGGTGACCTTCATCCAGACGTTACCGAGGCCATGCTATACGAGAAATTCAGTCCTGCTGGCGCAATAGTCTCCGTACGGATTTGCAGGGACGCGATGACCCTCCGCTCACTTGGATACGCATACGTGAACTTTCAGCAGCAGGCAGATGCTGAGCGTGCTTTGGACACTATGAACTTTAACATCATCAAAGGCAGACCTGTGCGAATTATGTGGTCCCAGAGAGACCCCTCTCTGAGGAAGAGTGGAGTTGGCAACATCTTCATCAAGAACCTTGACAAGTCTATTGACAGCGAAGCTCTTTACGACACATTCTCTGCCTTTGGGAACATCCTTTCCAGCAAGGTGGTGTGTGACGAGAATGGCTCTAAGGGCTACGGCTTTGTGCACTTTGAGACCCGTGAGGCTGCGGAGAGAGCAATTGAGAGACTTAATGGCATGTTGCTCAATGACCGCAAAGTGTTCATTGGCCACTTCAAGTCTCGCAAGGAGCGAGAGGCTGAGATGGGGGCCAGGGCCAAAAAGTTCACCAATGTGTACGTCAAGAACTTTGGAGAGGACATGGACGACGACAAGCTGAAGGAGATCTTCAGCAAGTTTGGCCAAACGCTGAGCACTCGCGTCATGACCGACGAGAGCGGCAAGTCCAAGGGCTTTGGCTTTGTGAACTTCGAGAGGCACGAGGATGCCCAGAGGGCTGTGGATGAGATAAATGGGAAGGAGCTGAATGGGAAGAAGGTGTATGTGGGTTATGCCCAGAAGAAAGGCGAGAGGCAGACAGGGCTGAAACGAAAGTTTGAGCAGACGAAGCAGGACGGTATGACTCGCTACCAGGGAGACAACCTGTACGTCAAGAACCTAGACGACGGTCTGGACGACGCGCGTCTACTTAAGGAGTTCTCTCCGTTCGGGACCATCACAAGTGCCAAGGTGATGATGGAGGGCGGCCGCTCCAAAGGGTTCGGCTTCGTGTGTTTCTCCTCGCCGGAGGAGGCAGCCACGGCCATGACGGAGATGAATGGGCGCGTTGTAGGCACCAAGCCGCTGTACGTGGCTCTGGCGCAGCGCAAGGAGGAGCGGCAGGCCCACCTCTCCAACAAGTACATGAAGCGCACGGCCAGCGTGAGTGCCTTGCCCAACCTCGTGCTCAACCCCTACCAGCCTGCCCCGCCCTCCGGCTACAACATGGAAGCCATTCCACAAGCTCAGAACTGGCCTGCCTACTGCGCAAGCAGCCAGCTGGCACAACTCCTCCCCAGCCCTTGCTGGGCCATGCAGTGCGTCCACCCACAGCAAGTCCAGGATATGCCGAGTGCCATCGGTCCAGCCGCATCCTGCCCGCAGGCCTTCAGCGCCATCCGACCAACCACCGCCTGCCAGGTCCCACGCACGATGGCCTATCAGACCATGGCATCTGAGGCTCCGGGGACAGGGATGGCCAGCGCGGAAGCTGCCAACAAGGCGTCGCTGGTGAGAGCAGTACCACAGTACAAAACCACCTCAGGCGTTCACAGCCCACAGCAACACCTGGGCACACAGCCCTTAGATATAAATGTCGAACTTACCATTTATCAGTCAAATCAATTATAAAACATTTATGTTTCTCAACCCACAGCAGCACCTGGGGGCAGAGCTCCAGGTGCCCGTGCAGCTGGCTGCGGTCCATGTGCAGGGTCAGGAACCTCTCAGTGCCTCCATGCTGGCTGCTGCACCTCCACAGGAGCAGAAGCAGATACTGGGTGAGCGTCTGTTTCCCCTGATCCAGAACATGCAGCCCACCCTTGCAGGGAAGATCACGGGTCTGTTCCTGGAACTGGACAACTCGGAGCTACTGCATATGCTGGAGTCTCCTGAGTCTCTGCACCCTAAGGTGGATGAGGCAGTCGCTGTGCTCCAGGACCAGTGCGCGCAGGAAGCCGCTCAAAAACTTTAACCAGTGCTGCGCTTCTGGCTGTCTAATGGAAGAATAAGCAGTAAAAAAAATTAACATTTTAACTGAAAAAAATAAACATTGAAACTGAAATGCATTGAACATTGAAATATTTTTGCCATGTCTGTAGACATCAAGCCTGTAAGGGTTGGCACCAGGCCGAGGCCCCCTCGACCAGAGGGAGGCGTCGAGTCAACCACGCCACTGATCAGGATCAACACCCAACAGCTGGGCTAGACCTTATATAAGCCCAGTGACCCAGTCATTCAGTGCTGGGTTTTTGTTAAAGTTTTGAGCCAAGCTCCTAGCCGGTAACTCTGGGTATTGAGGTCTGTGAGCCCTTGTGCTATGCCTCTTTTCTGTTCTGCGAGGGTGTCAGTGTTTTTACACGTCCCCTCCCTTCTCCAGTTTTCCCCTCTCGAGTCTGTCTCTCTCCTGAGGCTTCCCTTAGCCATTCAAGTTTCTCCCCGTTTTCTGGTTTTGTTTGGGAACTTTTAGTTCGAGTTTTCCCCAGTGCATCGGGGTTGCCATTTCTTTCCGTGGCGTTCTTTGTTCTCCCCTTTTCCACGCTCACCGAGGTGTTTCGTTTTTTCCTCTTGTTTTGCTTGATCCAAGCTCTAACTGTTCTGCACACGAGCCCACCATTGTTAGAGTGTGGCTGCTTACCCAGTAAGCTATTGGTGTCCTCACCTAGCTGACCTGGATTCAAAACCACCTTACAAAGTCCAGGCCTTGGTTATTCTAAGCTTAAAATGAAAACGACAGAAAAAGGTAAAATCATTTCAAGTTTGGTTTATTTGTCGCATACATAGTCATACACAGTATAACTCACAGTGAAATGGTTGAGTGCTCTGTCCAATCTGAGGAAAAAGAAAAACAGGGGTGCATAGAGAAATATATTCTATATATATACAAAAATATATTAATAGTGCATGTACAATATATATATATATATATATATATATATATATATATATATATATATATATATATATTATGTTTATATGTACAATGTATATATGGATATTTATATATGTTTGTACAGAATGTACAGTCCCATCTTGCAATTGGCATATTTACAGTTATATGTTACATGGTGGTAATTGAACATATTACAGTTATATTGAACATATTACAGTTATTTCTATTACATATTACAGATTTTGACATGAACAGCTGATCATTTTTTTGTTTTTATTCCTCTTAAAGTTTGAATGTTCAGATTGTCAGTTCTTACAGGTCATAGCTGATCATTAGATAAGTGTATTGGGTTGCATTAATATAAATGTAAAGATCAAAAAAACAAAACCCCACAGTGTAGCTTAAAATAGAGAATAATTCTGTAATATTCCTTTATGTACAACACAATTTCAAATGACCTTATTAACAAACCAGTAAAGACAGGACGAGAAGCAAAGGTCACTTACACGTATTAAATCTTGAAGCAAACAAACTGCAGCTGCAAGTGCCACACTGCCATCCAGTTCCACTCTCTGGTCTGGCGACGGTCATATTACAGGAGCAACGAGAGGCTGCCAACAGTTTCTTTTAGCTTGTCTACTGAGACGGTGAAACTGGCCAACCAGGTGAAAAGCATTGTGAAGGAGAAACGACTTCGACTGCCGACGTGGGAAAGTAGCAGTCAGAGCAGGTCTATTGGAGCAGTGCGATGGACTCTGCCCAACAATGGGCTGCAAGCCCACATCTCTGCACATAGCAACAGTATGTGGTTCCTAGGTGCCCAGTCGGCTAGTTTTAAAGTTCAATTCAAATATTAAATAAAAATGCAGACTTCAGAATTGGTTAAATAGCATAACTGTGCACGTACTTTATTGTAGGTTAACATTAACACGCATTATTGAGGCACCCTCTGGAGAATGTCTAAAAATCAGAGAACCCACATTTTCATACATTTTTCAGTAGTGGTTATGTATTCACCCCACATTCCTTTACATATTTGCGTTTGTCTTCACGTCCATTGCATCCAAACCATACATTTGTCAATATATGCAAAGTAATATAAAACACCCACACCAGTTGGAACCTGTTAACACCACATTCCAAGAGATTTCTCTTGACCTTATCCTAAAGAGATGGTCCTGAGCCTGATGGAAATAATATCTCATACTTGTAAGTGTGCTGGAGCCTATCCACCATCCTTTGCAGAAGCCTGCAGAGGCCTTTACAGAGGCCTCTGCCCTGTACACAAATCATTCTGAAAGGACACATACCATTCTGTGATTATGTTATTAATATGTCTAATTCAATGTTAAACCTCTGTTCTCTTTTTATTACCTCAAGCACCAGACCTGAGGAATTTGCACGGTCTCAAGGAGTGCGTGAAGTTTATCGCTCAGTGGAAACAAGAGGTGGAGCGTGTCTGTAAGCCTGACGAGGGCGCTGCAGCTGCATCCAGTAGCAGTAATGGCTGCGGTGGAACCGTACACCCCCACACTGTTGCCAGCACATTTTTCAGTGGGCCAGCCGTCTCAAAGCTGTTGATACATTGTTCAGTCCACGTGAAGGGCAGCAGGAGAGAGGAAGTGAAGGACCTAGACAGTGAAGGAGACCAAGCAGAGAAACACTGAATGGGCTAAAGAACTCCAGACAGTCTCAGAGCGGTGCGGCATGATGAGGGCAGAGTTGGCACAGAATTTCAGGCAGCTGGAGCTTAAGAAGAAGCTGGAACCCATGCTGCCTGTCCTGGACTTCATCGCATGGTCTCTACTCAAACATAACCAGGATGTAGTTTCACAGCTTTGGGTCCTCAGTAAACAGCGATCCTGGAGAACTTCAAAATCCATTCCAAATTCATTGTGGAACTGGATCTGCAGTGCTGTGGATGAGGTCACATTGGACCCCATGACCAAACATGCGTGGCTGCTGCTGTCTGATGACTGTAAGAGGGTTCAGGAGTACCTGACTAAGATGAAAGTTCAGTTCACCTCCCAGCGCTTTGACACTTGGCCCTGTGTGCTGGGCTGGGAGGACTTCTCTTCCAGCTGTCTTTCTATAACTCACAAATCTAGACATTTATTGGAAACGTCCGGGAGAAGCTGTAACCCCTCTTTGTACTGCTAGATGGCCGCACTCTCATGACACTGCACTCATCAAAAGCAGCACCAGAGACGCACTGAGTCATATTCCCGAACGCACCTCTCAGGCCAGCTTATTTGCACATTTTGTCGTAAAACTTAAGATGTCTGTTTTAATAAATTACCAAAAACTTTTTTTCAAAATCAAAGTATTTGTAGCTACAGAAAAACATGGCTAATCACAAAAATGAGAAATAACGTCACTGATATTTGCAACATGTGTTTCTAACATGCACAGGCTCTTGAGGAGCACCTAAACCCTCACACAGGGGTGTCTGCTTGTCATAGTACTGTAAGGAAGGGCTTTGGCGAAACAGGCCACAGAAAGCAGCATATGAGAATCCACACAGGTGAAGAACCCTTTAGCTGCCCAGTATTTCAGAAGCAGTTTGTGCAGGCGGGTAATGAGCCGCATTCGTACCCATTCATATAGGATGTTGGGAGCAAAACGGTTAAAGACTTGAAAAGTATGTTAACAATCAGTTAACAATCAGATTACTGTTGTTAGGTTGTTAACAATAGAGTAATAAATGGCTAATATGCTTCTTCCCAGTTATGCCTTTGCTTGATCGATTTTGGTCTGATTTGGTGCTTGTCTGGGCAAGTGTGATAAAAAGTATTTTTTCGTTTGTTTTTCATTTAGTTCCTTTTTATATCGTGTTCTGTTCCATTTTATATGTTGTCTATTATCCCTTTAAAGTCTGTCAAATTAATCAAATGTGAAGATTTCACTCTGTTCAGATTTGATTGAAAAAGAGACCAACCACTCCCTGCATCTTTCATTTTGCATATACAGTGCATTTGCAGTTAACCGTTTCTTGTTTGTATTAATCCCGTGTGATTCTTGTGAGTGCCGTTAGTGTTCTGTGTTAAATGTTAATAAATGTACGTCCCAGACGTTGGAGTCTGTGCGTCCTGCCCCTCACCCTGCGGCACTCGGGCCACCCCTCGTTACGCTACTGTTGCAACTCAAGAGCGAAGCACCATTTTAAAGTCTGGTTTCCTTTCTCTGTCTCACTTTCTGAAATTTTTATGTCTGTGTTTTTTTAAACTTAAAAATAGAAAGGATATTAAAACTCCCTTTCACTTAATGGCCTCTCATCCAATGAGCTGTTAGAGAAAGTAATGATAGTTAGATGAATATGTTTATAGATTTCACTCCGAGAACGTTGTCTGAGGTTAATATTGTACAGTTCATGATGCCCAGGGTTGCAATCAGCATGTTTAACAGTGATGTGCCACACAGTTGTCTGTGGTGTTCTCTATGACCATCACAGAGCATCACACATAACTGGTAAAATTGTATCTCAATTAGTATATTTGTATATTATACTATTGCAGCAGCATAACTTTATGATGCAATTAAAAAACATTCCCCATCCCTCTGAATGCCAATCACATTACATATCTGGGTATTAGATTCTCTCTGCAGTTGTCAGTTATTCAAATTTAATATCATTCCAGTTTTTAAAACAATAAGTGACAAACTTCATTGATGGACAAATTTGCCCCTTATACTCTTTGGAAGAATTGCAACAATTAAAGGGATAATGCCTAAGATAAACGATTTGTTTTCAATTATTGCTATCCAGCTCCAGCAACCTGGTTTAAACCTTTGGACACCATCATAACTGGAAAAATAAATCACAAAGAATCAAACTCACAATGATACAGAACTGTAGTTGATTATTGCAAATAAACTACAATATGTAATACAATGGATTAAACCCAGTATATCAGACAGAATATGGATAGACATAGAACAAACATTATGCAGAGATATAAAAGGCAGACTTACCATCAAGCAAATCAATTAAAAACATCCATGTTTCAACTGTTTGACAGAGGCCATAACTCTAACAGCCTGGTGGAAATTCCACAAGATAACAAAGAACTATTCATTCTCGTATTTGGAACAATCAAGACTTTACCTTCAACAACAACAAAAATTATTAAACTTTACACCTTGGATAGAAAAAGGCAAACATATTCCTCATAACACTACTTTCATGTCACTTCCACAAGTATCCCAAAAGTATGATATAGTAAGCACCCAAATGACCAGCAACACTAATCTACAATGCATTCACTACAAAATAATGCATGGAGTACATTATACTACACATAAGATGTTTAAAATTGGTTTCATGGACCAGCCCCTTCATACATGAGGTCAATGGTCAAAGCCCGATCTGTACCTCGAGTACTTCGAACCTCAAGTACGGCTCGGCTTGAAATACCTTGCTTCGGGTCTCATGGACGACAAGCATCGAGACTATTTTCTGTCCTGGCTCCAAGATTATGGAATGAACTCCCGCTTGCTGTCCGGACAGCAGAGTCCTTTGCAGTCTTCAAACCCAGACTGAAGACCCATTTATTTGCAGAATATTTAAAGGACAACTGACACTGCTCCCTTATTGACTGACCAATTTAATACTTATTGTAGGGCATTTATGCTTTTTAACAAACTCTAGCACTTATTGTTTATAGCATTTATCATTGTTTAAGACAGACCTTATGTATTTTGCACTTCTAAGTATTAGCATTTATCCCTGTATTCTACAGTATTCTTGTTCATTGGTATGTTTAATTCTAACCTACTATACTGTACTTGGACATATTCTATGAGTAAATGACAAAGCACTTTTGTAAGTCGCTCTGGATAAGAGCGTCTGCTAAATGCCGTAAATGTAAATGTAATTGTTTCACAAGCTCAGCAATCCTACTTACATACTGTCACGATACGGCCCCTGCTTCCAAACGTCTCCTTGTTTGTATGTGTGTGTGTCAGTTAGGTGAGTAAGGGACTGCAGTGTCCTGGACCTGAATGCCTTTGAGAGGCAGGTGGAGCTGGTCCTCCTTGGGGGGGCTTTCAGAGAAGCGTCGTTGTCCTATGAGGACACTCCCTCCGTGAAGTCTCGCAGCCCCAGAACTTAAAGCGCCTACGCCTAAGCCTCGTAAAGACAAGGAGGCAACGTCACCAGTGCCCACCCCTGAAACGGACAAATCAGCTGGTGCGCTTCCGGACCTGCGGGCGACAAATCGTGAGCAGCCGCCTCCACCCAAGCCATCGAGGGAAGATCCCGCCCAGCCGGTCCAACCCAGCCGAAGATAGGAAGACTGGCTGGAGCTCCTGATGATAACTTCCCTGGACTGTTTAGTAATTCCTTATAGGAAGACTGGCTGGAGCTCCTGATGATAACTTCCCTGGACTGTTTAGTAATTCTTTATGTAGTCCTGATCACATACCTATCCTGATCACCGCACCTATCCCTGTCTCAAATATTGCCCACACCTGAGTCCTATTCCCCTCATTACCAACCCCTTTAATAAGCTTCTCCTCATCGCATACTAGTCGCGAAGTATTGCTTTCCTATATGGCGTACGAGCGTTTCCTCATCCTGTGTGGTTTCCTGGTTATTGACTCCTGCCTGCTTTCTAGACCTCGTCTCCTGCCTGACCCTCCGTCACCTCCTGAACGCCACCCCGTGTACGAGCCCGGACCGACCCGACCACGCTTACCTGTCTTACTACACGTATTAGTACGGCTGCTAAAAAAAGACCTCTGCAACCGGACCTATATTTAACAGCATATCAGTAGGATAGTAGTAATACTGTAGTAATAGGTTTCTAAAAATGTATTATATGCACTATTTTTACAGCCTCTGAAAAAACATTTGAGGGTTAAGCTGAAATGTTAACACTTTCCTATTTATGTTCGCTGTATAAAATAAAATAAGTGCATGTGACTACAGTGAACAAGGAATATGTTGTCAATATTTAGATAGATGACAGCATGACAGATTTAGGACATTAACAAATATGTTATTTTATCTGCCCATCACAGCATATAATTGAAAGAAAATCATTATGGTTCAGTTGCTCTTCATTAGTTCTTTATTTTTGCATCATATTAATTGTTAATAATTTGCTAATGATAAGAAAAGTTTCTGCGTTTTCATTACGAAATAATGTCATTTGATCATATTTATAATGCCTTAAGGCCATTTCAAATTTAACAGTAATGGATTTTCAGTGTAAATTTGCATTCCTGCAAAAATAAAGGCCTGTATTTTCAATGTTTAAACATATGAGCTCCGAATGGTCAAATTACGGAGCAGTAGATGGTTTTGTATACTCGGGGCTCCCTACCTCGGGAGAGCCAAACATTTATTTTATTCTTTTTCTTATTAAATTACTCTCTTAATAACGTCTGACTTCCTGTTTGTTCAAAATTCCACAACATGCGTCATTATTACGCTGCAGAAAAAAGACCGCCATATTTGTAGCCCCAGAATGTGAAAAGGCGTCATTTTCTATGCAAACGAATGAATAAACACCATGCCATGCCTTGCTGTATCCCCTCTTTGCAGCGCTGGACAGACACACTCATGACACTGTACTCATCAAAAGCAGCACCAGAGACGCAATAAGTCATATCCCGCTACACACCTCTCAGGCCAGCTTGTTTGCACGTTTTGTCATAAAACTTAAAATGTCATTTGTTGCCATTATATATAAAATTACCTATTTAAAAAAATAAATAAATCAAAAGTACTTGTGGCTAGAGAAACACGTGGCTAATCACCTAAAATAAATAATGTCAGTGATGTTTGGGGCAGGTGTTTCAAATGTGCCCAGACTCTTGAGAAGCACCTAAACGCTCACACAAGGGTGTCCGCTTGCCATAGTGCTGCAAATACTGCAGGAAGGGCTTTGGTGAAACAGGCCACATGGAGGAACAGAAGACAATCCACACAATTGAAGAACCCCGTAGCTGCCCAGTATGTCAGAATCCACACGGGAGAAGAACCCTGTAGCTGCCCAGTATGTCAGAAGCAATTTGTGCAGGTGGGTAATGAACCACATTTGTACCCATTCGTATGTTGGGAGCAAAACAGTTGAAGACTTGAACAGTATGTTAACAATCAGTTAAAATTACTGTTGATATCAAGAAAACAATGGCTAATATGTTTCTTAACAGCTATGTCATTGGTTGATCTATTTTTGTCAGATTTAGTCTTGTGTTAAAGTCTTCCTTTGTTTTTGTTCCTTTTCATATAGTTGTTTATTCCTTTTTGTCTAGTGATGTCCATTATCCATTTAAAATCTGTCAAATTAAACAAATGTGAAACGAATTCCATAGTATTCAGATTTGATTGCAAAAGAGACCAACCACTCCCCGTATTTTGAATTTTGCATATACAGTATATGTGCAGTTCCAGCCTAGTCCATTGATCCAAAATCTGGCCCAGATGTATCTGTTGACTGCAAATTTGAATGATTTCTGTGCTCTGCAGCAAAGGAGCGTTTGGTTACTATCTGATGGATTAAAATAGGCTTGTTGGTAGCAAAGACATCACTAAAGTGTACAGAGCAAAGGTACTCCAGGACCAGGATGGGTAAGTAGCAGCTTGATCAGTGGAATCTTCTGTGAGACGTAACAGGATTTCGGTCTTAAATGTAATGTTAGATCAAGTGAAAAACTTTAGTGGATTGAAATACAGATAAATAAATCCACTAAAAGTGCATCTGCATCATTGGTTAAAAAGTTGTTCTGCTAGTTGTCTGATTTTGTTCCAGTAATCTAATGTTTCCTGGCACTAGGTGGTTCAAGATTATATTGGTGTTTGCTTTATTTCTGTGATTTTTTTAACCATAGTCTGCTTGTTTATACTGTCTACCAAATGCAATACTGAGTAGTGAAACACTGACACAATCCCTTTTGGCGTCAGACATTTGTAATAATTTCAATAATCTACAGTTGTAAGTCAAGAGGGCAGCACCATTTTAAAGTCTAGTTTCCTTTCTCTGTCTCACTTTCTGGAATTTTTCCATCTGTGTTTTTATTAAAGTTAAAAATGGAAAGGGTATTAAAACTCCCTTTCACTGACCTCTCTTCCACTGAACTTGAAGAGAAAGTGATGATATGAAGATGATTATGTTTATCGTTTTCACTCAGAGATCATTGTCTGAGGGTCATGTTGTACAGTTCACGATGCCCCGGGTTGCAATCAGGAGGTTTGACAGTGATGTGCCACACAGTTGTCTGTGGTGTTCTATATGATCATCACAGAACATCACACATAACTGGTCAAATTGTATCTCCAGTAGTATATTTGTGTATTATACTATATATTAGCAGCATATCTTTATGATGCAATTAAAAACATTCCCCATCCCCCTGAATACCAATCATATTACATATCTGGGTATTAAATTCACTTCCCAGTTGTCTGTTATTCAGAATAAATAGTCATCCAATTATTAAAACAATAAGCGACGAACTTCATTGATGGACAAAGTTGCACCTTATACTCTTTGGACAAACTGCAATAATTAAAATGAGAATATAACCTAAACGAAATTGTTTGTTTTCAATTATTCCAGCGCCACCAACCTGTCTAAAATCTTTGGACAACATCATAACTTGATTCTACTGGAAAAATAAATCACATAAAATCAAACTCACAACATTACAGAACTGTAGTTGATTATTGCAAATCAACTACAATATGGAATAAAATGGATAAAACCTAGTATATCAGACAGAATATGGATAGACATAGAGCAAACATTATGCAAAGATCTAAAAGTCAGACTTACCATTTATCAGTCAAATCAATTAAAGAACATTCATGATCAACAATTTGTGGGTGGCCATGATACTAACAGTGTGGTGGAAATTCCACAAGATATCAAACTCCACACTAACATAAACATAACACTGCTTTCATGTCACTTCCACAAGTAGCCCAAACATAAGATATAGAAAGCAGGTAAGAGCGGAGCAGTCAATGTGCCTAATATGACTGCAAAAGCCTGGCAGGACAGGAGGTATTCCTGCTTCTGCTAATCAGCAAAAGGAAGCTCCTGGCAAAGTGACGTGGACTGCAAAAAAATCACCAGGAAGGTCAAGCTACAAATGCCAGAGAGGAGCAGGGAGCACCAAAAGTTCCATAGCATCCTGCGGAAAGAGTACCACATAAGCATGGAAACAGTACAGCAACCCATGGTATGAGCATGGACAGATGAGGAAGAGCTGCTAGAACAGTACGTCCCCAATAAGCAGGCAGGATGTGGATCCGTCTCACTATTTCATCGGCAGAAATGCAGGAGCAGGTGATAATACTCCTGGGCCCAGCACTCTTCAACCTGGGTACTTTAAGGAGAACACGGCAGCCTCCCAAAAGTGATACAAAGTCCCAAAATGGCTATTACTTGTGCTGAATAACAGTATGAAGGACAAATCTACCCCTGTCCAAAGTTTAATTGATTTAACTGAATGCCAACTATACTACCACCATCAATCTGTGTAAGGTGTACTTGCAAGTGCCTTTAGCACCAAAAGCAAAAGAACTCAGTGTTTTCAAAACATTTCATCCAAGCATCATCATGTGAAATGTTGTTCTTTTCGGAAATTCTTCATCTAAATATGGTTGTGTTGCTAATGAGATCATATTATTTGTTACTCTTTAAACCTTATTATTCCTTTAAGATTCAAAGTCTACTGTGTTAGGAAACCTATGTGAGAATATAAAATGTATAATGTATTGTAGATTGTCATTGTCATAAATAATTGTCATTATAAAGGCAGCTGAATATAAACAAATATAAAGCAAAAAGGTTCATATGGTCATTTTTATTATTAAATTAAAACATAGTAATACTTAAATAATTGCTATCTGCCCTTGGGTCAATCATGGAAAGGATTAATTAGATGTGTTCTGTAATGTGTTAAATCCTCTCGATAAATGCATAGCTTTAGCTATATCATAAAACATATGATGAGTCCTTTTCTCATTATTACTTGTGTACAACAAAAGTTTGTGTGACAAGCAGCAACATGTATATTTGCCAATTTATGAAAACGGGAGTATGCGCAGTGGGAGAGTAAATATCTTTTAAAATGACTCTCAATTAATGGCAATGCATTTACAATAAGTCTCTTGCCACAATAACAACACTGTCTGGATTTGCCATCAGCTGGTTGATTGCAGCATCGTGCAGCCTGCAGCCTAGCATTTGTTTGCAGGGGAACATACACTGCCATAATTATTACCATAATGAATTTTTTAAGGAGAAAGAATAGTCTGTACATTAATGTTAAAAATTCCAGATCCAGATAGCAGTGTTTATGTATGTCAGTGGCTGTGCACCAGTACTTGTGAATGTACACACACAAACCTCACCCTTTGGGTCTTCCCCAAGTCCCCTGTCCTGTTCACTAAGAGCAACCAGCTAACTTGATAGCAGTGTGACTCAATAATAATAATAATAATAATAATAGTAATAATAATAATAATAATAATAATAATATGGCGCTTCCATGCACATCAGCAAGCAAATAGGAACACTAGCACTTGCATGAAATTAAGCATATTAGCATTTCAGAAGGCAGATTATTTAGCCTGCTAAAATAGCAGGTGTGGCAGCAAATGTCTGTTCAAAACACTATGCCACAGGTATGAGTATCATGTATTTGATATAGTATGATTGTTCATGTTTGTAAATTTAAAGCTTACAAATGCTGTATTTACAGTGTATTGCAGGTTATTAAAATGTGGCAGTAATTATTAGGATATAGAGAATTGTAGTGTTTAAACAAATCATTATGTCAGAAGTATGTTTAGGGGAGAATACACCCTGACCCACCCAGAGTTAACACACACTTACCTTACATTATTGATCATAAACTTGAATAGCTACAATACTGTCTGCTAATCATGCAGTTTGAAGTTTGCAAAGTGTGTACCCAGACAAAATCTGTGTTAAAACTTTCCTTTAACACTGAGTCATACATGAGTCAGACATGATTCTGAATAAATGAATGAATGAAAAAATGAAAAGCCTTATTTCATTTCAAACTGCACTTCAGGAACACTGAGCTCAAGTTCTGAGGAAACTTCCCTGCATATTTTCAGGGGTTTTCTGCCTCACCATGCCTGAATCACCTCATAAGGAGCTTGATAATGAGGAGACAGGGTGACTGAGGCAGTGAACACTCCTCACTGAGCATACTGGCTTCCAAGAGCTGGAGCTGGGAAGACCTATAGGTCTGTGACACACACTCCCACCCAGTCCTGATACTAAGAAGGTGGAACCTACAGGCTAATATGCAGCTGCCTGTGCATCAATAGGCGTCTGGGGTGTCCATCACTCAGGGAGGCGTGGCTGAAGGCGTGGCCTTGCAGACTCTGAGAGCTGGCTGAGGTAATCTCTAAAGGAGAGAGTAGTCACCAATAATCATGGAAATGTAGCCATAACTGTACAGTATATTTCACAGCCATGTATATTACATATCACAGACCAGGCTTACCAGAATAAATATTCCACACATACAGCTCATATATATCTCTGTGTGTGTGTGTGTGTGTGTGTGTGTGTGTGTGTGTGTGTAAAAACATGCTCCTGTTTTAGTCTCAACACAGACAGATATACATGTAGGAGTAGCAAACTGAAGTAAGAGCTCACCTTCACCAGTACATAGTCTCCAGCTTTAACAGTGACAGGGTTGGTATCCGTGGGATAAGAAAGCAAATCCTTTCTTGGAAAAATAACCTTCACATTCCCATCATTCCGACCACAAAGATCTTGAGATGACTTCTTACTTTCCTGCAGAAAACAGACTCAGTCAAGCAAAAACAGCAGATAACATTTGTACAATATAAAAGGCTTGACTAAGCACTGTAGCAGACAAATTCTCTCCTGCTCTTACATTGCCTCCAGATACCATGCCACAACGTCTCACTAGTGTTATCCAAACCAAGGGTGGTTATTCCCACTGTTATGTAGATGGTCATAAAATTCTGTTATCAGTGTGTATATTGGTAGATCCAATCTCAGCATGACTGGTAGCGCATATTAACACACAAGTGGCAAACACCTTGTGGTAGTTTTCTGTGCATTCGCCAGGCATGTCCTCAAAAGAAGGACACTAACAAGAATCAAAATTAACTAAGACCCCAATCTTCAAACAGTTATTGATGGCAGGTAATACACTAAAGACCACAAGCACAGGGAAACCAGTCATTGGGATTTCCCGGTACCAAAGATGTGAACTGCTCTCAACACTTCAAAAATAACAAAAAGCTCAAAGCATCCAAAACAGACACAATGCTATGCCTAACCAGGGAAGGGTTTCAAATGAAAGGGCCACAGAAACCCATGCGGCAATCGCAAACTAACACCACAAACGGGAAAGTGACCATACAACTCAAATAGACTAAAATAGACCAAACAATGCCCTAAATACATAAACACATAAACTCTATTTGCCCTCCAGAAAAGAACAAAGCCAAAACCAAAATGAAATGCCAAAAGGTGCTAGGGCTGAGCTGATAGACAATGCCATTGTTCATCATCGTTGTCAGACAGACCTCATGATGTTGATCCAGCAGGTCTAAATAAGATAAGGGAGGAGAATTTACTGCAACTATTTATTTTCTTGCAGAAATCTAGTTAAATCGATATGCAAAACATGATGACCAAGACACACAGATGCAGCAATCCCAAATTATTAACAGCAGAAGTGCTCCAAACACAGTTGTAACACAGCATGGCTTCAACCCACTGCAGTACTCACTCCCTCCACTAGGACAAGCTGTTTGCTGTCGATGAAACTGGTGTTGACCTTAGCCGCATCTTCTCGGAATGTAAAGATAAGCTCCTCCAGGCGACAGCTTCTTCACCTCAGCTGGGATATCGTCCCCGAGACGGTGGTATGCCTGAGTTTTCTGTGGGTGTGGTACACACATCTTCATGTCAGAAGGTAAAGCCCAACTGGCAGCCACAAGACCCTTTCAATTCTCCAAATGATAATAGACAATGGTGAATTTCTTGATAGAACCATCACATGAACCAGGGAGAATGTCTGTTTTTTGATAGTGTTAAACACAATGACAAAATAGGATCTCACCTTCCTCATGCTGTAGGCAAACAGGAAGGCTACATTATAGCCCACTTCCCTGATCAAAGAGACCGACTGCTGGTGGTCCTCCTCTGTTTCCCCACAGAAGCCTGTGATGAAGTCACTGCTCAGACTGACCCCTGTAAAAAGAAATTATACATAGATATTTATTCACACAAGACCTATTATAGCTACAATAATTTTATAATTACATACTGAATGTTTGGTAATGATAGGACACCTGGTATTATCTTTCGAATGTTTTCCACAAGCTCAAGGTAGGCTTCCCTAGTATACCTATGAAAACATCCCAGAGCATGATGACTTAAAGTGAGAACTAAGTTTTAACACATGAGACATCAAGAGATTTGAGATAAGCAGGCTAATCTCTACTGTGCTTGTGGTGAGTGCTGTCGTTCTAGGAGCGTTTCTCACCCACGCCTCATGGTCTGTAAGACTCTGCTGCTGCCGCTCTGAGCTGGCAAGTGGATCTGCTTACAGATGTTCCTCCGCTCTTGGATTAGCTATAACACCTTCAGGAAACATACTCACCCACCCCAGCACAGGTCAAACGAAAACAGCACAAATTGACTATGGCAGTCAAACCTTATTTCACATATCTGATAAGCATAAGGCTTTTTCAATCTGATAATCTATTAATGATCTCTTCTACTGCTCACATCCAAATTTGCGAATCCTAAATTATTATCCAATCTGCTGCTTAAAATGGCCTATGAGCAATATCTGCACATGAATTCAGACTATAAGAAACCGTTCAACTAAATACTTAAACTCTTTGAACATCCACTACACCACACAAGCCATAAACAGTCAGGGCCGGATTACCAATAGATTACCAGAGTAGGCAGTGACCTGTAGGCCCCACACCTTTTAGGGGCCATGCAGCAAGGAATTAAAAAAAACAAACATATTAGGAGATAATTTGCAAGGGAGGCCCCAAGATTATGACTGCCTAGGGGCCTCCACAGGGTTTAATCTGCCACTGTAGGCAGTGTACATGTACATGCCCCTAAATGTAATTGGTAACATATTCCATTACATTACTCAAACGAGGAACATACTTTAAAAACTTTGGAATACGTCAACATTGTCCAAGACTATTTCAAATATAACTCACTTTAATTACATTTAAATTACATTTAACAGCATGTATTCTGTGTTCTGTATTTTGTCACCTGCAATGAAATACATTTTAAAAGTACCTTCCCCACACTAGTCATGGGTATCCCAACCAAAAACCACATGCTCACATCCATGACTCTGGGGTTTCTACCTCATCAGGAAAGTCTTTAGGATGTGGCCAGGTGAAGCGAATCCTTGTCAGGGTTTACGAGGGAGACGTGGTGTAGCAGGTCAGAGAATCGTAGGCCTCCTTGCTCATCACGGGAACACGGTGCTGAAACCACGGCTGAGGTGCGAACCAAGCTCCGAGTTGCTGGCCCCGTCCCCAGACACGTCTCTGTAGCTGTTCACGTTTTGACCCAGCAGGGTCACTTCCTTCACCCCCTATGGCCATGATCATTTCATATACTTAGTGTTCACATCTGGCCAAGTTTCACACACAGAAACTAGTAAAGCCAGACTGCACACATAGTCGCTGAAGGGAAGAAACCTGGTCAGACAGCATGCGCACTTCTTCAAGTATGGAGGACACAGGTCTGCTCCTATCCTTCCCCCAGGTAAACGGCACAATGCAGTAGCTGCACATGTTGTCACAGCCCCGCGTGATAGACCTACAGCAGTCAAAGAGGGACAAAATATACTGGATAATCCCACTGTAAGACAAGGTGCCACCAACAAGGCTTGCAGTACACAAGGTCTGTACTGTCAACAGCGTGAAAGGACTTTAAAAGTATCGACCCCCTGATATCAAACCATTGTTTGAAGTGCTACATCTAAAAGCATGAAGGAGCTGAAGATGAGCCACCACGGTGTTTGAAGTTTTATATCCCTTCATAAGTGTAGGAGGGTCAGTCATGTATAAATATTTAACCAAAAAATGCAGATTGACAAGTGTTCAGTAAAATGATAATAATAAACAACTGAACTATGAGCATTTGCTGTTTTTGGCTTTATTGTAGATGCAAGTCCCATGTTTCATCCAATATGGTAGCAAATGCCTTTAAATTATAGCTGACTTTTCTGTATTTTAATCTAACAGTTGCTGTTCAGATTAAATTCAGTGTATTAGAGTTGAATATGAAAACACCAAAAACTGTCTATACATGTTAACTTAAAAATTGAACTGTACATGTGAGACTGTTATTTTACTCTTTACCATCTTTACAAAATCACACAGTGCAAAGTTAATTTAAGAGTTAGTGTTTAGTAGGAACTCCTCCCTTATAAATCAGCCAGATATTATTATGGCACTCACACAAAGGCACTGTGTCCTGAATGGTGAATGGGCATGACATCAGCATATGCCTCTTCCAGGGAGAGCAGGACATTGCTGGTCCTCTGACCCCCATGGGCCAGTGCAAGGAGTCGGAGAAGATCTCTGTAGGCATCTGGCCCTGCTACAACATCCACCACCCTCTCCTTCTCCAGCAACTCAGTCTTCAGTCTCTCTGCCAAGCAACCTACAAGAGAGCAAGCACACATATGCGTATACGGGCACGTGAACCCACACACAAACATACATGCGCACATACGAACATTTCAGACTGAGAGATACATTTGAACGTGAATGAAGAACTATGGTGAAGTGAGAAGTTACCCAGGACTCCTATCTTTAATGGAGTGCTGCTCTTTAGACACTTCTTTTTCAGAACTGCTGGATGTTTGAGTCTGTTCCAGATGGTCTGCTCTGCCTTTTCCCTGTCACAATGATTTTTATTTTTTCCAACAGAAAATAGCATTACATCCAAGCAAAAAATGTCACTGAAGTCAAGGACTGCTGTCAAGTTGCACAAGACTGGCAACGTATAGATTCACTGTGTAAAATACAAACAGAAATAGGCTTTTCCTACCTTATGGAGCATGTGACAAGAAGCACCACATCTGCCTGTATAAAAAAAAAAAAATTAGGAAAGATGAGAATGAAAGCTTTCAAATAAAGGAAGCGCTGTGTTTATCAAGGGTCAAAGGTCAAGGCATTGACGCTTACCTCTGATAGTTCGTGGGTCCGAACATATCCACCCTTCTGAAGAATGGACCACGCAATTTCAGTGTCGTTGACGTTCATCTGACAGACGTATGTTTCGAAATACACTGCAAGATGTAAACACCAAAATAAAATTGGCAACGACTACCGGCATACTGACACATGGGAATTAAAATCCTAAAGCCTGAACTATCATGGCAACAAATGCAGTTACATACCTTTCCGTAGCTGCGCCAGACCACTTTCTTCAGGAAGATACGATTCCTCATGTTCCTGTTGCGTCTCAGTTGAACTTTTGCCTGAAGAACTCTTAATGACGACAGCTTGGTCTTAAATGTGCTCACTCTCGTCTCATCAGTCTCATTAGTAGGAGGGCTAGATAGAGACACTGAGCAATAACCTCTGCATTTGTCGGCGAGTCGAGATAAACACTTTTGAACAGAAAACACTAGAAGTCTAAGCCTGCGGGCAGACATCATGTCTAAACGGGAGATTCGGCTACAAAGCCATGAACAAGACAAGAAACTCAATTTAACTTTAAAAGTAACGTTAGCTAAGGCTAAGTGCTAACTTAGCAATGGTGCTGTGGTTTGCGCAGAACAATTTTATATACAAAAGTATATTATCAGCGAGCTAACAAATCTGTACAAGCAGCCAATAAATATAAAAATATCTGTAGCTTAGTTAGGTAACCTAATAATTCAGCTGTAACATACACTCACGTATGACCCCACACGGTTAACATTGACATGCAGTTTTGTAATTTTCAAAATAACGGTTTCATTAAAACGTAACAGTGATACTCGTGTTTCAGTTCTAAGACAAGTAAACGGTGTAACTTGGGAGGGAGATCAATCGCAAAAATATCGATTTACGTTTTTTAATTCATATTTTTGTAATTAATATTTTTTAATTAATATTTTTTTAATTAATAGTTTTGTGAAATCTTATATTTAACATAAACGGCTACTTTTATTTTGCAAGTGTTTACTTGTTAGTCATAAGTAGTGTTTTGTGAGATGATTGTTCGTTTTCACACATGGCTCTCTGTCCCTCACCTACTCTGATCTAATGACGAATGCGTAATTTATTTTATAAGTGGACTTCACACTTCGTTCTGTTACCTAAGGGTCAGTACAACATACTCGTTTAAATGTGCTGATACAAAGATTGTGAAACAATTAATGTTTTTAATTAACTGATTAAAGTTTTACTCTGAATGAACACATTTTACGAATATATAGGAATGTTAACCTTATTACATTGTCTTTGATGAGGAAATGGGTATTTTGGATGTTTTAACCTTTTAAACATGTTTTAACCTTTTAAACTTTTAAATATTACCGTAAGGTTGTAAATACGTTCATTAATATTTTAGGTATTTTGATTATTCATTTTGCAATTTTGATTAAAAATAAATAAATAAATAAAATTAAAAATCAAGTTATTTAAACATGTCCAAGAATTGCTGTCCACTCTCTCATCTTTGGATAACCATCTTGGTAAAAATGCGACCTTTGACATCAGTGACCTCACAACTTTAAAAAAGGTCTATCTTCATTCGCCTAAAGGCATAAACTGCATGCTCCTATAGTATGTCAGTTCATTTGAATTTCTCACTTTGTCCCCATACTCAGATGAGTTAAAGCTAAAAATGTCCACCCCATTGTGATGAAATATTGAGTTAATAAACATTATTTTAGAATATCAAAATATATGTTTGAAATGCTAACTTTAGCTAAAATTGTCCACCTGCTGACATGACAGTTGCACAATACAGTGAACATATACTTGCATATACCTTCTTTGCTGTTTTCTTGTTGTTTTGTTTTAAGTAATATTTCCTAATAACTATTAAACTATTGATGTTCAGCTACGACAGGAGCTGAAGTAGCAGAGGAAAAGGTCCAGGTGAGATGCAGACCCTTGGAGGAAAGAGACAATTACCTGTGAAATTAGAGAGAGAGAAAGCGCTGTAGAAAAGGTGAGGAGATTTTAACAAAAAAGGGAATTCATGACTGAAAAAGAAAGGTATGCCAAAAAAAACCCCCAAAACAAAACAGTCGAGAAAGGAATAGTTGCCATGACAACTAAACATTCTTGAAGAGCTATAAACTGTGTTATCAAGGTGTATTTTAAATGTTCATAACTTTGCTTTTAATGGCTTTAAACGTTATATATAGCTTAGAAGTATGTAGAGGTTGGAGGAATATGTGTGGCTATATTTGGGCTATTTCTTCTGTTTGGGTATGACTGGTTTGTAGCATTTAGCATTGGACATTGAGAGTGCTGAAAAGTCTAAATGTGTCTGTGAAAGCTTTAGAAGTATAAAGTGATTGATTTTTAAATTAGTAATGAAAATGCTGAGGTAATAAAATGATATTGTAAGCAGAAAAGTATGGATGGTCCCGAATAAACTGGTTTCATGCAGGAAAGACCAGTGTAGGCTTCAGCATAAATCTTCAGGAGGCCTCTTTGAAAAAGCCTCTAGGGGATTCCGTTGAAGGGAGAGCCTTGGTTCAAGGATGGGACATCCCGGCCAAGCACTGGAAGAAACAATATGGAGATCACCAAAAGAAACAATATGGGCATCCGGTGATATAGAATAGGATCGTCTTTTAAAAAAATAGAAGTAGTTCAGGTTGAACATAATAGTACCAAGAACTTGTTGGTGTAACTATTAAATATCAATTAGCATATATTGAATAATGTATGGTTTGAACATAATAGTGGAAACCTGGACAAGTATTATGAAAAAATAAAAATGGTTATGCAAGTGTCCTTGAAGCGTTTGGTTACTATCTGATGGATTAAAATAGGTTTGTTGGTAGCAAAGACATCACTAAAGTGTACAGAGCAAAGGTACTCCAGGACCAGGATGGGTAAGTAGCAGCTTGATCAATGGACTCTTCTGTGAGACGTAACAGGGCGTCGGTCTTAAATGTAATGTTAGATCAAGTGAAAAACTTTAGTGGATTGAAATACAGATAAATAAATCCACCAAAAGTGCACCTGCATCATTGGTAAAAAGTTGTTCTGCTAGTTGTCTGATTTTGTTCCAGTAATCTAATGTTTCCTGTGGACTAGGTGGTTCAAGATTATATTGGTGTTTGCTTTATTTCTGTGATCTTTTTAACCATAGTCTGCTTGTTTATACTGTCTACCAAATATTGAGTAGTGAAACACTGACACAATCCCTTTTGGCGTCAGACATTTGTAATAATTTCAATAATCTACACTTGTAAATCAAGAGGGCAGCACCATTTTAAAGTCTAGTTTCCTTTCTCTGTATCACTTCCTGGAATTTTTCCGTCTGTGTTTTTATTAAAGTTAAAAATGGAAAGGGTATTAAAACTCCCTTTCACTGACATCTCTTCCACTGAACTTGTAGAGAAAGTGATGATATGAAGATGATTATGTTTATCGCTTTCACTCAGAGATCATTGTCTGAGGGTCATGTTGTACAGTTCACGATGCCCCGGGTTGCAATCAGGAGGTTTGACAGTGATGTGCCACAGTTGTCTGTGGTGTTCTATATGATCATCACAGAACATCACACATAACTGGTCAAATTGTATCTCGAGTAGTATATTTGTGTATTATACTATATATTAGCAGCATATCTTTATGATGCAATTAAAAACATTCCCCATCCCCCTGAATACCAATCATATTACATATCTGGGTACTAAATTCTCTTCCCAGTTGTCTGTTATTCAAAATAAATAGTCATCCAATTATTAAAACAATAAGCGACAAACTTCATTGATGGACAAATTTGCCCCTTATGCTCTTCGGACAAACTGCAATAATTAAAATGAGAATATTACCTAAACGAAATTGTTTGTTTTCAATTATTCCAGTGCCACCAACCTGTCTAAAATCTTTGGACAACATCATAACTTGATTCTACTGGAAAAATAAATCACATAGAATCAAACTCACAACATTACAGAACTGTAGTTGATTATTGCAAATCAACTACAATATGGAATAAAATGGATAAAACCTAGTATATCAGACAGAATATGGATAGACATAGAGCAAACATTATGCAAAGATCTAAAAGTCAGACTTACCATTTATCAGTCAAATCAATTAAAGAACATTCATGATCAACAATTTGTGGGTGGCCATGATACTAACAGCCTGGTGGAAATTCCACAAGATATCAAACTCCACACTAACATAAACATAACACTGCTTTCATGTCACTTCCACAAGTAGCCCAAACATAAGATATACAAAATAATAATGAAATCAAATCGCATAATTACTCTCCCATCGAGACAATGGGAGGAAGATTTATTACTAACCCCCGACGACACAGTCTGGATTAAAATGTATAATAATAATAATTACCACATGACAGCAACACTAACCTACAATGCATTCAGTACAAAATAATACATAGATTACATTATACTACACATTGGATGTTTAAAATTGGTTTCACAAGCTCAGCAATCTGTACATACTTTACTCCAAACACAGCTGACGATTACATTCACATCGTGTGGCAGAGCACACCTATCAAGTAATTTTGGCAATAGGTCATCACACACATGTCCCATGATTTAAATAACCCTATCCATCCAACACCATCTTTATGTCTCCTAGGAGACATGTCATCAACCAATGTGTCAATAGAAAAAAAACAGGATAATATATATATAACATTATTAATTGCAAATACAAACATACTCATGAATTGGAAAACAAAAAATAATATTAGTGTCACCGAATGGAAAAATCTATTGATAGACTACATATCAATGGAAAAAAATCTCAGAATGAATCAATAAGAACCAATAACCTAGACTGGACTCCTTTGATAAAAAGTTTACAGAGCTAATCCATAAATGATAAATATCCCAATCTAGTACGTGTACATATACAGTGCACTCGCACATAGCCTCTCTCTCTCTCTCTCACACACACACACACACACACACACACACACACGCAGACGCACACAAGCAGTCACACACGAACACACACACACACACACACACACACACACACACACACACACACACACACACACACACACACACACACATTCCCGTAATGGTGCAGGTGGCTAATACTTAAAATACTCTATCTGCATTTCCCGTTTGTCTGTTTCGTCTCTGTTCGTCTTATTTTTCCTCTCTCCCCTATTCCCGTTTCCCCCACGTTATTTATGTCTGTTCATACGTTTTATACACCCGATATAGTTGGACACAGTGAGAAGTTAGAAATAAATAATGAATAAATAATAAAGTTCTAAAGGTCCTCCGATGGGCGGAAATCAATTGATATATTTATTTCTCCAGATTTCTAACTCGGAGAGAAAAAGACGTCCTTTTACAAATCGCACCTCGTTGTGGAACTCTACTAAGGTTTACAATCCAGGCGATTATTTTTAACCTCAAAGAACATAGGCCTGCTCCAAGGCAAACTGATTTCATCCCATTAATTAACTTTAATGCGATGTTTTTTGCCGAGCATTAGGCTAAAGAAAATGAATGTTGCTGCGTTTATCAAACTAAAAGTATTTATTCTGAGCCATGCGGTAAATGATTCAGTGTGAGCAGCATATGGACGATTTTTGGAAAATGCTGTGACTAGGTAATATTTTGAAATATAAGGCGTTGTTAAAGCCCCTCATTCACGCTATTAACGTTATAAGTTAAAATAATTGAATAATTCATAAATAAATAAATAGCGTTTGTATAATATTTAAAAATAAACATTTACGTAAAAGCACTCTTACGTAACAACCAAGTTGTCATGTATTTGACTCTAAAGCTAAAGTGTTGCTTTGATCGCTTTGGTCGGTCGACACTTGCCTGGCTCTGTTGAATTGCTGTTTCAAACTGTTTTATAATTCGTGCAGTTAGATCATTTGGTTAAATCATTTACGATTTTATTTTATTCATTTACTACTTTCGACTACGATTTCCAGAAAGGTTGACCGACGATCCTCACGAAAATGAATCCAAGTGCTCCAAGTTCGCCGATGACTTCGTTGTACGTGGGTGACCTTCATCCAGACGTTACCGAGGCCATGCTATACGAGAAATTCAGTCCTGCTGGCGCAATAGTCTCCGTACGGATTTGCAGGGACGCGATGACCCTCCGCTCACTTGGATACGCATACGTGAACTTTCAGCAGCAGGCAGATGCTGAGCGTGCTTTGGACACTATGAACTTTAACATCATCAAAGGCAGACCTGTGCGAATTATGTGGTCCCAGAGAGACCCCTCTCTGAGGAAGAGTGGAGTTGGCAACATCTTCATCAAGAACCTTGACAAGTCTATTGACAGCGAAGCTCTTTACGACACATTCTCTGCCTTTGGGAACATCCTTTCCAGCAAGGTGGTGTGTGACGAGAATGGCTCTAAGGGCTACGGCTTTGTGCACTTTGAGACCCGTGAGGCTGCGGAGAGAGCAATTGAGAGACTTAATGGCATGTTGCTCAATGACCGCAAAGTGTTCATTGGCCACTTCAAGTCTCGCAAGGAGCGAGAGGCTGAGATGGGGGCCAGGGCCAAAAAGTTCACCAATGTGTACGTCAAGAACTTTGGAGAGGACATGGACGACGACAAGCTGAAGGAGATCTTCAGCAAGTTTGGCCAAACGCTGAGCACTCGCGTCATGACCGACGAGAGCGGCAAGTCCAAGGGCTTTGGCTTTGTGAACTTCGAGAGGCACGAGGATGCCCAGAGGGCTGTGGATGAGATAAATGGGAAAGAGCTGAATGGGAAGAAGGTGTATGTGGGTTATGCCCAGAAGAAAGGCGAGAGGCAGACAGGGCTGAAACGAAAGTTTGAGCAGATGAAGCAGGACGGTATGACTCGCTACCAGGGAGACAACCTGTACGTCAAGAACCTAGACGACGGTCTGGACGACGCGCGTCCACGTAAGGAGTTCTCTCCGTTCGGGACCATCACAAGTGCCAAGGTGATGATGGAGGGCGGCCGCTCCAAAGGGTTCGGCTTCGTGTGTTTCTCCTCGCCGGAGGAGGCCGCCACGGCCATGACGGAGATGAATGGGCGCGTTGTAGGCACCAAGCCGCTGTACGTGGCTCTGGCGCAGCGCAAGGAGGAGCGGCAGGCCCACCTCTCCAACAAGTACATGAAGCGCACGGCCAGCGTGAGTGCCTTGCCCAACCTCGTGCTCAACCCCTACCAGCCTGCCCCGCCCTCCGGCTACAACATGGAAGCCATTCCACAAGCTCAGAACTGGCCTGCCTACTGCGCAAGCAGCCAGCTGGCACAACTCCTCCCCAGCCCTTGCTGGGCCATGCAGTGCGTCCACCCACAGCAAGTCCAGGATATGCCGAGTGCCATCGGTCCAGCCGCATCCTGCCCGCAGGCCTTCAGCGCCATCCGACCAACCACCGCCTGCCAGGTCCCACGCACGATGGCCTATCAGACCATGGCATCTGAGGCTCCGGGGACAGGGATGGCCAGCGCGGAAGCTGCCAACAAGGCGTCGCTGGTGAGAGCAGTACCACAGTACAAAACCACCTCAGGCGTTCACAGCCCACAGCAACACCTGGGCACACAGCCCTTAGATATAAATCTCGAACTTACCATTTATCAGTCAAATCAATTATAAAACATTTATGTTTCTCAACCCACAGCAGCATCTGGGGGCAGAGCTCCAGGTGCCCGTGCAGCTGGCTGCGGTCCATGTGCAGGGTCAGGAACCTCTCAGTGCCTCCATGCTGGCTGCTGCACCTCCACAGGAGCAGAAGCAGATACTGGGTGAGCGTCTGTTTCCCCTGATCCAGAACATGCAACCCACCCTTGCAGGGAAGATCACGGGTCTGTTCCTGGAACTGGACAACTCGGAGCTACTGCATATGCTGGAGTCTCCTGAGTCTCTGCACCCTAAGGTGGATGAGGCAGTCGCTGTGCTCCAGGACCAGTGCGCGCAGGAAGCCGCTCAAAAACTTTAACCAGTGCTGCGCTTCTGGCTGTCTAATGGAAGAATAAGCAGTAAAAAAAATTAACATTTTAACTGAAAAAAATAAACATTGAAACTGAAATGCATTGAACATTGAAATATTTTTGCCATGTCTGTAGACATCAAGCCTGTAAGGGTTGGCACCAGGCCGAGGCCCCCTCGACCAGAGGGAGGCGTCGAGTCAACCACGCCACTGATCAGGATCAACACCCAACAGCTGGGCTAGACCTTATATAATCCCAGTGACCCAATCATTCAGTGCTGGGTTTTTGATAAAGTTTTGAGCCAAGCTCCTAGCCGGTAACTCTGGGTATTGAGGTCTGTGAGCCCTTGTGCTATGCCTCTTTTCTGTTCTGCGAGGGTTTCAGTGTTTTTACACGTCCCCTCCCTTCTCCAGTTTTCCCCTCTCGAGTCTCTCTCTCTCCTGAGGCTTCCCTTAGCCATTCAAGTTTCTCCCTGTTTTCTGGTTTTGTTTGGGAGCTTTTAGTTCGAGTTTTCCCCAGTGCATCGGGGTTGCCATTTCTTTCCGTGCCGTTCTTTGTTCTCCCCTTTTCCACGCTCACCGAGGTGTTTCGTTTTTTCCTCTTGTTTTGCTTGATCCAAGCTCTAACTGTTCTGCACACGAGCCCACCATTGGTAGAGTGTGGCTGCTTACCCAGTAAGCTATTGGTGTCCTCACCTAGCTGACCTGGATTCAAAACCACCTTACAAAGTCCAGGCCTTGGTTATTCTAAGCTTAAAATGAAAACGACAGAAAAAGGTAAAATCATTTCAAGTTTGGTTTATTTGTCGCATACATAGTCATACACAGTATAACTCACAGTGAAATGGTTGAGTGCTCTGTCGAATCTGAGGAAAAAGAAAAACAGGGGTGCATAGAGAAATATATTCTATATATATACAAAAATATATTAATAGTGCATGTACAATATATATATATATATATATATATATATATATATATATATATATATTATGTTTATATGTACAATGTATATATGGATATTTATATATGTATGTACAGAATGTACAGTCCCATCTTGCAATTGGCATATTTACAGTTATATGTTACATGGTGGTAATTGAACATATTACAGTTATATTGAACATATTACAGTTATTTCTATTACATATTACAGATTTTGACATGAACAGCTGATCATTTTTTTGTTTTTATTCCTCTTAAAGTTTGAATGTTCAGATTGTCAGTTCTTACAGGTCATAGCTGATCATTAGATAAGTGTATTGGGTTGCATTAATATAAATGTAAAGATCAAAAAAACAAAACCCCACAGTGTAGCTTAAAATAGAGAATAATTCTGTAATATTCCTTTATGTACAACACAATTTCAAATGACCTTATTAACAAACCAGTAAAGACAGGACGAGAAGCAAAGGTCACTTACACGTATTAAATCTTGAAGCAAACAAACTGCAGCTGCAAGTGCCACACTGCCATCCAGTTCCACTCTCTGGTCTGGCGACGGTCATATTACAGGAGCAACGAGAGGCTGCCAACAGTTTCTTTTAGCTTGTCTACTGAGACGGTGAAACTGGCCAACCAGGTGAAAAGCATTGTGAAGGAGAAACGACTTCGACTGCCGACGTGGGAAAGTAGCAGTCAGAGCAGGTCTATTGGAGCAGTGCGATGGACTCTGCCCAACAATGGGCTGCAAGCCCACATCTCTGCACATAGCAACAGTATGTGGTTCCTAGGTGCCCAGTCGGCTAGTTTTAAAGTTCAATTCAAATATTAAATACAAATGCAGACTTCAGAATTGGTTAAAGAGCATAACTGTGCACGTACTTTATTGTAGGTTAACATTAACACGCATTATTGAGGCACCCTCTGGAGAATGTCTAAAAATCAGAGAACCCACATTTTCATACATTTTTCAGTAGTGGTTATGTATTCACCCCACATTCCTTTACATATTTGCGTTTGTCTTCACGTCCATTGCATCCAAACCATACATTTGTCAATATATGCAAAGTAATATAAAACACCCACACCAGTTGGAACCTGTTAACACCACATTCCAAGAGATTTCTCTTGACCTTATCCTAAAGAGATGGTCCTGAGCCTGATGGAAATAATATCTCATACTTGTAAGTGTGCTGGAGCCTATCCACCATCCTTTGCAGAAGCCTGCAGAGGCCTTTACAGAGGCCTCTGCCCTGTACACAAATCATTCTGAAAGGACACATACCATTCTGTGATTATGTTATTAATATGTCTAATTCAATGTTAAACCTCTGTTCTCTTTTTATTACCTCAAGCACCAGACCTGAGGAATTTGCACGGTCTCAAGGAGTGCGTGAAGTTTATCGCTCAGTGGAAACAAGAGGTGGAGCGTGTCTGTAAGCCTGACGAGGGCGCTGCAGCTGCATCCAGTAGCAGTAATGACTGCGGTGGAACCGTACACCCCCACACTGTTGCCAGCACATTTTTCAGTGGGCCAGCCGTCTCAAAGCTGTTGATACATTGTTCAGTCCACGTGAAGGGCAGCAGGAGAGAGGAACTGAAGAGAGGACCTAGGCAGTGAAGGAGACCAAGCAGAGAAACACTGAATGGGCTAAAGAACTCCAGACAGTCTCAGAGCGGTGCGGCATGATGAGGGCAGAGTTGGCACAGAATTTCAGGCAGCTGGAGCTTAAGAAGAAGCTGGAACCCATGCTGCCTGTCCTGGACTTCATCGCATGGTCTCTACTCAAACATAACCAGGATGTAGTTTCACAGCTTTGGGTCCTCAGTAAACAGCGATCCTGGAGAACTTCAAAATCCATTCCAAATTCATTGTGGAACTGGATCTGCAGTGCTGTGGATGAGGTCACATTGGACCCCATGACCAAACATGCGTGGCTGCTGCTGTCTGATGACTGTAAGAGGGTTCAGGAGTACCTGACTAAGATGAAAGTTCAGTTCACCTCCCAGCGCTTTGACACTTGGCCCTGTGTGCTGGGCTGGGAGGACTTCTCTTCCAGCTGTCTTTCTATAACTCACAAATCTAGACATTTATTGGAAACGTCCGGGAGAAGCTGTAACCCCTCTTTGTACTGCTAGATGGCCGCACTCTCATGACACTGCACTCATCAAAAGCAGCACCAGAGACGCACTGAGTCATATTCCCGAACGCACCTCTCAGGCCAGCTTATTTGCACATTTTGTCGTAAAACTTAAGATGTCTGTTTTATTAAATTACCAAAAACTTTTTTTCAAAATCAAAGTATTTGTAGCTATAGAAAAACATGGCTAATCACAAAAATGAGAAATAACGTCACTGATATTTGCAACATGTGTTTCTAACATGCACAGGCTCTTGAGGAGCACCTAAACCCTCACACAGGGGTGTCTGCTTGTCATAGTACTGTAAGGAAGGGCTTTGGCGAAACAGGCCACAGAAAGCAGCATATGAGAATCCACACAGGTGAAGAACCCTTTAGCTGCCCAGTATTTCAGAAGCAGTTTGTGCAGGCGGGTAATGAGCCGCATTCGTACCCATTCATATAGGATGTTGGGAGCAAAACGGTTAAAGACTTGAAAAGTATGTTAACAATCAGTTAACAATCAGATTACTGTTGTTAGGTTGTTAACAATAGAGTAATAAATGGCTAATATGCTTCTTCCCAGTTATGCCTTTGCTTGATCTATTTTGGTCTGATTTGGTGCTTGTCTGGGCAAGTGTGATAAAAAGTATTTTTTCGTTTGTTTTTCATTTAGTTCCTTTTTATATCGTGTTCTGTTCCATTTTATATGTTGTCTATTATCCCTTTAAAGTCTGTCAAATTAATCAAATGTGAAGATTTCACTCTGTTCAGATTTGATTGAAAAAGAGACCAACCACTCCCTGCATCTTTCATTTTGCATATACAGTGCATTTGCAGTTAACCGTTTCTTGTTTGTATTAATCGCGTGTGATTCTTGTGAGTGCCGTTAGTGTTCTGTGTTAAATGTTAATAAATGTACGTCCCAGACGTTGGAGTCTGTGCGTCCTGCCCCTCACCCTGCGGCACTCGGGCCACCCCTCGTTACGCTACTGTTGTAACTCAAGAGCGAAGCACCATTTTAAAGTCTGGTTTCCTTTCTCTGTCTCACTTTCTGAAATTTTTATGTCTGTGTTTTTTTAAACTTAAAAATAGAAAGGATATTAAAACTCCCTTTCACTTAATGGCCTCTCATCCAATGAGCTGTTAGAGAAAGTAATGATAGTTAGATGAATATGTTTATAGATTTCACTCCGAGAACGTTGTCTGAGGTTAATATTGTACAGTTCATGATGCCCAGGGTTGCAATCAGCATGTTTAACAGTGATGTGCCACACAGTTGTCTGTGGTGTTCTCTATGACCATCACAGAGCATCACACATAACTGGTAAAATTGTATCTCAATTAGTATATTTGTATATTATACTATTGCAGCAGCATAACTTTATGATGCAATTAAAAAACATTCCCCATCCCTCTGAATGCCAATCACATTACATATCTGGGTATTAGATTCTCTCTGCAGTTGTCAGTTATTCAAATTTAATATCATTCCAGTTTTTAAAACAATAAGTGACAAACTTCATTGATGGACAAATTTGCCCCTTATACTCTTTGGAAGAATTGCAACAATTAAAGTGATAATGCCTAAGATAAACGATTTGTTTTCAATTATTGCTATCCAGCTCCAGCAACCTGGTTTAAACCTTTGGACACCATCATAACTGGAAAAATAAATCACAAAGAATCAAACTCACAATGATACAGAACTGTAGTTGATTATTGCAAATAAACTACAATATGTAATACAATGGATTAAACCCAGTATATCAGACAGAATATGGATAGACATAGAACAAACATTATGCAGAGATATAAAAGTCAGACTTACCATCAAGCAAATCAATTAAAAACATCCATGTTTCAACTGTTTGACAGAGGCCATAACTCTAACAGCCTGGTGGAAATTCCACAAGATAACAAAGAACTATTCATTCTCGTATTTGGAACAATCAAGACTTTACCTTCAACAACAACAAAAATTATTAAACTTTACACCTTGGATAGAAAAAGGCAAACATATTCCTCATAACACTACTTTCATGTCACTTCCACAAGTATCCCAAAAGTATGATATAGTAAGCACCCAAATGACCAGCAACACTAATCTACAATGCATTCACTACAAAATAATGCATGGAGTACATTATACTACACATAAGATGTTTAAAATTGGTTTCATGGACCAGCCCCTTCATACATGAGGTCAATGGTCAAAGCCCGATCTGTACCTCGAGTACTTCGAACCTCAAGTACGGCTCGGCTTGAAATACCTTGCTTCGGGTCTCATGGACGACAAGCATCGAGACTATTTTCTGTCCTGGCTCCAAGATTGTGGAATGAACTCCCGCTTGCTGTCCGGACAGCAGAGTCCTTTGCAGTCTTCAAACCCAGACTGAAGACCCATTTATTTGCAGAATATTTAAAGGACAACTGACACTGCTCCCTTATTGACTGACCAATTTAATACTTATTGTAGGGCATTTATGCTTTTTAACAAACTCTAGCACTTATTGTTTATAGCATTTATCATTGTTTAAGACAGACCTTATGTATTTTGCACTTCTAAGTATTAGCATTTATCCCTGTATTCTACAGTATTCTTGTTCATTGGTATGTTTAATTCTAACCTACTATACTGTACTTGGACATATTCTATGAGTAAATGACAAAGCACTTTTGTAAGTCGCTCTGGATAAGGGCGTCTGCTAAATGCCGTAAATGTAAATGTAATTGTTTCACAAGCTCAGCAATCCTACTTACATACTGTCACGATACGGCCCCTGCTTCCAAACGTCTCCTTGCTTGTATGTGTGTGTGTCAGTTAGGTGAGTAAGCGACTGCAGTGTCCTGGACCTGAATGCCTTTGAGAGGCAGGTGGAGCTGGTCCTCCATGGGGATTCTCCCTTGGGGGGGCTTTCAGAGAAGCGTCGTTGTCCTATGAGGACACTCCCTCCGTGAAGTCTCGCAGCCCCAGAACTTAAAGCGCCTACGCCTAAGCCTCGTAAAGACAAGGAGGCAACGTCACCAGTGCCCACCCCTGAAACGGACAAATCAGCTGGTGCGCTTCCGGACCTGCGGGCGACAAATCGTGAGCAGCCGCCTCCACCCAAGTCATCGAGGGAAGATCCCGCCCAGCCGGTCCAACCCAGCCGAAGATAGGAAGACTGGCTGGAGCTCCTGATGATAACTTCCCTGGACTGTTTAGTAATTCCTTATAGGAAGACTGGCTGGAGCTCCTGATGATAACTTCCCTGGACTGTTTAGTAATTCTTTATGTAGTCCTGATCACATACCTATCCTGATCACCGCACCTATCCCTGTCTCAAATATTGCCCACACCTGAGTCCTATTCCCCTCATTACCAACCCCTTTAATAAGCTTCTCCTCATCGCATACTAGTCGCGAAGTATTGCTTTCCTATACGGCGTACGAGCGTTTCCTCATCCTGTGTGGTTTCCCGGTTATTGACTCCTGCCTGCTTTCTAGACCTCGTCTCCTGCCTGACCCTCCGTCACCTCCTGAACGCCACCCCGTGTACGACCCCGGACCGACCCGACCACGCTTACCTGTCTTACTACACGTATTAGTACGGCTGCTAAAAAAAGACCTCTGCAACCGGACCTATATTTAACAGCATATCAGTAGGATAGTAGTAATACTGTAGTAATAGGTTTCTAAAAATGTATTATATGCACTATTTTTACAGCCTCTGAAAAAACATTTGAGGGTTAAGCTGAAATGTTAACACTTTCCTATTTATGTTCGCTGTATAAAATAAAATAAGTGCATGTGACTGCAGTGAACAAGGAATATGTTGTCAATATTTAGATAGATGACAGCATGTTCTTTATTTTTGCATCATATTAATTGTTAATAATTTGCTAATGATAAAAAAAGTTTCTGCGTTTTCATTACGAAATAATGTCATTTGGTCATATTTATAGTGCCTTAAGGCCATTTCAAATTTAACAGTAATGGATTTTCAGCGTAAATTTGCATTCCTGCAAAAATAAAGGTCTGTATTTTCAATGTTTAAACATATGAGCTCCGAATGGTCAAATTACGGAGCAGTAGAGTTTGTTTCCGTTCTTTTGTTGGACTGGTTCATTGTCGCGAGAGCGACCGTTTAGGCGAAGTCGGTGAGTGCGCGGCCGAGCTGCTCGCGCTTGAAGATACGGTAGACTCACCGCATGCAGCACTTGTACGCTAGCAATTTAATTTCTTCAGACTGGAAATACGATAATGCTAACGTTTGTTGTCAGAAATATACTAGCTTCTCCTTTCGATCGAGGGTATATTTTTCAGTCATAGTTATAACGCCGAAAGGTGGGTTTCGTGTTAAAGCTTTTCAGTTCGTTTTTTTTTCATACTGTTGTGCTGCGGTAGTTTTGTAGTATCAGTCGAGGAGGCTAAAACCCTAACGGGTTGTTTTGTTAGTTTGTTTGCCAAACAATGATTACCTGCCGTTTTTGTAGCAAAGAACTTGATGCTTTGAAGGGTTGTGTGCTGCACTGAAACGAAGCCACTTGTTTTTTCAAATGTGTTAGCATTGACTGCAAGCAGACGTTTTGTACTTATGCAGCTTTTAAAGCTCATTTCTATTGTGTTCACAGTGTGCCTGCACCCTCTGTTACTGCTAGAGCCGTTGTTACAGATTTGAAATGTGCAATTTCGCTGTGAGCGTCAAATTCACACAGCGAAGAACTTGTGACTTAAAAGAACATATAGTGGAGGGACGACCTGTGGCATGTCCAGTAACTGGTTGTAAAAATACGTTCACCGTGAAATCATCATTTACTGCTCATATGTCTAGGAAACATCAAGAATGTTCGACTGCTAGCATAACCTATGTGACATGTACAAGAAAACAATTTCTCTCATTTGTACTTGAGGATGCTTCCCAGAGCTCAAATGATGCAACAACAAATGAAAGCATTCAGTTGCCACCGAATTTGAAGGAGACCTTTCTTGGGAATGTATGTCTATTCTACCTACAGTTAGAAGGGCATCACCTTCTTCCAGCTTCAACAATACAGACTGTTGTTGAAGAGATGTAAAATGTGCATAAGTAGAGACAGGAATATACTTTGGGTAAACTACATTCACTTTTAAAAAACATGTTTTGACATGTGTCTAACAGATAATGCTATTGCTAAAATCTGTGATTGTGTTAAGGATTCAGATCTGTTCTGTCTGTCATCCGGGACCACTAAGGACAACATATTCAAGAGCTCAAGTATTCAAAAAGATGTTCAAATACATACCTGTGTTACAAACATGAAGTAGTTTATTAGAATCAGAATTATGGACGAATTCAGTGTCTTGTGTCTTCAGTCTTGTGAAGTCCAACCAGTTCTTCATTGAAAATCCATGATGCCTGATGCTAATTCTGTACCAGAATGCTTTTGAAATTGTAAATCCCTTCAGCTCTGCTAAGAAAAAAGACAACGTTGTCGCAGTCTGTCTTTTTTTGGCAAATTTACCTGTTCGTGTACGGTCCGATATCGATCACGTCCCTTGTCTTACTGTGTGGAGAAAATGACTTAATTGGAAAATTAAATGACTTAATTGGAAAATTGGAAGTGCTAAGGTTTTCTCAGAGATGTTAGTGGATTTAAAAGATTTGGATGTAAATGGAATTATTGTAGGTGGTGAAACGATCCACGGGGCTCTTTGTTGTATTGCTGGTTATAATTTGGGTTTACACAGCATTGGCGGGTTTACTGAAAACTTACTTTAATTTTGCAGGTACTGTGAAATCATACGAAGTGAGTTTCAGAGTGATGATCCAAATGTACGTGGTCCCCAGGGCACCCCTGAAAGTTCTAATTATGCTGTTGGTGATCTAGACATTGAAGCTGTGGACAGTCGAGATATCAAAGGCATAAAGGTAAACTGTTTTCAATACTCTGATATCTTTTCATGTTTGTCAGCCTGGTCTCCCACCTTGTTTAGGCCTTGACATATTTGAGTGTGTGTTGTTCTATGACGTTGCACTGTACTTGAAGCATTTCATTAAGAAAAAAAAATGCCTTACATATTCATTATTGAACTGGCACATCAAGCAGTTCAAGTGCAAAGGATCTGATGCTTTTACAAAGCTATGTTCTGTTAACTCTGGGGTGTCCAAGCTTTCAGGTCAAGCTATCCAGAATTGGAATTTCCTAATGTTGTTGCCTTTATTAATTGGTGACAAAGTGCAAAATCCAGATGATGATGTGTGTAAATTAACTCTCCAGCTTAAAGATATTGTTGATATGATTTGCACACAGACGATTTCTTTGTCACAGGTGGCCTATCTTGACATTATAATCCAAGAATATCTGGAATCTGCATTTATTTCCTGAGTGTAGCGTGCGGTGGCCCGGGTGCCGCAGGACGAGAGGCAGGACGAACAAGGTGCAGGTGTGTGCAGGTGTAGTTACAAACAAAACCACCCTCCCACTGCACGTGGCGGGCCAAACCACGTGACTCGGGGGAGGCGAGCGTTCCGTGACAGTGAGAGTCCACTAAGACCAAAACATAATTTCTTGCGACACTATCCAGCACTAATTTTTAAATTTGGCCCCTTGATTAGGTTGTGGACAATGCGTTTTGAAAGTAAACGCAGCTACTTCAAAAGGTGTGCCAGGCATTTGAAAAACTTTAAAAAATATCTGCCTAAATTTATCCAAAAGACAGAAGATGTTTCAGGCATGTCTTTCAGCTGGACCTGGACGTTGTCAGCTTCTGCAAGTCAAAGACAGTTGTACCTTCTACCCCAACCTTTACAGTGATGCAATTAAACATGCAGTTAGAGAGTTTGGCTTTTCAGAACACAATACTAGTGTTTCCACAGAGGTGCAGTGTAAGGGTGCATCATATAAAAAAGGACATTTTCTTGTGTCAAAAAATGATGAGCACATGAAGTTTGGAGAACTTCTCATTATTTTAATTCAAAATGATACATCTGTGTATTTTGTAATGGATATACATAATGCTGACGTTCATTTTGAATACCATCTGTACTTTGTGACAAAACACAGTTCAAGGCTGGAATGTCTTAACATTAACAACTTGGTAGATTTTTACCATTGTACATTGTTAATGGGCACCAAGTCCTTCCACTGAAACACAGTGTATTGTCGAGGTAAATATGATCTGTGATGGAAACCATACTAAAAATTCACACATACTATGTAAGAAACGTATCACAAAATGAAAAGGTTTTTTTTATATATACACATACTTGAGATCAGTGTAATGACAGTTTTTCCTTTTATTTGTACAGTAAGCAATCATCCATGATTCCAGAAATGACTGACTTGGGGCAAACATGGTTACACACCGCCATCAGTGAGGTCTTGCCTGACCTTCCAGAGATGATGAAGGATATTCTAGAAGAGACCTAACATTCCCTTGGGGTGGAGACATGATGATTTCAGCAAGTTCGGCCAAACGCTGAGCACTTGCGTCATGACCGACGAGAGCGGCAAGTCCAAGGGCTTTGGCTTTGTGAACTTCGAGAGGCACGAGGATGCCCAGAGGGCTGTGGATGAGATAAATGGGAAGGAGCTGAATGGGAAGAAGGTGTATGTGGGTTATGCCCAGAAGAAAGGCGAGAGGCAGACAGGGCTGAAACGAAAGTTTGAGCAGATGAAGCAGGACGGTATGACTCGCTACCAGGGAGACAACCTGTACGTTAAGAACCTAGACGACGGTCTGGACGACGCGCGTCTACGTAAGGAGTTCTCTCCGTTTGGGACCATCACAAGTGCCAAGGCGATGATGGAGGGCGGCCGCTCCAAAGGGTTTGGCTTCGTGTGTTTCTCCTCGCCGGAGGAGGCCGCCACGGCCATGACGGAGATGAATGGGCGCGTTGTAGGCACCAAGCCGCTGTACGTGGCTCTGGCGCAGCGCAAGGAGGAGCGGCAGGCCCATCTCTCCAACAAGTACATGAAGCGCACGGCCAGCGTGAGTGCCTTGCCCAACCTCGTGCTCAACCCCTACCAGCCTGCCCCGCCCTCCGGCTACAACATGGAAGCCATTCCACAAGATCAGAACTGGCCTGCCTGCTACCCGAGCAGGCAACTGGCACAGCTCCACCCCAGCACCCGCTGGGCTACGCACAGCATACAACCACAGCATTTCCAATACATGCCGAGTACCATCAGGCCGGCTGCAGACCAATCTCTGGGCCAGGAACCTCTCACTGCCTCCGTGCTGGATTTGGAACCTCCGCAGGAGCAGAAGCAGATGTTGGGTGATGGATGGTCTGTTTCCCGTGATCCAGAACATGCACCCCAAACTTGCAGGGACGGGTTTGCGCCTGGAGATCGACAACTCGGAGCTTCTGCATATGCTGGAGTCTCCTGAGTCTCATTGAAACACTGAAACTGAAAAAATAAAAACGCATTAAATATTTTAAATATTTTTGCCTGGTCTGTAGACTCCAGTTTCAGGCCTTGATTGCAGTAAACTAAAACAACATGTAAAAAGGCTAAATGATTGAGACGTGTACAGTCCGTCACTCCTTTCTTTTTATTCCTCTTACTGTTCAAATGCTCAGAATGTTTTTGCAGTTGACAGCTGAGCATTAGGCATGTGTATTGGATTGTATTAATAATACAATTGAGGATTCATTGCTGTTCAGGGACCCAGCAGTGGTAACTTGGCAGTGGTAGGGCTTGAACTAGCAACATTCTGATTACAAGTCAAGTAACCTCTGACTAGTATTATTATGATTAATATTATTAATATATCTTACACTGAGGTCTGCTGAAGCCTACCCAGGATCCTTTGCAGCAGCCTGCCATATGCAGAAATCATTATGAAAGGACACAGAATCTCTAAACTACCTTATGTTTTATGTTATTAGTTTGTCTAATTCAATGTTAAAGCACTTTCCCCTGTAAACACTCTTTTTATGACCTCATTTCACCGTTTCATGACTTTATGCCACGAACCAACCAACTATTTTTTTATACAACTCTTTTCAAACACTTTAACCATTGTGGGTAACTACACTATTATACACCTGTAATTCTTGTTATGCTATCTATTGTATTGCCACTGTCGATACATCGATGTTAGGAGAAATACCTCATGAATACTTTAAATGAATCCTTAAAATGACACCTATTCCATTTACTAATGCTAAGCTTGCTACAGTCTGAACTTCTAGCAAGTCAAGAGAAGTCTCATGCAGTTTCTGTATTTTCTATAATTGCATAATATATGGATGGTTTTAAACTCAATAACATACGCACTTGCAAAATACGTGAATATAAAGGAACAAAAATAAATGAACATAACCACATACCTAAACATCATCTGGTACCATCTCCCCATCACCCCTCAATGCAGTATGAGGATGGTCAGATTGTTGTATTTACTAATAGTTACCACTAGTATTAAAATAACAGTAAGCCCAAATCGTTCGACTATGTCCTCTTAAACAAACCTGTGATTTTTTTAATATTTGGACCACATCCTCCTGCAGAATAAAACAATCAGGAAATACAGTTGAGTTGGCTCATACCGCCCTCACATCAGTGTGATATCCATCAATGATGTGTTATGGCTCTGGGTAAGGAACAATGTTATATTGTTCAATAAACTTTTCACAGGATGCAAATTTTTCATTGTTTTAGCAAAGTTTTCGCTACCTCTATACAGCAAACACCAGAATCGACAAGGTTTACATTAATTATAGTCAGTAGAATTAAAGGGAAGAGGCCATATAAAAGGCTGGGATCTACGTTTAGCGGACTCGGCACTGTGTTACTAGATATTCCCCACCTTCCAGTAATTTTATTAAGTCCTCTTTAAACAGAAAATAAAGATGCAGAATTAATTGAAGAGAGTAGTAGGTCCATTATTTATTTTGAGCTCAGCGTTACATACAAACAAGGCATAGTCCAGAATATGTCTAATAATCACACAAGGAACACACATTTTTATCCAGTTTTCACAACTGATTATGTGATTGCCACACCTTCTCTACATACTGGTGTTTGAAATCTCCACCACTGTGTTCAACCATACATTATGCAATATATGCAAATTGAGATCTATCATTGTACAAATTGAAGCTTGACCCCAGTATATATTCTATTGGAAGATTTTCCTGTTTTTTTTTTTTGTTGTTTTTTTTGTTTTTAACAAAGATGATCTCAACTCATACCATCAAACACCTGCAAGATGATGTTGCAGGTCAGTATCACCCTGCTCTTATGGTAAGATAATGAACCTTTCTTAGCCACAGAACTCTCGAAGAGGCTTTCACGTCTTTTAAAAGCCGGGATCTTTCCCAATACTTAGGAAGCTATTTCTCACGGGAACAGTCCAGAGTCATCTGCCGTAGACTTCCACAGAGGCCTTGAAACCACCTGCATCAGAGCCTCTGCTCTGCACTTACAGACCCAAAAAGGCCTTAAGATACCCCAGAAACATTATTCCTCTTTATGCTTTCAAACACAGTCTTGCACCACTCTGCACCTGTTGCAGAGAGCTTCAAAGCCTATTATAATTAGATCACAGATCGCCTCATGAAAATACCTTTACCCCAAAACATTTTATTACCTCAGGTGGAACAGTGTGTATAGGCCTAGACCTCTTTAGATGTAACTTAGAACCGCCGGTGACCGCTGTATGCATTTCTTTGGTTGTACAAGCTCCACTGGAGGACTCGATGAATAGTTGATGATGGAAGAGGGGTATATCAGATTCACCCCTTCTGCCTCCATGTGACAAATTAACACACTGCATAAACTTTTAGAAATAAATCAGTCTTTTAACAAATGGTAAACATTCTCTAGAAAAGATTATCTTGTAACAATTCATTGAGTATATGAACTGTTTTTGTGTCCTTATATCTATAAATTAAAAGTAATAAAACATTATAGATGATAAATAAATTACATAAAATGTATAAAAGTTCACAAATAAGAAAGTACCTGAGTCTGCACTTTTCTCCACAGATTCAAGAAACTCGTGAAAGTTGGAAGCTATAGAAACACATAGTACAGAATTATAGACTGACTGAGGTGTGAGCAGAAAGATCGCCATGATGTCCTTATATCTAAAGCACTCAAAGCATTGATGTTATGTAAATAAACTGTGATCCGATTGGTTCAATCTAAGTAAATAGATTCACCTACTTTGAAGTTAAAGTTTTTCTCAAAAGGTTAGAACTGGTTGACTATACTTTGCCGTGTTCTGTAATAGAAAATGTAAACATTTATATCTAAAATATTGCACGACAGAAATCAATTCAAGACTAACCTCTAATGACCGCTAGATGGGGGAAGATATTAAGTAATAAATGAGTCCAGATCCCCCTGCCCGACAATACGGTGAGACTCTGTTTTTACGTGTGATGGAAAATGATACGAAACTATGTATTATGTGATTCATATAAAATCACACTGATCCTTTTGTTCTTAAATTAATAATGCTGTTTGCACATTTGTATCCGCCTGTTGCTGATTAAGTTGAACATGTATCAGGAACTGTTAACATCAAGGTCAACTTGACACACAACCCACACTGGAGTCAGTTTGGGTTGGTTTGTGGAAAAAAACAAGCTGAGAGCTGATTGGCTTATAGCCACAGCAACAAAGGAAAGAAGAGCTGCTTAAGAAAAGATGATTGGTTAAAGACAGCACAGGAGTAGTATAACTAGCCACGGTTTTGTATACTCGGGGCTCCCTACCTGAGGAGAGCCAAACATTTATTTTATTCTTTTTCTTATTAAATTACTCTCTTAATCACGTCTGACTTGCTGTTTGTTCAAAATTCCACAACATATGTCATTACTACGCCGCACAAAAAAGACCGCCATATTTGTAGTTCCACAATGTGAAAAGGCGTCATTTTCTATGCAAACGAATGAATAAACACCATGCCATGCCTTGCTGTATCCCCTCTTTGCACCGCTGGACAGACACACTCATGACACTGTACTCATCAAAAGCAGCACCAGAGACGCACTGAGTCATATCCCGCTACACACCTCTCAGGCCAGCTTGTTTGCACGTTTTGTCATAAAACTTAAAATGTCATTTGTTGCCATTATATATAAAATTACCTATTTAAAAAAACAAATAAATCAAAAAGTACTTGTGGCTAGAGAAACACGTGGCTAATCACCTACAAGAAATAATGTCAGTGATGTTTGGGGCAGGTGTTTCAAACTTGCCCAGACTCTTGAGAAGCACCTAAACGCTCACACAAGGGTGTCCGCTTGCCATAGTGCTGCAAATACTGCAGGAAGGGCTTTGGTGAAACAGGCCGCATGGAGGAGCAGAGGACAATCCACACAACTGAAGAAGCCCATAGCTGCCCAGTATGTCAGAATCCACACGGGAGAAGAACCCTGTAGCTGCCCAGTATGTCAGAAGCAATTTGTGCAGCTGGGTAATGAACCATATTTGTACCCATTCGTATGTTGGGAGCAAATCAGTTGAAGACTTGAACAGTATGTTAACAATCAGTTAAAATTACTGTTGATGACAAGAAAACAATGGCTAATATGTTCCTTCACAGCTATGTCATTGGTTGATCTATTTTTGTCAGATTTAGTGCTTGTTTGGGCAAGTGTGTTAAAGTCTTCCTTTGTTTTTGGTTTTGTTCCTTTTCATATAGTTGTTTATTCTTTTTTGTCTAGTGATGTCCATTATCCATTTAAAATCTGTCAAATTAAACAAATGTGAAACGAATTCCATAGTATTCAGATTTGATTGCAAAAGAGACCAACCACTCCCCGTATTTTGAATTTTGCATATACAGTATATGTGCAGTTCCAGCCTAGTCCACTGATCCAAAATCTGGCCCAGATGTATCTGTTGACTGCAAATTTGAATGATTTCTGTGCTCTGCAGCAAAGGAGCGTTTGGTTACTATCTGATGGATTAAAATAGGCTTGTTGGTAGCAAAGACATCACTAAAGGGTACAGAGCAAAGGTACTCCAGGACCAGGATGGGTAAGTAGCAGCTTGATCAGTGGAATCTTCTGTGAGACGTAACAGGACGTCGGTCTTAAATGTAATGTTAGATCAAATGAAAAACTTTAGTGGATTGAAATACAGATAAATAAATCCACTAAAAGTGCATCTGCATCATTGGTTAAAAAGTTGTTCTGCTAGTTGTCTGATTTTGTTCCAGTAATCTAATGTTTCCTGGCACTAGGTGGTTCAAGATTATATTGGTGTTTGCTTTATTTCTGTGATTTTTTTAACCATAGTCTGCTTGTTTATACTGTCTACCAAATGCAATACTGAGTAGTGAAACACTGACACAATCCCTTTTGGCGTCAGACATTTGTAATAATTTCAATAATCTACAGTTGTAAGTCAAGAGGGCAGCACCATTTTAAAGTCTAGTTTCCTTTCTCTGTCTCACTTTCTGGAATTTTTCTGTCTGTGTTTTTATTAAAGTTAAAAATGGAAAGGGTATTAAAACTCCCTTTCACTGACATCTCTTCCACTGAACTTGTAGAGAAAGTGATGATATGAAGATGATTATGTTTATCGCTTTCACTCAGAGATCATTGTCTGAGGGTCATGTTGTACAGTTCACGATGCCCCGGGTTGCAATCAGGAGGTTTAACAGTGATGTGCCAAACAGTTGTCTGTGGTGTTCTATATGATCTAAAAGTCAGACTTACCATTTATCAGTCAAATCAATTAAAGAACATTCATGATCAACAATTTGTGGGTGGCCATGATACTAACAGCCTGGTGGAAATTTCACAAGATATCAAACTCCAGACTCACATAAACATAACACTGCTTTCATGTCACTTCCACAAGTAGCCCAAACATAAGATATAGAAAGCAGGTAAGAGCGGAGCAGTCAATGTGCCTAATATGACTGCAAAAGCCTGGCAGGACAGGAGGTATTCCTGCTTCTGCTAATCAGCAAAAGGAAGCTCCTGGCAAAGTGACGTGGACTGCAAAAAAATCACCAGGAAGGTCAAGCTACAAATGCCAGAGAGGAGCAGGGAGCACCAAAAGTTCCATAGCATCCTGCGGAAAGAGTACCACATAAGCATGGAAACAGTACAGCAACCCATGGTATGAGCATGGACAGATGAGGAAGAGCTGCTAGAACAGTACGTCCCCAATAAGCAGGCAGGATGTGGATCCGTCTCACTATTTCATCGGCAGAAATGCAGGAGCAGGTGATAATACTCCTGGGCCCAGCACTCTTCAACCTGGGTACTTTAAGGAGAACACGGCAGCCTCCCAAAAGTGATACAAAGTCCCAAAATGGCTATTACCTGTGCTGAATAACAGTATGAAGGACAAATCTACCCCTGTCCAAAGTTTAATTGATTTAACTGAATGCCAACTATACTACCACCATCAATCTGTGTAAGGTGTACTTGCAAGTGCCTTTAGCACCAAAAGCAAAAGAACTCAGTGTTTTCAACACATTTCATCCAAGCATCATCATGTGAAATGTTGTTCTTTTCGGAAATTCTTCATCTAAATATGGTTGTGTTGCTAATGAGATCATATTATTTGTTACTCTTTAAACCTTATTATTCCTTTAAGATTCAAAGTCTACTGTGTTAGGAAACCTATGTGAGAATATAAAATCAGCAGTTTCTGCATGCTTGTGTGATGAATACAGAAAGTGATCTCTTATACCTGCGGAATTAAGGCTTCAAATGTCTTGGTGTTCAGACGATATGGAGAGGCTCTGGGAATCTGGAAGGATAAACGTTTGTTTCATTTTCAGGGACTGTTGATCATTTATTTGTCCATTCATTTATTACACTATTAAGGGATTATTAATGTGCACTGGGAGAACAGTATAAAGTTATCAGTCTTCTTTATCAGTCTTCTAACTAAACAGCCTGGTCTTGTAAGGTAACCACATGCACACCTTTCCCTCAGTGATGGCAAGGAGTGGTTTAAACTCACCATGTCATCTGTGATTCTGAGTGTGAGTGCTCCTGCATTTTTCTACACAAAGCCTGCTGAGTTGGCAGTGAAGGCAGAGATGCCCATATACAGCATGTTGCTTTCATCAGGTGGCAGTGAAAATGGTGTCGGGGCAAAAGCGGGTTTCTTGTGCACTCCAATGTTGTAAAACTCCCCCTATATAGAGAGCAATGCAGAGATTAACTTATTCTTTTACAGCTCCTGGGTCTTGATTCTTCGTTCAGATTAAACTGTTTTATCAGTGTAACCTTTGTGTAACCTTTTTTTCCTACAAAAGCCCAACAGTGCTTTCTGGATACACTTAGGCACAGTTTTGCAAGTGCTCCTGTTATTCCCTGTTAATTCAGATCTTTGGCTCAGAAAGGCTTTCTTATGATCATTATGGTCATTATTCTTATGCTTTGACAACTTGTGCCTTTTTTAACTTGTGCCTGAAAACCCCTTTACCTATGCCAATGATAAAACACTGATGAACTCCTGCAAACAAGTTGTAGTTTATTAATTAGTGCATTAATCTTAGTTTGGGATCTTTAATGACCATCTTAATCTGTGTATATTATTTGATTGTTGGTTCTTTCCTAGCTGAATGTAACTTCCTCTCACAGTAGTGTACAACTTCCAAGCTTATCAAAGGATAGTGTTGTAGTCAGGACCATTAAAAAATCATTCAAGCAAAGACCAAGATTTTGTAGTGTTTGAATCTGAGACAAGAATGAGACTTATTTAACAATGATTTTACTTTAATTATACCACTCACTGATAATGTATTGTAAATTGTCATTGTCATAAATAATTGTCATTATAAAGGCAGCTGAATATAAACAAATATAAAGCAAAAAGGTTCATATGGTCATTTTTATTATTAAATTAAAACATAGTAATACTTAAATAATTGCTATCTGCCCTTGGGTCAATCATGGAAAGGATTAATTAGATGTGTTCTGTAATGTGTTAAATCCTCTCGATAAATGCATAGCTTTAGCTATATCATAAAACATATGATGAGTCCTTTTCTCATTATTACTTGTGTACAACAAAAGTTTGTGTGACAAGCAGCAACATGTATATTTGCCAATTTATGAAAACGGGAGTATGCGCAGTGGGAGAGTAAATATCTTTTAAAATGACTCTCAATTAATGGCAATGCATTTACAATAAGTCTCTTGCCACAATAACAACACTGTCTGGATTTGCCATCAGCTGGTTGATTGCAGCATCGTGCAGCCTGCAGCCTAGCATTTGTTTGCAGGGGAACATACACTGCCATAATTATTACCATAATGAATTTTTTAAGGAGAAAGAATAGTCTGTACATTAATGTTAAAAATTCCAGATCCAGATAGCAGTGTTTATGTATGTCAGTGGCTGTGCACCAGTACTTGTGAATGTACACACACAAACCTCACCCTTTGGGTCTTCCCCAAGTCCCCTGTCCTGTTCACACTACTAGCTAAGAGCAACCAGCTAACTTGATAGCAGTGTGACTCAATAATAATAATAATAATAATAATAGTAATAATAATAATAATATGGCGCTTCCATGCACATCAGCAAGCAAATAGGAACACTAGCACTTGCATGAAATTAAGCATATTAGCATTTCAGAAGGCAGATTATTTAGCCTGCTAAAATAGCAGGTGTGGCAGCAAATGTCTGTTCAAAACACTATGTCACAGGTATGAGCATCATGTATTTGATATAGTATGATTGTTCATGTTTGTAAATTTAAAGCTTACAAATGCTGTATTTACAGTGTATTGCAGGTTATTAAAATGTGGCAGTAATTATTAGGATATAGAGAATTGTAGTGTTTAAACAAATCATTATGTCAGAAGTATGTTTAGGGGAGAATACACCCTGACCCACCCAGAGTTAACACACACTTACCTTACATTATTGATCATAAACTTGAATAGCTACAATACTGTCTGCTAATCATGCAGTTTGAAGTTTGCAAAGTGTGTACCCAGACAAAATCTGTGTTAAAACTTTCCTTTAACACTGAGTCATACATGAGTCAGACATGATTCTGAATAAATGAATGAATGAAAAAATGAAAAGCCTTATTTCATTTCAAACTGCACTTCAGGAACACTGAGCTCAAGTTCTGAGGAAACTTCCCTGCATATTTTCAGGGGTTTTCTGCCTCACCATGCCTGAATCACCTCATAAGGAGCTTGATAATGAGGAGACAGGGTGACTGAGGCAGTGAACACTCCTCACTGAGCATACTGGCTTCCAAGAGCTGGAGCTGGGAAGACCTATAGGTCTGTGACACACACTCCCACCCAGTCCTGATACTAAGAAGGTGGAACCTACAGGCTAATATGCAGCTGCCTGTGCATCAATAGGCGTCTGGGGTGTCCATCACTCAGGGAGGCGTGGCTGAAGGCGTGGCCTTGCAGACTCTGAGAGCTGGCTGAGGTAATCTCTAAAGGAGAGAGTAGTCACCAATAATCATGGAAATGTAGCCATAACTGTACAGTATATTTCACAGCCATGTATATTACATATCACAGACCAGGCTTACCAGAATAAATATTCCACACATACAGCTCATATATATCTCTCTGTGTGTGTGTGTGTGTGTGTGTGTGCGTGTGTGTGTGTGTGTGTAAAAACATGCTCCTGTTTTAGTCTCAACACAGACAGATATACATGTAGGAGTAGCAAACTGAAGTAAGAGCTCACCTTCACCAGTACATAGTCTCCAGCTTTAACAGTGACAGGGTTGGTATCCGTGGGATAAGAAAGCAAATCCTTTCTTGGAAAAATAACCTTCACATTCCCATCATTCCGACCACAAAGATCTTGAGATGACTTCTTACTTTCCTGCAGAAAACAGACTCAGTCAAGCAAAAACAGCAGATAACATTTGTACAATATAAAAGGCTTGACTAAGCACTGTAGCAGACGTCTCACTAGTGTTATCCAAACCAAGGGTGGTTATTCCCACTGTTATGTAGATGGTCATAAAATTCTGTTATCAGTGTGTATATCGGTAGATCCAATCTCAGCATGACTGGTAGCGCATATTAACACACAAGTGGCAAACACCTTGGGGTAGTTTTCTGTGCATTCGCCAGGCATGTCCTCAAAAGAAGGACACTAACAAGAATCAAAATTAACTAAGACCCCAATCTTCAAACAGTTATTGATGGCAGGTAATACACTAAAGACCACAAGCACAGGGAAACCAGTCATTGGGATTTCCCGGTACCAAAGATGTGAACTGCTCTCAACACTTCAAAAATAACAAAAAGCTCAAAGCATCCAAAACAGACACAATGCTATGCCTAACCAGGGAAGGGTTTCAAATGAAAGGGCCACAGAAACCCATGCGGCAATCGCAAACTAACACCACAAACGGGAAAGTGACCATACAACTCAAATAGACTAAAATAGACCAAACAATGCCCTAAATACATAAACACATAAACTCTATTTGCCCTCCAGAAAAGAACAAAGCCAAAACCAAAATGAAATGCCAAAAGGTGCTAGGGCTGAGCTGATAGACAATGCCATTGTTCATCATCGTTGTCAGACAGACCTCATGATGTTGATCCAGCAGGTCTAAATAAGATAAGGGAGGAGAATTTACTGCAACTATTTATTTTCTTGCAGAAATCTAGTTAAATCGATATGCAAAACATGATGACCAAGACACACAGATGCAGCAATCCCAAATTATTAACAGCAGAAGTGCTCCAAACACAGTTGTAACACAGCATGGCTTCAACCCACTGCAGTACTCCCTCCCTCCACTAGGACAAGCTGTTTGCTGTCGATGAAACTGGTGTTGACCTTAGCCGCATCTTCTCGGAATGTAAAGATAAGCTCCTCCAGGCGACAGCTTCTTCACCTCAGCTGGGATATCGTCCCTGAGACGGTGATATGCCTGAGTTTTCTGTGGGTGTGGTACACACATGTTCATGTCAGAAGGTCAAGCCCAACTGGCAGCCACAAGACCCTTTCAATTCTCCAAATGATAATAGACAATGGTGAATTTCTTGATAGAACCATCACATGAACCAGGGAGAATGTCTGTTTTTTGATAGTGTTAAACACAATGACAAAATAGGATCTCACCTTCCTCATGCTGTAGGCAAACAGGAAGGCTACATTATAGCCCACTTCCCTGATCAAAGAGACCGACTGCTGGTGGTCCTCCTCGGTTTCCCCACAGAAGCCTGTGATGAAGTCACTGCTCAGACTGACCCCTGTAAAAAGAAATTATACATAGATATTTATTCACACAAGACCTATTATAGCTACAATAATTTTATAATTACATACTGAATGTTTGGTAATGATAGGACACCTGGTATTATCTTTCGAATGTTTTCCACAAGCTCAAGGTAGGCTTCCCTAGTATACCTATGAAAACATCCCAGAGCATGATGACTTAAAGTGAGAACTAAGTTTTAACACATGAGACATCAAGAGATTTGAGATAAGCAGGCTAATCTCTACTGTGCTTGTGGTGAGTGCTGTCGTTCTAGGAGCGTTTCTCACCCACGCCTCATGGTCTGTAAGACTCTGCTGCTGCCGCTCTGAGCTGGCAAGTGGATCTGCTTACAGATGTTCCTCCGCTCTTGGATTAGCTATAACACCTTCAGGAAACATACTCACCCACCCCAGCACAGGTCAAACGAAAACAGCACAAATTGACTATGGCAGTCAAACCTTATTTCACATATCTGATAAGCATAAGGCTTTTTCAATCTGATAATCTATTAATGATCTTTTCTACTGCTCACATCCAAATTTGCGAATCCTAAATTATTATCCAATCTGCTGCTTAAAATGGCCTATGAGCAATATCTGCACATGAATTCAGACTATAAGAAACCGTTCAACTAAATACTTAAACTCTTTGAACATCCACTACACCACACAAGCCATAAACAGTCAGGGCCGGATTACCAATAGATTACCAGAGCAGGCAGTGACCTGTAGGCCCCACACCTTTTAGGGGCCATGCAACAAGGAATTTAAAAAAAACAAACATATTAGGAGATCATTTGCAAGGGAGGCCCCAAGATTATGACTGCCTAGGGCCTCCACAGGGTTTAATCTGGCACTGTAGGCAGTGTACATGTACATGCCCCTAAATGTAATTGGTAACATATTCCATTACATTACTCAAACGAGGAACATACTTTAAAAACTTTGGAATACGTCAACATTGTCCAAGACTATTTCAAATATAACTCACTTTAATTACATTTAAATTACATTTAACAGCATGTATTCTGTGTTCTGTATTTTGTCACCTGCAATGAAATACATTTTAAAAGTACCTTCCCCACACTAGTCATGGGTATCCCAACCAAAAACCACATGCTCACATCCATGACTCTGGGGTTTCTACCTCATCAGGAAAGTCTTTAGGATGTGGCCAGGTGAAGCGAATCCTTGTCAGGGTTTATGAGGGAGACGTGGTGTAGCAGGTCAGCGAATCGTAGGCCTCCTTGCTCATCACGGGAACACGGTGCTGAAACCACGGCTGAGGTGCGAACCAAGCTCCGAGTTGCTGGCCCCGTCCCCAGACACGTCTCTGTAGCTGTTCACGTTTTGACCCAGCAGGGTCACTTCCTTCACCCCCTATGGCCATGATCATTTCATATACTTAGTGTTCACATCTGGCCAAGTTTCACACACAGAAACTAGTAAAGCCAGACTGCACACATAGTCGCTGAAGGGAAGAGACCTTGTCAGACAGCATGCGCACTTCTTCAAGTATGGAGGACACAGGTCTGCTCCTTTCCCTCCCCCAGGTAAACGGCACAATGCAGTAGCTGAACATGTTGTCACAGCCCCGCGTGATAGACCTACAGCAGTCAAAGAGGGACAAAATATACTGGATAATCCCACTGTAAAACAAGGTGCCACCAACAAGGCTTGCAGTACACAAGGTCTGTACTGTCAACAGCGTGAAAGGACTTTAAAAGTATCGACACCCCTGATATCAAACCATTGTTTGAAGTGCTACATCTAAAAGCATGAAGGAGCTGAAGATGAGCCACCACGGTGTTTGAAGTTTTATATCCCTTCATAAGTGTAGGAGGGTCAGTCATGTATAAATATTTAACCAAAAAATGCAGATTGACAAGTGTTCAGTAAAATGATAATAATAAACAACTGAACTATGAGAATTTGCTGTTTTTGGCTTTATTGTGGATGCAAGTCCCATGTTTCATGCAATATGGTAGCAAATGCCCTTAAATTATAGCTGACATTTCTGTATTTTAATCTAACAGTTGCTGTTCAGATTAAATTCAGTGTATTAGAGTTGAATATGAAAACACCAAAAACTGTCTATACATGTTAACTTAAAAATTGAACTGTACATGTGAGACTGTTATTTTACTCTTTACCATCTTTACAAAATCACACAGTGCAAAGTTAATTTAAGAGTTAGTGTTTAGTAGGAACTCCTCCCTTATAAATCAGCCAGATATTATTATGGCACTCACACAAAGGCACTGTGTCCTGAATGGTGAATGGGCATGACATCAGCATATGCCTCTTCCAGGGAGAGCAGGACATTGCTGGTCCTCTGACCCCCATGGGCCAGTGCAAGGAGTCGGAGAAGATCTCTGTAGGCATCTGGCCCTGCTACAACATCCACCACCCTCTCCTTCTCCAGCAACTCAGTCTTCAGTCTCTCTGCCAAGCAACCTACAAGAGAGCAAGCACACATATGCGTATACGGGCACGTGAACCCACACACAAACATACATGCGCACATACGAACATTTCAGACTGAGAGATACATTTGAACGTGAATGAAGAACTATGGTGAAGTGAGAAGTTACCCAGGACTCCTATCTTTAATGGAGTGCTGCTCTTTAGACACTTCTTTTTCAGAACTGCTGGATGTTTGAGTCTGTTCCAGATGGTCTGCTCTGCCTTTTCCCTGTCACAATGATTTTTATTTTTTCCAACAGAAAATAGCATTACATCCAAGCAAAAAATGTCACTGAAGTCAAGGACTGCTGTCAAGTTGCACAAGATTGGCAACGTATAGATTCACTGTGTAAAATACAAACAGAAATAGGCTTTTCCTACCTTATGGAGCATGTGACAAGAAGCACCATATCTGCCTGTATAAAAAAAAAAAAAATTAGGAAAGATGAGAATGAAAGCTTTCAAATAAAGGAAGCGCTGTGTTTATCAAGGGTCAAAGGTCAAGGCATTGACACTTACCTCTGATAGTTCGTGGGTCCGAACATATCCACCCTTCTGAAGAATGGACCACGCAATTTCAGTGTCGTTGACGTTCATCTGACAGCCGTATGTTTCGAAATACACTGCAAGATGTAAACACCAAAATAAAATTGGCAACGACTACCGGCATACTGACACATGGGAATTAAAATCCTAAAGCCTGAACTATCATGGCAACAAATGCAGTTACATACCTTTCCGTAGCTGCGCCAGACCACTTTCTTCAGGAAGATACGATTCCTCATGTTCCTGTTGCGTCTCAGTTGAACTTTTGCCTGAAGAACTCTTAATGACGACAGCTTGGTCTTAAATGTGCTCACTCTCGTCTCATCAGTCTCATTAGTAGGAGTGCTAGATAGAGACACTGAGCAATAACCTCTGCATTTGTCGGCGAGTCGAGATAAACACTTTTGAACAGAAAACACTAGAAGTCTAAGCCTGCGGGCAGACATCATGTCTAAACGGGAGATTCGGCTACAAAGCCATGAACAAGACAAGAAACTCAATTTAACTTTAAAAGTAACGTTAGCTAAGGCTAAGTGCTAACTTAGCAATGGTGCTGTGGTTTGCGCAGAACAATTTTATATACAAAAGTATATTATCAGCGAGCTAACAAATCTGTACAAGCAGCCAATAAATATAAAAATATCTGTAGCTTAGTTAGGTAACCTAATAATTCAGCTGTAACATACACTCACGTATGACCCCACACGGTTAACATTGACATGCAGTTTTGTAATTTTCAAAATAACGGTTTCATTAAAACGTAACAGTGATACTCGTGTTTCAGTTCTAAGACAAGTAAACGGTGTAACTTGGGAGGGAGATCAATCGCAAAAATATCGATTTACGTTTTTTAATTCATATTTTTGTAATTAATATTTTTTAATTAATATTTTTTTAATTAATAGTTTTGTGAAATCTTATATTTAACATAAACGGCTACTTTTATTTTGCAAGTGTTTACTTGTTAGTCATAAGTAGTGTTTTGTGAGATGATTGTTCGTTTTCACACATGGCTCTCTGTCCCTCACCTACTCTGATCTAATGACGAATGCGTAATTTATTTTATAAGTGGACTTCACACTTCGTTCTGTTACCTAAGGGTCAGTACAACATACTCGTTTAAATGTGCTGATACAAAGATTGTGAAACAATTAATGTTTTTAATTAACTGATTAAAGTTTTACTCTGAATGAACACATTTTACGAATATATAGGAATGTTAACCTTATTACATTGTCTTTGATGAGGAAATGGGTATTTTGGATGTTTTAACCTTTTAAACATGTTTTAACCTTTTAAACTTTTAAATATTACCGTAAGGTTGTAAATACGTTCATTAATATTTTAGGTATTTTGATTATTCATTTTGCAATTTTGATTAAAAATAAATAAATAAATAAAATTAAAAATCAAGTTATTTAAACATGTCCAAGAATTGCTGTCCACTCTCTCATCTTTGGATAACCATCTTGGTAAAAATGCGACCTTTGACATCAGTGACCTCACAACTTTAAAAAAGGTCTATCTTCATTCGCCTAAAGGCATAAACTGCATGCTCCTATAGTATGTCAGTTCATTTGAATTTCTCACTTTGTCCCCATACTCAGATGAGTTAAAGCTAAAAATGTCCACCCCATTGTGATGAAATATTGAGTTAATAAACATTATTTTAGAATATCAAAATATATGTTTGAAATGCTAACTTTAGCTAAAATTGTCCACCTGCTGACATGACAGTTGCACAATACAGTGAACATATACTTGCATATACCTTCTTTGCTGTTTTCTTGTTGTTTTGTTTTAAGTAATATTTCCTAATAACTATTAAACTATTGATGTTCAGCTACGACAGGAGCTGAAGTAGCAAAGAGGAAAAGGTCCAGGTGAGATGCAGACCCTTGGAGGAAAGAGACAATTACCTGTGAAATTAGAGAGAGAGAAAGCGCTGTAGAAAAGGTGAGGAGATTTTAACAAAAAAGGGAATTCATAACTGAAAAAGAAAGGTATGCCAAAAAAAAACCCCAAAACAAAACAGTCGAGAAAGGAATAGTTGCCATGACAACTAAACATTCTTGAAGAGCTATAAACTGTGTTATCAAGGTGTATTTTAAATGTTCATAACTTTGCTTTTAATGGCTTTAAACGTTATATATAGCTTAGAAGTATGTAGAGGTTGGAGGAATATGTGTGGCTATATTTGGGCTATTTCTTCTGTTTGGGTATGAGTGGTTTGTAGCATTTAGCATTGGACATTGAGAGTGCTGAAAAGTCTAAATGTGTCTGTGAAAGCTTTAGAAGTATAAAGTGATTGATTTTTAAATTAGTAATGAAAATGCTGAAGTAATAAAATGATATTGTAAGCAGAAAAGTATGGATGGTCCCGAATAAACTGGTTTCATGCAGGAAAGACCAGTGTAGGCTTCAGCATAAATCTTCAGGAGGCCTCTTTGAAAAAGCCTCTAGGGGATTCCGTTGAAGGGAGAGCCTTGGTTCAAGGATGGGACATCCCGGCCAAGCACTGGAAGAAACAATATGGAGATCACCAAAAGAAACAATATGGGCATCCGGTGATATAGAATAGGATCGTCTTTTAAAAAAATAGAAGTAGTTCAGGTTGAACATAATAGTACCAAGAACTTGTTGGTGTAACTATTAAATATCAATTAGCATATATTGAATAATGTATGGTTTGAACATAATAGTGGAAACCTGGACAAGTATTATGAAAAAATAAAAATGGTTATGCAAGTGTCCTTGAAGCGTTTGGTTACTATCTGATGGATTAAAATAGGTTTGTTGGTAGCAAAGACATCACTAAAGTGTACAGAGCAAAGGTACTCCAGGACCAGGATGGGTAAGTAGCAGCTTGATCAATGGACTCTTCTGTGAGACGTAACAGGGCGTCGGTCTTAAATGTAATGTTAGATCAAGTGAAAAACTTTAGTGGATTGAAATACAGATAAATAAATCCACCAAAAGTGCACCTGCATCATTGGTAAAAAGTTGTTCTGCTAGTTGTCTGATTTTGTTCCAGTAATCTAATGTTTCCTGTGGACTAGGTGGTTCAAGATTATATTGGTGTTTGCTTTATTTCTGTGATCTTTTTAACCATAGTCTGTTTGTTTATACTGTCTACCAAATATTGAGTAGTGAAACACTGACACAATCCCTTTTGGCGTCAGACATTTGTAATAATTTCAATAATCTACACTTGTAAATCAAGAGGGCAGCACCATTTTAAAGTCTAGTTTCCTTTCTCTGTATCACTTTCTGGAATTTTTCCGTCTGTGTTTTTATTAAAGTTAAAAATGGAAAGGGTATTAAAACTCCCTTTCACTGACATCTCTTCCACTGAACTTGTAGAGAAAGTGATGATATGAAGATGATTATGTTTATCGCTTTCACTCAGAGATCATTGTCTGAGGGTCATGTTGTACAGTTCACGATGCCCCGGGTTGCAATCAGGAGGTTTGACAGTGATGTGCCACAGTTGTCTGTGGTGTTCTATATGATCATCACAGAACATCACACATAACTGGTCAAATTGTATCTCGAGTAGTATATTTGTGTATTATACTATATATTAGCAGCATATCTTTATGATGCAATTAAAAACATTCCCCATCCCCCTGAATACCAATCATATTACATATCTGGGTACTAAATTCTCTTCCCAGTTGTCTGTTATTCAAAATAAATAGTCATCCAATTATTAAAACAATAAGCGACAAACTTCATTGATGGACAAATTTGCCCCTTATGCTCTTCGGACAAACTGCAATAATTAAAATGAGAATATTACCTAAACGAAATTGTTTGTTTTCAATTATTCCAGTGCCACCAACCTGTCTAAAATCTTTGGACAACATCATAACTTGATTCTACTGGAAAAATAAATCACATAGAATCAAACTCACAACATTACAGAACTGTAGTTGATTATTGCAAATCAACTACAATATGGAATAAAATGGATAAAACCTAGTATATCAGACAGAATATGGATAGACATAGAGCAAACATTATGCAAAGATCTAAAAGTCAGACTTACCATTTATCAGTCAAATCAATTAAAGAACATTCATGATCAACAATTTGTGGGTGGCCATGATACTAACAGCTTGGTGGAAATTCCACAAGATATCAAACTCCACACTAACATAAACATAACACTGCTTTCATGTCACTTCCACAAGTAGCCCAAACATAAGATATAGAAAGCAGGTAAGAGCAACTATCAGTTCAGAGACATTAAACTCACGTGCATCCATATCAGTATTATAAACATTCCTAATACAAAAAAACTATCACATAAGATATACAAAATAATAATGAAATCAAATCGCATAATTACTCTCCAATCGAGACAATGGGAGGAAGATTTATTACTAACCCCCGACGCCACAGTCTGGATTAAAATGTATAATAATAATTACCACATGACAGCAACACTAACCTACAATGCATTCAGTACAAAATAATACATAGATTACATTATACTACACATTGGATGTTTAAAATTGGTTTCACAAGCTCAGCAATCTGTACATACTTTACTCCAAACACAGCTGACGATTACATTCACATCGTGTGGCAGAGCACACCTATCAAGTAATTTTGGAAATAGGTCATCACACACATGTCCCATGATTTAAATAACCCTATCCATCCAACACCATCTTTATGTCTCCTAGGAGACATGTCATCAACCAATGTGTCAATAGAAAAAAAACAGGATAATATATATATATAACATTATTAATTGCAAATACAAACATACTCATGAATTGGAAAACAAAAAATAATATTAGTGTCACCGAATGGAAAAATCTATTGATAGACTACATATCAATGGAAAAAAATCTCAGAATGAATCAATAAGAACCAATAACCTAGACTGGACTCCTTTGATAAAAAGTTTACAGAGCTAATCCATAAATGATAAATATCCCAATCTAGTACGTGTACATATACAGTGCACTCGCACATAGCCTCTCTCTCTCTCACACACACACACACACAGGCAGACGCACACAAGCAGTCACACACGAACACACACACACACACACACACACACACACACACACACACACACACACACATTCCCGTAATGGTGCAGGTGGCTAATACTTAAAATACTCTATCTGCATTTCCCGTTTGTCTGTTTCGTCTCTGTTCGTCTTATTTTTCCTCTCTCCCCTATTCCCGTTTCCCCCACGTTATTTATGTCTGTTCATACGTTTTATACACCCGATATAGTTGGACACAGTGAGAAGTTAGAAATAAATAATGAATAAATAATAAAGTTCTAAAGGTCCTCCGATGGGCGGAAATCAATTGATATATTTATTTCTCCAGATTTCTAACTCGGAGAGAAAAAGACGTCCTTTTACAAATCGCACCTCGTTGTGGAACTCTACTAAGGTTTACAATCCAGGCGATGATTTTTAACCTCAAAGAACATAGGCCTGCTCCAAGGCAAACTGATTTCATCCCATTAATTAACTTTAATGCGATGTTTTTTGCCGAGCATTAGGCTAAAGAAAATGAATGTTGCTGCGTTTATCAAACTAAAAGTATTTATTCTGAGCCATGCGGTAAATGATTCAGTGTGAGCAGCATATGGACGATTTTTGGAAAATGCTGTGACTAGGTAATATTTTGAAATATAAGGCGTTGTTAAAGCCTCTCATTCACGCTATTAACGTTATAAGTTAAAATAATTGAATAATTCATAAATAAATAAATAGCGTTTGTATAATATTTAAAAATAAACATTTACGTAAAAGCACTCTTACGTAACAACCAAGTTGTCATGTATTTGAATCTAAAGCTAAAGTGTTGCTTTGATCGCTTTGGTCGGTCGACACTTGCCTGGCTCTGTTGAATTGCTGTTTCAAACTGTTTTATAATTCGTGCAGTTAGATCATTTGGTTAAATCATTTACGATTTTATTTTATTCATTTACTACTTTCGACTACGATTTCCAGAAAGGTTGACCGACGATCCTCACGAAAATGAATCCAAGTACTCCAAGTTCGCCGATGACTTCGTTGTACGTGGGTGACCTCCATCCAGACGTTACCGAGGCCATGCTATACGAGAAATTCAGTCCTGCTGGCGCAATAGTCTCCGTACGGATTTGCAGGGACGCGATGACCCTCCGCTCACTTGGATACGCATACGTGAACTTTCAGCAGCAGGCAGATGCTGAGCGTGCTTTGGACACTATGAACTTTAACATCATCAAAGGCAGACCTGTGCGAATTATGTGGTCCCAGAGAGACCCCTCTCTGAGGAAGAGTGGAGTTGGCAACATCTTCATCAAGAACCTTGACAAGTCTATTGACAGCGAAGCTCTTTACGACACATTCTCTGCCTTTGGGAACATCCTTTCCAGCAAGGTGGTGTGTGACGAGAATGGCTCTAAGGGCTACGGCTTTGTGCACTTTGAGACCCGTGAGGCTGCGGAGAGAGCAATTGAGAGACTTAATGGCATGTTGCTCAATGACCGCAAAGTGTTCATTGGCCACTTCAAGTCTCGCAAGGAGCGAGAGGCTGAGATGGGGGCCAGGGCCAAAAAGTTCACCAATGTGTACGTCAAGAACTTTGGAGAGGACATGGACGACGACAAGCTGAAGGAGATCTTCAGCAAGTTTGGCCAAACGCTGAGCACTCGCGTCATGACCGACGAGAGCGGCAAGTCCAAGGGCTTTGGCTTTGTGAACTTCGAGAGGCACGAGGATGCCCAGAGGGCTGTGGATGAGATAAATGGGAAGGAGCTGAATGGGAAGAAGGTGTATGTGGGTTATGCCCAGAAGAAAGGCGAGAGGCAGACAGGGCTGAAACGAAAGTTTGAGCAGATGAAGCAGGACGGTATGACTCGCTACCAGGGAGACAACCTGTACGTCAAGAACCTAGACGACGGTCTGGACGACGCGCGTCTACGTAAGGAGTTCTCTCCGTTCGGGACCATCACAAGTGCCAAGGTGATGATGGAGGGCGGCCGCTCCAAAGGGTTCGGCTTCGTGTGTTTCTCCTCGCCGGAGGAGGCCGCCACGGCCATGACGGAGATGAATGGGCGCGTTGTAGGCACCAAGCCGCTGTACGTGGCTCTGGCGCAGCGCAAGGAGGAGCGGCAGGCCCACCTCTCCAACAAGTACATGAAGCGCACGGCCAGCGTGAGTGCCTTGCCCAACCTCGTGCTCAACCCCTACCAGCCTGCCCCGCCCTCCGGCTACAACATGGAAGCCATTCCACAAGCTCAGAACTGGCCTGCCTACTGCGCAAGCAGCCAGCTGGCACAACTCCTCCCCAGCCCTTGCTGGGCCATGCAGTGCGTCCACCCACAGCAAGTCCAGGATATGCCGAGTGCCATCGGTCCAGCCGCATCCTGCCCGCAGGCCTTCAGCGCCATCCGACCAACCACCGCCTGCCAGGTCCCACGCACGATGGCCTATCAGACCATGGCATCTGAGGCTCCGGGGACAGGGATGGCCAGCGCGGAAGCTGCCAACAAGGCGTCGCTGGTGAGAGCAGTACCACAGTACAAAACCACCTCAGGCGTTCACAGCCCACAGCAACACCTGGGCACACAGCCCTTAGATATAAATGTCGAACTTACCATTTATCAGTCAAATCAATTATAAAACATTTATGTTTCTCAACCCACAGCAGCACCTGGGGGCAGAGCTCCAGGTGCCCGTGCAGCTGGCTGCGGTCCATGTGCAGGGTCAGGAACCTCTCAGTGCCTCCATGCTGGCTGCTGCACCTCCACAGGAGCAGAAGCAGATACTGGGTGAGCGTCTGTTTCCCCTGATCCAGAACATGCAGCCCACCCTTGCAGGGAAGATCACGTGTATGTTCCTGGAACTGGACAACTCGAAGCTACTGCATATGCTGGAGTCACCTGAGTCTCTGCACCCTAAGGTGGATGAGGCAGTCGCTGTGCTCCAGGACCAGTGCGCGCAGGAAGCCGCTCAAAAACTTTAACCAGTGCTGCGCTTCTGGCTATCTAATGGAAGAATAAGCAGTAAAAAAAATTAACATTTTAACTGAAAAAAATAAACATTGAAACTGAAATGCATTGAACATTGAAATATTTTTGCCATGTCTGTAGACATCAAGCCTGTAAGGGTTGGCACCAGGCCGAGGCCCCCTCGACCAGAGGGAGGCGTCGAGTCAACCACGCCACTGATCAGGATCAACACCCAACAGCTGGGCTAGACCTTATATAAGCCCAGTGACCCAGTCATTCAGTGCTGGGTTTTTGATAAAGTTTTGAGCCAAGCTCCTAGCCGGTAACTCTGGGTATTGAGGTCTGTGAGCCCTTGTGCTATGCCTCTTTTCTGTTCTGCGAGGGTGTCAGTGTTTTTACACGTCCCCTCCCTTCTCCAGTTTTCCCCTCTCGAGTCTGTCTCTCTCCTGAGGCTTCCCTTAGCCATTCAAGTTTCTCCCCGTTTTCTGGTTTTGTTTGGGAACTTTTAGTTCGAGTTTTCCCCAGTGCATCGGGGTTGCCATTTCTTTCCGTGGCGTTCTTTGTTCTCCCCTTTTCCACGCTCACCGAGGTGTTTCGTTTTTTCCTCTTGTTTTGCTTGATCCAAGCTCTAACTGTTCTGCACACGAGCCCACCATTGTTAGAGTGTGGCTGCTTACCCAGTAAGCTATTGGTGTCCTCACCTAGCTGACCTGGATTCAAAACCACCTTACAAAGTCCAGGCCTTGGTTATTCTAAGCTTAAAATGAAAACGACAGAAAAAGGTAAAATCATTTCAAGTTTGGTTTATTTGTCGCATACATAGTCATACACAGTATAACTCACAGTGAAATGGTTGAGTGCTCTGTCCAATCTGAGGAAAAAGAAAAACAGGGGTGCATAGAGAAATATATTCTATATATATACAAAAATATATTAATAGTGCATGTACAATATATATATATATATATATATATATATATATATATATATATATATATATATTATGTTTATATGTACAATGTATATATGGATATTTATATATGTATGTACAGAATGCACAGTCCCATCTTGCAATTGGCATATTTACAGTTATATGTTACATGGTGGTAATTGAACATATTACAGTTATATTGAACATATTACAGTTATTTCTATTACATATTACAGATTTTGACATGAACAGCTGATCATTTTTTTGTTTTTATTCCTCTTAAAGTTTGAATGTTCAGATTGTCAGTTCTTACAGGTCATAGCTGATCATTAGATAAGTGTATTGGGTTGCATTAATATAAATGTAAAGATCAAAAAAACAATACCCCACAGTGTAGCTTAAAATAGAGAATAATTCTGTAATATTCCTTTATGTACAACACAATTTCAAATGACCTTATTAACAAACCAGTAAAGACAGGACGAGAAGCAAAGGTCACTTACACGTATTAAATCTTGAAGCAAACAAACTGCAGCTGCAAGTGCCACACTGCCATCCAGTTCCACTCTCTGGTCTGGCGACGGTCATATTACAGGAGCAACGAGAGGCTGCCAACAGTTTCTTTTAGCTTGTCTACTGAGACGGTGAAACTGGCCAACCAGGTGAAAAGCATTGTGAAGGAGAAACGACTTCGACTGCCGACGTGGGAAAGTAGCAGTCAGAGCAGGTCTATTGGAGCAGTGCGATGGACTCTGCCCAACAATGGGCTGCAAGCCCACATCTCTGCACATAGCAACAGTATGTGGTTCCTAGGTGCCCAGTCGGCTAGTTTTAAAGTTCAATTCAAATATTAAATAAAAATGCAGACTTCAGAATTGGTTAAATAGCATAACTGTGCACGTACTTTATTGTAGGTTAACATTAACACGCATTATTGAGGCACCCTCTGGAGAATGTCTAAAAATCAGAGAACCCACATTTTCATACATTTTTCAGTAGTGGTTATGTATTCACCCCACATTCCTTTACATATTTGCGTTTGTCTTCACGTCCATTGCATCCAAACCATACATTTGTCAATATATGCAAAGTAATATAAAACACCCACACCAGTTGGAACCTGTTAACACCACATTCCAAGAGATTTCTCTTGATCTTATCCTAAAGAGATGGTCCTGAGCCTGATGGAAATAATATCTCATACTTGGGAGGACATGGACGACAACAAGCTAAATGAGATCTTCAGCAAGTTCGGCCCAACGCTGAGCCGTCGCGTCATGACAGACGAGAGCGGCAAGTCCAAGGGCTTTGGCTTTGTGAGCTTCGAGAGGCACGAGGATGCCAAAAGGGCTGTGGATGAGATGAACGGGAAGAAGTTGAATGGGAAGCAGCTGTATGTGGCTCGTGCCCAGAAGAAAGGCGAGAGGCAGACAGAGCTCAAACGCAAGTTTGAGCAGATGAAGCAGGACGGCACGACTCGCTACCAGGGAGTGAACCTGTACGTTAAAAACCTAGACGACAGTCTGGACGACGAGCGTCTGCGTAAAGAGTTCTCTCTATTCGGGACAATCACGAGTGCCAAGGTGATGACGGAGGGCGGCCGCTCCAAAGGGTTCGGCTTTGTGTGTTTCTCCTCGCCGGAGGAGGCCACCGAGGCAATGAAGGAGATGAACGGGTGCATCGTAGGCACCAAGCCGCTGTACGTGGCCCTGGCGCAGCGCAAGGAGGAGCGGCAGGCCCACCTCACCCACCAGTACATGCAGCGCATGGCCAGCGTGAGTGCCGTGCGCAACCCAGTGCTCAACCCCTACCAGCCCGCCCCGCCCTCCGGCTACTTCATGATGGCCATTCCACAGTCTCAGAACTGGGCTACCTGCTACCCGAGCAGGCAACTGGCACAGCTCCACCCCAGCACCCGCTGGGCTACGCACAGCATTCAGCCACAGCATTTCCAATACATGCCGAGTACCATCAGGCCCGCTGCAGACCAATCTCTGGGCCAGGAACCTCTCACTGCCTCCGTGCTGGATCTGGAACCTCCGCAGGAGCAGAAGCAGATGTTGGGTGATCGATGGTCTGTTTCCCGTGATCCAGAACATGCACCCCAACCTTGCAGGGACGGGTTTGCTCCTGGAGATCGACAACTTGGAGCTTCTGCTTATGCTGGAGTCTCCTGAGTCTCATTGAAACATTGAAACTGAAAAAATAAAAACGCATTAAATATTGAAATATTTTTGCCTGGTCCATAGACTCCAGTTTCAGGCCTTGATTACAGTAAACTAAAACAACATGTAAAAAGGCTAAATGATTGACACGTGTACAGTCGGTGACTCCTTTCTTTTTGTTCCTCTTACTGTTCGAATGCTCAGAATGTCAGTTTTTGCAGTTGACAGCTGAGCATTAGGCATGTGTATTGGATTGTATTAATAATACAATTGAGGATTCATTGCTGTTCAGGGACCCAGCAGTGGTAACTTGGCAGTGGTAGGGCTTGAACTAGCAACATTCTGATTACTAGTCAAGTAACCTCTGAATAGTATTATTATGATTAATATTATTAATATATCTTACACTGAGGTCTGCTGAAGCTTACCCAGGATCCTTTGCAGCAGCCTGCCATATGCACAAATCATTACGAAAGGACACAGAATCTCTAAACTCCCTTGTTTTATGTTATTAGTTTGTCTAATTCAATGTTAAAGCACTTTCCCCTGTAAACACTCTTTTTATGACCTCATTTCACCGTTTCATGACTTTATGCCACGAACCAACCAACTATTCTTTTATACAACTCTTTTCAAACACTTCAACCATTGTGGGTAACTACACTATTATACACCTGTAATTCTTTATGCTATTTATTTTATTGGTACTGTCGATACATCGATGTTAGGAGAAATACCTCATGAATACTTTAAATGAATCCTTAAAATGACACCTATTCCATTTACTAATGCTAAGCTTGCTACAGTCTGAACTTCTAGCAAGTCAAGAGAAGTCTCATGCAGTTTCTGTATTTTCTATAATTGCTTAATATATGGATGGTTTTAAACTCAATAACATACGCACTTGCAAAATATGTGAATATAAAGGAACAAAAATAAATTAACATAACCACATACCTAAACATCATCTGGTACCATCACCCCATCACCCCTCAATGCAGTATGAGGATGGTCAGATTGTTGTATTTACTAATAGTTACCACTAGTATTAAAATAACAGTAAGCCCAAACTGTTCGACTATGTCCTCTTAAACAAACCTGTGATTTTTTAAATATTTGGACCACATCCTCCTGCAGAATAAAACAATCAGGAAATACAGTTGAGTTGGCCCATACCGCCCTCACATCAGTGTGATTTCCATCAATGACGTGTTATGGCTCTGGGTAAGGAACAATGTTATATTGTTCAATAAACTTTTCACAGGATGCATATTTTTCATTGTTTTAGCAAAGTTTTCGCTACCTCTATACAGCAAACACCAGAATCGACAAGGTTTACATTAATTATAGTCAGTAGAATTAAAGGGAAGAGGCCATATAAAAGGCTGGGATCTACGTTTAGCAGACTCGGCACTGTGTTACTAGATATTGCCCACATTCCAGTAATTTTATTAAGTCCTCTTTAAACAGAAAATAAAGATGCAGACTCAAGAATTAATTGAAGAGAGTAGTAGGTCCATTATTTATTTTGAGCTCAGCGTTACATACAAACGAGGCATAGTCCAGAATATGTCTAATAATCACACAAGGAACACACATTTTTATCCAGTTTTCACAACTGATTATGTGATTGCCACACCTTCTCTACATACTGGTGTTTGAAATCTCCACCACTGTGTTCAACCATACATTATTCAATATATGCAAATTGAGATCTATCATTGTACAAATTGAAGCTTGACCCCAGTATATCCTATTGGAAGATTTTCCTGTTTTTTTTTTTTGTTGTTGTTTTTTTTGTTTTTAACAAAGATGATCTCAACTCATACCATCAAACACCTGCAAGATGATGTTGCAGGTCAGTATCACCCTGCTCTTATGGTAAGATAATGAACCTTGCTTAGCCACAGAACTCTCGAAGAGGCTTTCACGTCTTTTAAAAGCCGGGATCTTTCCCAATACTTAGGAAGCTATTTCTCACGGGAACAGTCCAGAGTCATCTGCCGTAGACTTCCACAGAGGCCTTGAAACCACCTGCATCAGAGCCTCTGCTCTGCACTTACAGACCCAAAAAGGCCTTAAGATACCCCAGAAACATTATTCCTCTTTATGCTTTCAAACACAGTCTTGCACCACTCTGCACCTGTTGCAGAGAGCTTCAAAGCCTATTATAATTAGATCACAGATCGCCTCATGAAAATACCTTTACCCCAAAACATTTTATTACCTCAGGTGGAACAGTGTGTATAGGCCTAGACCTCTTTAGATGTAACTTAGAACCGCCGGTGACCGCTGTATGCGTTTCTTTGGTTGTACAAGCTCTACTGGAGGACTCGATGAATAGTTGATGATGGAAGAGGGGTATATCAGATTCACCCCTTCTGCCTCCATGTGACAAATTAACACACTGCATAAACTTTTAGAAATAAATCAGTCTTTTAACAAATGGTAAACATTCTCTAGAAAAGATTATCTTGTAACAATTCATTGAGTATATGAACTGTTTTTGTGTCCTTATATCTATAAATGAAAAGTAATAAAACATTATAGATGATAAATAAATTACATAAAATGTATAAAAGTTCACAAATAAGAAAGTACCTGAGTCTGCACTTTTCTCCACAGATTCAAGAAACTCGTGAAAGTTGGAAGCTATAGAAACACATAGTACAGAATTATAGACTGACTGAGGTGTGAGCAGAAAGATCGCCATGATGTCCTTATATCTAAAGCACTCAAAGCATTGATGTTATGTAAATAAACTGTGATCCGATTGGTTCAATCTAAGTAAATAGATTCACCTACTTTGAAGTTAAAGTTTTTCTCAAAAGGTTAGAACTGGTTGACTATACTTTGCCGTGTTCTGTAATAGAAAATGTAAACATTTATATCTAAAATATTGCACGACAGAAATCAATTCAAGACTAACCTCTAATGACCGCTAGATGGGGGAAGATATTAAGTAATAAATGAGTCCAGATCCTCCTGCCCGACAATACGGTGAGACTCTGTTTTTACGTGTGATGGAAAATGATACGAAACTATGTATTATGTGATTCATATAAAATCACACTGATCCTTTTGTTCTTAAATTAATAATGCTGTTTGCACATTTGTATCCGCCTGTTGCTGATTAAGTTGAACATGTATCAGGAACTGTTAACATCAAGGTCAACTTGACACACAACCCACACTGTTTGGAGACAGTTTGGGTTGGTTTGTGGAAAAAACCAAGCTGAGAGCTGATTGGCTTATAGCCACAGCAACAAAGGAAAGAAGAGCTGCTTAAGAAAAGATGATTGGTTAAAGACAGCACAGGAGTAGTATAACTAGCCACGGTTTTGTATACTCGGGGCTCCCTACCTGAGGAGAGCCAAACATTTATTTTATTCTTTTTCTTATTAAATTACTCTCTTAATCACGTCTGACTTGCTGTTTGTTCAAAATTCCACAACATATGTCATTACTACGCCGCACAAAAAAGACCGCCTTATTTGTAGTTCCACAATGTGAAAAGGCGTCATTTTCTATGCAAACGAATGAATAAACACCATGCCATGCCTTGCTGTATCCCCTCTTTGCACCGCTGGACAGACACACTCATGACACTGTACTCATCAAAAGCAGCACCAGAGACGCACTGAGTCATATCCCGCTACACACCTCTCAGGCCAGCTTGTTTGCACGTTTTGTCATAAAACTCAAAATGTCATTTGTTGCCATTATATATAAAATTACCTATTTAAAAAAAACAAATAAATCAAAAAGTACTTGTGGCTAGAGAGACACGTGGCTAATCACCTACAAGAAATAATGTCAGTGATGTTTGGGGCAGGTGTTTCAAACTTGCCCAGACTCTTGAGAAGCACCTAAACGCTCACACAAGGGTGTCCGCTTGCCATAGTGCTGCAAATACTGCAGGAAGGGCTTTGGTGAAACAGGCCACATGGAGGAGCAGAAGACAATCCACACAACTGAAGAAGCCCATAGCTGCCCAGTATGTCAGAATCCACACGCGAGAAGAACCCTGTAGCTGCCCAGTATGTCAGAAGCAATTTGTGCAGCTGGGTAATGAACCATATCTGTACCCATTCGTATGTTGGGAGCAAATCAGTTGAAGACTTGAACAGTATGCTAACAATCAGTTAAAATTACTGTTGATGACAAGAAAACAATGGCTAATATGTTCCTTCACAGCTATGTCATTGGTTGATCTATTTTTGTCAGATTTAGTGCTTGTTTGGGCAAGTGTGTTAAAGTCTTCCTTTGTTTTTGGTTTTGTTCCTTTTCATATAGTTGTTTATTCCTTTTTGTCTAGTGATGTCCATTATCCATTTAAAATCTGTCAAATTAAACAAATGTGAAACGAATTCCATAGTATTCAGATTTGATTGCAAAAGAGACCAACCACTCCCCGTATTTTGAATTTTGCATATACAGTATATGTGCAGTTCCAGCCTAGTCCACTGATCCAAAATCTGGCCCAGATGTATCTGTTGACTGCAAATTTGAATGATTTCTGTGCTCTGCAGCAAAGGAGCGTTTGGTTACTATCTGATGGATTAAAATAGGCTTGTTGGTAGCAAAGACATCACTAAAGTGTACAGAGCAAAGGTACTCCAGGACCAGGATGGGTAAGTAGCAGCTTGATCAGTGGAATCTTCTGTGAGACGTAACAGGACGTCGGTCTTAAATGTAATGTTAGATCAAATGAAAAACTTTAGTGGATTGAAATACAGATAAATAAATCCACTAAAAGTGCATCTGCATCATTGGTTAAAAAGTTGTTCTGCTAGTTGTCTGATTTTGTTCCAGTAATCTAATGTTTCCTGGCACTAGGTGGTTCAAGATTATATTGGTGTTTGCTTTATTTCTGTGTTTTTTTTAACCATAGTCTGCTTGTTTATACTGTCTAACAAATGCAATACTGAGTAGTGAAACACTGACACAATCCCTTTTGGAAGTCAGACATTTGTAATAATTTCAATAATCTACAGTTGTAAGTCAAGAGGGCAGCACCATTTTAAAGTCTAGTTTCCTTTCTCTGTCTCACTTTCTGGAATTTTTCCGTCTGTGTTTTTATTAAAGTTAAAAATGGATAGGGTATTAAAACTCCCTTTCACTGACGTCTCTTCCACTGAACTTGTAGAGAAAGTGATGATATGAAGATGATTATGTTTATCACATTCACTCAGAGATCATTGTCTGAGGGTCATGTTGTACAGTTCACGATGCCCCGGGTTGCAATCAGGAGGTTTAACAGTGATGTGCCAAACAGTTGTCTGTGGTGTTCTATATGATCTAAAAGTCAGACTTACCATTTATCAGTCAAATCAATTAAAGAACATTCATGATCAACAATTTGTGGGTGGCCATGATACTAACAGCGTGGTGGAAATTCCACAAGATATCAAACTCCACACTAACATAAACATAACACTGCTTTCATGTCACTTCCACAAGTAGCCCAAACATAAGATATAGAAAGCAGGTAAGAGCGGAGCAGTCAATGTGCCTAATATGACTGCAAAAGCCTGGCAGGACAGGAGGTATTCCTGCTTCTGCTAATCAGCAAAAGGAAGCTCCTGGCAAATTGACGTGGACTGCAAAAAAATCACCAGGAAGGTCAAGCTACAAATGCCAGAGAGGAGCAGGGAGCACCAAAAGTTCCATAGCATCCTGCGGAAAGAGTACCACATAAGCATGGAAACAGTACAGCAACCCATGGTATGAGCATGGACAGATGAGGAAGAGCTGCTAGAACAGTACGTCCCCAATAAGCAGGCAGGATGTGGATCCGTCTCACTATTTCATCGGCAGAAATGCAGGAGCAGGTGATAATACTCCTGGGCCCAGCACTCTTCAACCTGGGTACTTTAAGGAGAACACGGCAGCCTCCCAAAAGTGATACAAAGTCCCAAAATGGCTATTACCTGTGCTGAATAACAGTATGAAGGACAAATCTACCCCTGTCCAAAGTTTAATTGATTTAACTGAATGCCAACTATACTACCACCATCAATCTGTGTAAGGTGTACTTGCAAGTGCCTTTAGCACCAAAAGCAAAAGAACTCAGTGTTTTCAACACATTTCATCCAAGCATCATCATGTGAAATGTTGTTCTTTTCGGAAATTCTTCATCTAAATATGGTTGTGTTGCTAATGAGATCATATTATTTGTTACTCTTTAAACCTTATTATTCCTTTAAGATTCAAAGTCTACTGTGTTAGGAAACCTATGTGAGAATATAAAATCAGCAGTTTCTGCATGCTTGTGTGATGAATACAGAAAGTGATCTCTTATACCTGCGGAATTAAGGCTTCAAATGTCTTGGTGTTCAGACGATATGGAGAGGCTCTGGGAATCTGGAAGGATAAACGTTTGTTTCATTTTCAGGGACTGTTGATCATTTATTTGTCCATTCATTTATTACACTATTAAGGGATTATTAATGTGCACTGGGAGAACAGTATAAAGTTATCAGTCTTCTTTATCAGTCTTCTAACTAAACAGCCTGGTCTTGTAAGGTAACCACATGCACACCTTTCCCTCAGTGATGGCAAGGAGTGGTTTAAACTCACCATGTCATCTGTGATTCTGAGTGTGAGTGCTCCTGCATTTTTCTACACAAAGCCTGCTGAGTTGGCAGTGAAGGCAGAGATGCCCATATACAGCATGTTGCTTTCATCAGGTGGCAGTGAAAATGGTGTCGGGGCAAAAGCGGGTTTCTTGTGCACTCCAATGTTGTAAAACTCCCCCTATATAGAGAGCAATGCAGAGATTAACTTATTCTTTTACAGCTCCTGGGTCTTGATTCTTCGTTCAGATTAAACTGTTTTATCAGTGTAACCTTTGTGTAACCTTTTTTTCCTACAAAAGCCCAACAGTGCTTTCTGGATACACTTAGGCACAGTTTTGCAAGTGCTCCTGTTATTCCCTGTTAATTCAGATCTTTGGCTCAGAAAGGCTTTCTTATGATCATTATGGTCATTATTCTTATGCTTTGACAACTTGTGCCTTTTTTAACTTGTGCCTGAAAACCCCTTTACCTATGCCAATGATAAAACACTGATGAACTCCTGCAAACAAGTTGTAGTTTATTAATTAGTGCATTAATCTTAGTTTGGGATCTTTAATGACCATCTTAATCTGTGTATATTATTTGATTGTTGGTTCTTTCCTAGCTGAATGTAACTTCCTCTCACAGTAGTGTACAACTTCCAAGCTTATCAAAGGATAGTGTTGTAGTCAGGACCATTAAAAAATCATTCAAGCAAAGACCAAGATTTTGTAGTGTTTGAATCTGAGACAAGAATGAGACTTATTTAACAATGATTTTACTTTAATTATACCACTCACTGATAATGTATTGTAAATTGTCATTGTCATAAATAATTGTCATTATAAAGGCAGCTGAATATAAACAAATATAAAGCAAAAAGGTTCATATGGTCATTTTTATTATTAAATTAAAACATAGTAATACTTAAATAATTGCTATCTGCCCTTGGGTCAATCATGGAAAGGATTAATTAGATGTGTTCTGTAATGTGTTAAATCCTCTCGATAAATGCATAGCTTTAGCTATATCATAAAACATATGATGAGTCCTTTTCTCATTATTACTTGTGTACAACAAAAGTTTGTGTGACAAGCAGCAACATGTATATTTGCCAATTTATGAAAACGGGAGTATGCGCAGTGGGAGAGTAAATATCTTTTAAAATGACTCTCAATTAATGGCAATGCATTTACAATAAGTCTCTTGCCACAATAACAACACTGTCTGGATTTGCCATCAGCTGGTTGATTGCAGCATCGTGCAGCCTGCAGCCTAGCATTTGTTTGCAGGGGAACATACACTGCCATAATTATTACCATAATGAATTTTTTAAGGAGAAAGAATAGTCTGTATATTAATGTTAAAAATTCCAGATCCAGATAGCAGTGTTTATGTATGTCAGTGGCTGTGCACCAGTACTTGTGAATGTACACACACAAACCTCACCCTTTGGGTCTTCCCCAAGTCCCCTGTCCTGTTCACACTACTAGCTAAGAGCAACCAGCTAACTTGATAGCAGTGTGACTCAATAATAATAATAATAATAATAATAATAATAATAATAATAGTAATAATAATAATAATAATAATAATATGGCGCTTCCATGCACATCAGCAAGCAAATAGGAACACTAGCACTTGCATGAAATTAAGCATATTAGCATTTCAGAAGGCAGATTATTTAGCCTGCTAAAATAGCAGGTGTGGCAGCAAATGTCTGTTCAAAACACTATGTCACAGGTATGAGCATCATGTATTTGATATAGTATGATTGTTCATGTTTGTAAATTTAAAGCTTACAAATGCTGTATTTACAGTGTATTGCAGGTTATTAAAATGTGGCAGTAATTATTAGGATATAGAGAATTGTAGTGTTTAAACAAATCATTATGTCAGAAGTATGTTTAGGGGAGAATACACCCTGACCCACCCAGAGTTAACACACACTTACCTTACATTATTGATCATAAACTTGAATAGCTACAATACTGTCTGCTAATCATGCAGTTTGAAGTTTGCAAAGTGTGTACCCAGACAAAATCTGTGTTAAAACTTTCCTTTAACACTGAGTCATACATGAGTCAGACATGATTCTGAATAAATGAATGAATGAAAAAATGAAAAGCCTTATTTCATTTCAAACTGCACTTCAGGAACACTGAGCTCAAGTTCTGAGGAAACTTCCCTGCATATTTTCAGGGGTTTTCTGCCTCACCATGCCTGAATCACCTCATAAGGAGCTTGATAATGAGGAGACAGGGTGACTGAGGCAGTGAACACTCCTCACTGAGCATACTGGCTTCCAAGAGCTGGAGCTGGGAAGACCTATAGGTCTGTGACACACACTCCCACCCAGTCCTGATACTAAGAAGGTGGAACCTACAGGCTAATATGCAGCTGCCTGTGCATCAATAGGCGTCTGGGGTGTCCATCACTCAGGGAGGCGTGGCTGAAGGCGTGGCCTTGCAGACTCTGAGAGCTGGCTGAGGTAATCTCTAAAGGAGAGAGTAGTCACCAATAATCATGGAAATGTAGCCATAACTGTACAGTATATTTCACAGCCATGTATATTACATATCACAGACCAGGCTTACCAGAATAAATATTCCACACATACAGCTCATATATATCTCTCTGTGTGTGTGTGTGTGTGTGTGCGCGTGTGTGTGTGTGTAAAAACATGCTCCTGTTTTAGTCTCAACACAGACAGATATACATGTAGGAGTAGCAAACTGAAGTAAGAGCTCACCTTCACCAGTACATAGTCTCCAGCTTTAACAGTGACAGGGTTGGTATCCGTGGGATAAGAAAGCAAATCCTTTCTTGGAAAAATAACCTTCACATTCCCATCATTCCGACCACAAAGATCTTGAGATGACTTCTTACTTTCCTGCAGAAAACAGACTCAGTCAAGCAAAAACAGCAGATAACATTTGTACAATATAAAAGGCTTGACTAAGCACTGTAGCAGACGTCTCACTAGTGTTATCCAAACCAAGGGTGGTTATTCCCACTGTTATGTAGATGGTCATAAAATTCTGTTATCAGTGTGTATATCGGTAGATCCAATCTCAGCATGACTGGTAGCGCATATTAACACACAAGTGGCAAACACCTTGGGGTAGTTTTCTGTGCATTCGCCAGGCATGTCCTCAAAAGAAGGACACTAACAAGAATCAAAATTAACTAAGACCCCAATCTTCAAACAGTTATTGATGGCAGGTAATACACTAAAGACCACAAGCACAGGGAAACCAGTCATTGGGATTTCCCGGTACCAAAGATGTGAACTGCTCTCAACACTTCAAAAATAACAAAAAGCTCAAAGCATCCAAAACAGACACAATGCTATGCCTAACCAGGGAAGGGTTTCAAATGAAAGGGCCACAGAAACCCATGCGGCAATCGCAAACTAACACCACAAACGGGAAAGTGACCATACAACTCAAATAGACTAAAATAGACCAAACAATGCCCTAAATACATAAACAGATAAACTCTATTTGCCCTCCAGAAAAGAACAAAGCCAAAACCAAAATGAAATGCCAAAAGGTGCTAGGGCTGAGCTGATAGACAATGCCATTGTTCATCATCGTTGTCAGACAGACCTCATGATGTTGATCCAGCAGGTCTAAATAAGATAAGGGAGGAGAATTTACTGCAACTATTTATTTTCTTGCAGAAATCTAGTTAAATCGATATGCAAAACATGATGACCAAGACACACAGATGCAGCAATCCCAAATTATTAACAGCAGAAGTGCTCCAAACACAGTTGTAACACAGCATGGCTTCAACCCACTGCAGTACTCCCTCCCTCCACTAGGACAAGCTGTTTGCTGTCGATGAAACTGGTGTTGACCTTAGCCGCATCTTCTCGGAATGTAAAGATAAGCTCCTCCAGGCGACAGCTTCTTCACCTCAGCTGGGATATCGTCCCTGAGACGGTGATATGCCTGAGTTTTCTGTGGGTGTGGTACACACATGTTCATGTCAGAAGGTCAAGCCCAACTGGCAGCCACAAGACCCTTTCAATTCTCCAAATGATAATAGACAATGGTGAATTTCTTGATAGAACCATCACATGAACCAGGGAGAATGTCTGTTTTTTGATAGTGTTAAACACAATGACAAAATAGGATCTCACCTTCCTCATGCTGTAGGCAAACAGGAAGGCTACATTATAGCCCACTTCCCTGATCAAAGAGACCGACTGCTGGTGGTCCTCCTCGGTTTCCCCACAGAAGCCTGTGATGAAGTCACTGCTCAGACTGACCCCTGTAAAAAGAAATTATACATAGATATTTATTCACACAAGACCTATTATAGCTACAATAATTTTATAATTACATACTGAATGTTTGGTAATGATAGGACACCTGGTATTATCTTTCGAATGTTTTCCACAAGCTCAAGGTAGGCTTCCCTAGTATACCTATGAAAACATCCCAGAGCATGATGACTTAAAGTGAGAACTAAGTTTTAACACATGAGACATCAAGAGATTTGAGATAAGCAGGCTAATCTCTACTGTGCTTGTGGTGAGTGCTGTCGTTCTAGGAGCGTTTCTCACCCACGCCTCATGGTCTGTAAGACTCTGCTGCTGCCGCTCTGAGCTGGCAAGTGGATCTGCTTACAGATGTTCCTCCGCTCTTGGATTAGCTATAACACCTTCAGGAAACATACTCACCCACCCCAGCACAGGTCAAACGAAAACAGCACAAATTGACTATGGCAGTCAAACCTTATTTCACATATCTGATAAGCATAAGGCTTTTTCAATCTGATAATCTATTAATGATCTTTTCTACTGCTCACATCCAAATTTGCGAATCCTAAATTATTATCCAATCTGCTGCTTAAAATGGCCTATGAGCAATATCTGCACATGAATTCAGACTATAAGAAACTGTTCAACTAAATACTTAAACTCTTTGAACATCCACTACACCACACAAGCCATAAACAGTCAGGGCCGGATTACCAATAGATTACCAGAGCAGGCAGTGACCTGTAGGCCCCACACCTTTTAGGGGCCATGCAACAAGGAATTTAAAAAAAACAAACATATTAGGAGATCATTTGCAAGGGAGGCCCCAAGATTATGACTGCCTAGGGCCTCCACAGGGTTTAATCTGGCACTGTAGGCAGTGTACATGTACATGCCCCTAAATGTAATTGGTAACATATTCCATTACATTACTCAAACGAGGAACATACTTTAAAAACTTTGGAATACGTCAACATTGTCCAAGACTATTTCAAATATAACTCACTTTAATTACATTTAAATTACATTTAACAGCATGTATTCTGTGTTCTGTATTTTGTCACCTGCAATGAAATACATTTTAAAAGTACCTTCCCCACACTAGTCATGGGTATCCCAACCAAAAACCACATGCTCACATCCATGACTCTGGGGTTTCTACCTCATCAGGAAAGTCTTTAGGATGTGGCCAGGTGAAGCGAATCCTTGTCAGGGTTTATGAGGGAGACGTGGTGTAGCAGGTCAGCGAATCGTAGGCCTCCTTGCTCATCACGGGAACACGGTGCTGAAACCACGGCTGAGGTGCGAACCAAGCTCCGAGTTGCTGGCCCCGTCCCCAGACACGTCTCTGTAGCTGTTCACGTTTTGACCCAGCAGGGTCACTTCCTTCACCCCCTATGGCCATGATCATTTCATATACTTAGTGTTCACATCTGGCCAAGTTTCACACACAGAAACTAGTAAAGCCAGACTGCACACATAGTCGCTGAAGGGAAGAGACCTTGTCAGACAGCATGCGCACTTCTTCAAGTATGGAGGACACAGGTCTGCTCCTTTCCCTCCCCCAGGTAAACGGCACAATGCAGTAGCTGAACATGTTGTCACAGCCCCGCGTGATAGACCTACAGCAGTCAAAGAGGGACAAAATATACTGGATAATCCCACTGTAAAACAAGGTGCCACCAACAAGGCTTGCAGTACACAAGGTCTGTACTGTCAACAGCGTGAAAGGACTTTAAAAGTATCGACACCCCTGATATCAAACCATTGTTTGAAGTGCTACATCTAAAAGCATGAAGGAGCTGAAGATGAGCCACCACGGTGTTTGAAGTTTTATATCCCTTCATAAGTGTAGGAGGGTCAGTCATGTATAAATATTTAACCAAAAAATGCAGATTGACAAGTGTTCAGTAAAATGATAATAATAAACAACTGAACTATGAGAATTTGCTGTTTTTGGCTTTATTGTGGATGCAAGTCCCATGTTTCATGCAATATGGTAGCAAATGCCCTTAAATTATAGCTGACATTTCTGTATTTTAATCTAACAGTTGCTGTTCAGATTAAATTCAGTGTATTAGAGTTGAATATGAAAACACCAAAAACTGTCTATACATGTTAACTTAAAAATTGAACTGTACCATCTTTACAAAATCACACAGTGCAAAGTTAATTTAAAAGTTAGTGTTTAGTAGGAACTCCTCCCTTATAAATCAGCCAGATATTATTATGGCACTCACACAAAGGCACTGTGTCCTGAATGGTGAATGGGCATGACATCAGCATATGCCTCTTCCAGGGAGAGCAGGACATTGCTGGTCCTCTGACCCCCATGGGCCAGTGCAAGGAGTCGGAGAAGATCTCTGTAGGCATCTGGCCCTGCTACAACATCCACCACCCTCTCCTTCTCCAGCAACTCAGTCTTCAGTCTCTCTGCCATGCAACCTACAAGAGAGCAAGCACACATATGCGTATACGGGCGCGTGAACCCACACACAAACATACATGCGCATACACGAACATTTCAGACTGAGAGATACATTTGAACGTGAATGAAGAACTATGGTGAAGTGAGAAGTTACCCAGGACTCCTATCTTTAATGGAGTGCTGCTCTTTAGATGCTTCTTTTTCAGAACTGCTGGATGTTTGAGTCTGTTGCAGATGGTCTGCTCTGCCTTTTCCCTGTCACAATGATTTTTATTTTTTCCAACAGAAAATAGCATTACATCCAAGCAAAAAATGTCACTGAAGTCAAGGACTGCTGTCAAGTTGCACAAGATTGGCAACGTATAGATTCACTGTGTAAAATACAAACAGAAATAGGCTTTTCCTACCTTATGGAGCATGTGACAAGAAGCACCACATCTGCCTGTATAAAAAAAAAAAAAATTAGGAAAGATGAGAATGAAAGCTTTCAAATAAAGGAAGCGCTGTGTTTATCAAGGGTCAAAGGTCAAGGCATTGACACTTACCTCTGATAGTTCGTGGGTCCGAACATATCCACCCTTCTGAAGAATGGACCACGCAATTTCAGTGTCGTTGACGTTCATCTGACAGCCGTATGTTTCGAAATACACTGCAAGATGTAAACACCAAAATAAAATTGGCAACGACTACCGGCATACTGACACATGGGAATTAAAATCCTAAAGCCTGAACTATCATGGCAACAAATGCAGTTACATACCTTTCCGTAGCTGCGCCAGACCACTTTCTTCAGGAAGATACGATTCCTCATGTTCCTGTTGCGTCTCAGTTGAACTTTTGCCTGAAGAACTCTTAATGACGACAGCTTGGTCTTAAATGTGCTCACTCTCGTCTCATCAGTCTCATTAGTAGGAGTGCTAGATAGAGACACTGAGCAATAACCTCTGCATTTGTCGGCGAGTCGAGATAAACACTTTTGAACAGAAAACACTAGAAGTCTAAGCCTGCGGGCAGACATCATGTCTAAACGGGAGATTCGGCTACAAAGCCATGAACAAGACAAGAAACTCAATTTAACTTTAAAAGTAACGTTAGCTAAGGCTAAGTGCTAACTTAGCAATGGTGCTGTGGTTTGCGCAGAACAATTTTATATACAAAAGTATATTATCAGCGAGCTAACAAATCTGTACAAGCAGCCAATAAATATAAAAATATCTGTAGCTTAGTTAGGTAACCTAATAATTCAGCTGTAACATACACTCACGTATGACCCCACACGGTTAACATTGACATGCAGTTTTGTAATTTTCAAAATAACGGTTTCATTAAAACGTAACAGTGATACTCGTGTTTCAGTTCTAAGACAAGTAAACGGTGTAACTTGGGAGGGAGATCAATCGCAAAAATATCGATTTACGTTTTTTAATTCATATTTTTGTAATTAATATTTTTAATTAATATTTTTTTAATTAATAGTTTTGTGAAATCTTATATTTAACATAAACGGCTACTTTTATTTTGCAAGTGTTTACTTGTTAGTCATAAGTAGTGTTTTGTGAGATGATTGTTCGTTTTCACACATGGCTCTCTGTCCCTCACCTACTCTGATCTAATGACGAATGCGTAATTTATTTTATAAGTGGACTTCACACTTCGTTCTGTTACCTAAGGGTCAGTACAACATACTCGTTTAAATGTGCTGATACAAAGATTGTGAAACAATTAATGTTTTTAATTAACTGATTAAAGTTTTACTCTGAATGAACACATTTTACGAATATATAGGAATGTTAACCTTATTACATTGTCTTTGATGAGGAAATGGGTATTTTGGATGTTTTAACCTTTTAAACATGTTTTAACCTTTTAAACTTTTAAATATTACCATAAGGTTGTAAATACGTTCATTAATATTTTAGGTATTTTGATTATTCATTTTGCAATTTTGATTAAAAATAAATAAATAAATAAAATTAAAAATCAAGTTATTTAAACATGTCCAAGAATTGCTGTCCACTCTCTCATCTTTGGATAACCATCTTGGTAAAAATGCGACCTTTGACATCAGTGACCTCACAACTTTAAAAAAGGTCTATCTTCATTCGCCTAAAGGCATAAACTGCATGCTCCTATAGTATGTCAGTTCATTTGAATTTCTCACTTTGTCCCCATACTCAGATGAGTTAAAGCTAAAAATGTCCACCCCATTGTGATGAAATATTGAGTTAATAAACATTATTTTAGAATATCAAAATATATGTTTGAAATGCTAACTTTAGCTAAAATTGTCCACCTGCTGACATGACAGTTGCACAATACAGTGAACATATACTTGCATATACCTTCTTTGCTGTTTTCTTGTTGTTTTGTTTTAAGTAATATTTCCTAATAACTATTAAACTATTGATGTTCAGCTACGACAGGAGTTGAAGTAGCAAAGAGGAAAAGGTCCAGGTGAGATGCAGACCCTTGGAGGAAAGAGACAATTACCTGTGAAATTAGAGAGAGAGAAAGCGCTGTAGAAAAGGTGAGGAGATTTTAACAAAAAAGGGAATTCATGACTGAAAAAGAAAGGTATGCCAAAAAAAAACCCAAAACAAAACAGAGTCGAGAAAGGAATAGTTGCCATGACAACTAAACATTCTTGAAGAGCTATAAACTGTGTTATCAAGGTGTATTTTAAATGTTCATAACTTTGCTTTTAATGGCTTTAAACGTTATATATAGCTTAGAAGTATGTAGAGGTTGGAGGAATATGTGTGGCTATATTTGGGCTATTTCTTCTGTTTGGGTATGAGTGGTTTGTAGCATTTAGCATTGGACATTGAGAGTGCTGAAAAGTCTAAATGTGTCTGTGAAAGCTTTAGAAGTATAAAGTGATTGATTTTTAAATTAGTAATGAAAATGCTGAGGTAATAAAATGATATTGTAAGCAGAAAAGTATGGATGGTCCCGAATAAACTGGTTTCATGCAGGAAAGACCAGTGTAGGCTTCAGCATAAATCTTCAGGAGGCCTCTTTGAAAAAGCCTCTAGGGGATTCCGTTGAAGGGAGAGCCTTGGTTCAAGGATGGGACATCCCGGCCAAGCACTGGAAGAAACAATATGGAGATCACCAAAAGAAACAATATGGGCATCCGGTGATATAGAATAGGATCGTCTTTTAAAAAAATAGAAGTAGTTCAGGTTGAACATAATAGTACCAAGAACTTGTTGGTGTAACTATTAAATATCAATTAGCATATATTGAATAATGTATGGTTTGAACATAATAGTGGAAACCTGGACAAGTATTATGAAAAAATAAAAATGGTTATGCAAGTGTCCTTGAAGCGTTTGGTTACTATCTGATGGATTAAAATAGGTTTGTTGGTAGCAAAGACATCACTAAAGTTTACAGAGCAAAGGTACTCCAGGAACAGGATGGGTAAGTAGCAGCTTGATCAATGGACTCTTCTGTGAGACGTAACAGGGCGTCGGTCTTAAATGTAATGTTAGATCAAGTGAAAAACTTTAGTGGATTGAAATACAGATAAATAAATCCACCAAAAGTGCACCTGCATCATTGGTAAAAAGTTGTTCTGCTAGTTGTCTGATTTTGTTCCAGTAATCTAATGTTTCCTGTGGACTAGGTGGTTCAAGATTATATTGGTGTTTGCTTTATTTCTGTGATCTTTTTAACCATAGTCTGCTTGTTTATACTGTCTACCAAATATTGAGTAGTGAAACACTGACACAATCCCTTTTGGCGTCAGACATTTGTAATAATTTCAATAATCTACACTTGTAAATCAAGAGGGCAGCACCATTTTAAAGTCTAGTTTCCTTTCTCTGTATCACTTTCTGGAATTTTTCCGTCTGTGTTTTTATTAAAGTTAAAAATGGAAAGGGTATTAAAACTCCCTTTCACTGACATCTCTTCCACTGAACTTGTAGAGAAAGTGATGATATGAAGATGATTATGTTTATCGCTTTCACTCAGAGATCATTGTCTGAGGGTCATGTTGTACAGTTCACGATGCCCCGGGTTGCAATCAGGAGGTTTGACAGTGATGTGCCACAGTTGTCTGTGGTGTTCTATATGATCATCACAGAACATCACACATAACTGGTCAAATTGTATCTCGAGTAGTATATTTGTGTATTATACTATATATTAGCAGCATATCTTTATGATGCAATTAAAAACATTCCCCATCCCCCTGAATACCAATCATATTACATATCTGGGTACTAAATTCTCTTCCCAGTTGTCTGTTATTCAAAATAAATAGTCATCCAATTATTAAAACAATAAGCGACAAACTTCATTGATGGACAAATTTGCCCCTTATGCTCTTCGGACAAACTGCAATAATTAAAATGAGAATATTACCTAAACGAAATTGTTTGTTTTCAATTATTCCAGTGCCACCAACCTGTCTAAAATCTTTGGACAACATCATAACTTGATTCTACTGGAAAAATAAATCACATAGAATCAAACTCACAACATTACAGAACTGTAGTTGATTATTGCAAATCAACTACAATATGGAATAAAATGGATAAAACCTAGTATATCAGACAGAATATGGATAGACATAGAGCAAACATTATGCATAGATCTAAAAGTCAGACTTACCATTTATCAGTCAAATCAATTAAAGAACATTCATGATCAACAATTTGTGGGTGGCCATGATACTAACAGCCTGGTGGAAATTCCACAAGATATCAAACTCCACACTAACATAAACATAACACTGCTTTCATGTCACTTCCACAAGTAGCCCAAACATAAGATATAGAAAGCAGGTAAGAGCAACTATCAGTTCAGAGACATTAAACTCACCTGCATCCATATCAGTATTATAAACATTCCTAATACAAAAAAACTATCACATAAGATATACAAAATAATAATGAAATCAAATCGCATAATTACTCTCCCATCGAGACAATGGGAGGAAGATTTATTACTAACCCCCGACGCCACAGTCTGGATTAAAATGTATAATAATAATTACCACATGACAGCAACACTAACCTACAATGCATTCAGTACAAAATAATACATAGATTACATTATACTACACATTGGATGTTTAAAATTGGTTTCACAAGCTCAGCAATCTGTACATACTTTACTCCAAACACAGCTGACGATTACATTCACATCGTGTGGCAGAGCACACCTATCAAGTAATTTTGGCAATAGGTCATCACACACATGTCCCATGATTTAAATAACCCTATCCATCCAACACCATCTTTATGTCTCCTAGGAGACATGTCATCAACCAATGTGTCAATAGAAAAAAAACAGGATAATATATATATAACATTATTAATTGCAAATACAAACATACTCATGAATTGGAAAACAAAAAATAATATTAGTGTCACCGAATGGAAAAATCTATTGATAGACTACATATCAATGGAAAAAAATCTCAGAATGAATCAATAAGAACCAATAACCTAGACTGGACTCCTTTGATAAAAAGTTTACAGAGCTAATCCATAAATGATAAATATCCCAATCTAGTACGTGTACATATACAGTGCACTCGCACATAGCCTCTCTCTCTCTCTCTCACACACACACACAGGCAGACGCACACAAGCAGTCACACACGAACACACACACACACACACACACACACACACACACACACACACACACACACACACACACACACACACACACACACACACACACACACACACACACATTCCCGTAATGGTGCAGGTGGCAAATACTTAAAATACTCTATCTGCATTTCCCGTTTGTCTGTTTCGTCTCTGTTCGTCTTATTTTTCCTCTCTCCCCTATTCCCGTTTCCCCCACGTTATTTATGTCTGTTCATACGTTTTATACACCCGATATAGTTGGACACAGTGAGAAGTTAGAAATAAATAATGAATAAATAATAAAGTTCTAAAGGTCCTCCGATGGGCGGAAATCAATTGATATATTTATTTCTCCAGATTTCTAACTCGGAGAGAAAAAGACGTCCTTTTACAAATCGCACCTCGTTGTGGAACTCTACTAAGGTTTACAATCCAGGCGATGATTTTTAACCTCAAAGAACATAGGCCTGCTCCAAGGCAAACTGATTTCATCCCATTAATTAACTTTAATGCGATGTTTTTTGCCGAGCATTAGGCTAAAGAAAATGAATGTTGCTGCGTTTATCAAACTAAAAGTATTTATTCTGAGCCATGCGGTAAATGATTCAGTGTGAGCAGCATATGGACGATTTTTGGAAAATGCTGTGACTAGGTAATATTTTGAAATATAAGGCGTTGTTAAAGCCCCTCATTCACGCTATTAACGTTATAAGTTAAAATAATTGAATAATTCATAAATAAATAAATAGCGTTTGTATAATATTTAAAAATAAACATTTATGTAAAAGCACTCTTACGTAACAACCAAGTTGTCATGTATTTGAATCTAAAGCTAAAGTGTTGCTTTGATCGCTTTGGTCGGTCGACACTTGCCTGGCTCTGTTGAATTGCTGTTTCAAACTGTTTTATAATTCGTGCAGTTAGATCATTTGGTTAAATCATTTACGATTTTATTTTATTCATTTACTACTTTCGACTACGATTTCCAGAAAGGTTGACCGACGATCCTCACGAAAATGAATCCAAGTGCTCCAAGTTCGCCGATGACTTCGTTGTACGTGGGTGACCTTCATCCAGACGTTACCGAGGCCATGCTATACGAGAAATTCAGTCCTGCTGGCGCAATAGTCTCCGTACGGATTTGCAGGGACGCGATGACCCTCCGCTCACTTGGATAGGCATACGTGAACTTTCAGCAGCAGGCAGATGCTGAGCGTGCTTTGGACACTATGAACTTTAACATCATCAAAGGCAGACCTGTGCGAATTATGTGGTCCCAGAGAGACCCCTCTCTGAGGAAGAGTGGAGTTGGCAACATCTTCATCAAGAACCTTGACAAGTCTATTGACAGCGAAGCTCTTTACGACACATTCTCTGCCTTTGGGAACATCCTTTCCAGCAAGGTGGTGTGTGACGAGAATGGCTCTAAGGGCTACGGCTTTGTGCACTTTGAGACCCGTGAGGCTGCGGAGAGAGCAATTGAGAGACTTAATGGCATGTTGCTCAATGACCGCAAAGTGTTCATTGGCCACTTCAAGTCTCGCAAGGAGCGAGAGGCTGAGATGGGGGCCAGGGCCAAAAAGTTCACCAATGTGTACGTCAAGAACTTTGGAGAGGACATGGACGACGACAAGCTGAAGGAGATCTTCAGCAAGTTTGGCCAAACGCTGAGCACTCGCGTCATGACCGACGAGAGCGGCAAGTCCAAGGGCTTTGGCTTTGTGAACTTCGAGAGGCACGAGGATGCCCAGAGGGCTGTGGATGAGATAAATGGGAAGGAGCTGAATGGGAAGAAGGTGTATGTGGGTTATGCCCAGAAGAAAGGCGAGAGGCAGACAGGGCTGAAACGAAAGTTTGAGCAGATGAAGCAGGACGGTATGACTCGCTACCAGGGAGACAACCTGTACGTCAAGAACCTAGACGACGGTCTGGACGACGCGCGTCTACGTAAGGAGTTCTCTCCGTTCGGGACCATCACAAGTGCCAAGGTGATGATGGAGGGCGGCCGCTCCAAAGGGTTCGGCTTCGTGTGTTTCTCCTCGCCGGAGGAGGCCGCCACGGCCATGACGGAGATGAATGGGCGCGTTGTAGGCACCAAGCCGCTGTACGTGGCTCTGGCGCAGCGCAAGGAGGAGCGGCAGGCCCACCTCTCCAACAAGTACATGAAGCGCATGGCCAGCGTGAGTGCCTTGCCCAACCTCGTGCTCAACCCCTACCAGCCTGCCCCGCCCTCCGGCTACAACATGGAAGCCATTCCACAAGCTCAGAACTGGCCTGCCTACTGCGCAAGCAGCCAGCTGGCACAACTCCTCCCCAGCCCTTGCTGGGCCATGCAGTGCGTCCACCCACAGCAAGTCCAGGATATGCCGAGTGCCATCGGTCCAGCCGCATCCTGCCCGCAGGCCTTCAGCGCCATCCGACCAACCACCGCCTGCCAGGTCCCACGCACGATGGCCTATCAGACCATGGCATCTGAGGCTCCGGGGACAGGGATGGCCAGCGCGGAAGCTGCCAACAAGGCGTCGCTGGTGAGAGCAGTACCACAGTACAAAACCACCTCAGGCGTTCACAGCCCACAGCAACACCTGGGCACACAGCCCTTAGATATAAATGTCGAACTTACCATTTATCAGTCAAATCAATTATAAAACATTTATGTTTCTCAACCCACAGCAGCACCTGGGGGCAGAGCTCCAGGTGCCCGTGCAGCTGGCTGCGGTCCATGTGCAGGGTCAGGAACCTCTCAGTGCCTCCATGCTGGCTGCTGCACCTCCACAGGAGCAGAAGCAGATACTGGGTGAGCGTCTGTTTCCCCTGATCCAGAACATGCAGCCCACCCTTGCAGGGAAGATCACGGGTCTGTTCCTGGAACTGGACAACTCGGAGCTACTGCATATGCTGGAGTCTCCTGAGTCTCTGCACCCTAAGGTGGATGAGGCAGTCGCTGTGCTCCAGGACCAGTGCGCGCAGGAAGCCGCTCAAAAACTTTAACCAGTGCTGCGCTTCTGGCTGTCTAATGGAAGAATAAGCAGTAAAAAAAATTAACATTTTAACTGAAAAAAATAAACATTGAAACTGAAATGCATTGAACATTGAAATATTTTTGCCATGTCTGTAGACATCAAGCCTGTAAGGGTTGGCACCAGGCCGAGGCCCCCTCGACCAGAGGGAGGCGTCGAGTCAACCACGCCACTGATCAGGATCAACACCCAACAGCTGGGCTAGACCTTATATAAGCCCAGTGACCCAATCATTCAGTGCTGGGTTTTTGATAAAGTTTTGAGCCAAGCTCCTAGCCGGTAACTCTGGGTATTGAGGTCTGTGAGCCCTTGTGCTATGCCTCTTTTCTGTTCTGCGAGGGTGTCAGTGTTTTTACACGTCCCCTCCCTTCTCCAGTTTTCCCCTCTCGAGTCTGTCTCTCTCCTGAGGCTTCCCTAAGCCATTCAAGTTTCTCCCCGTTTTCTGGTTTTGTTTGGGAGCTTTTAGTTCGAGTTTTCCCCAGTGCATCGGGGTTGCCATTTCTTTCCGTGGCGTTCTTTGTTCTCCCCTTTTCCACGCTCACCGAGGTGTTTCGTTTTTTCCTCTTGTTTTGCTTGATCCAAGCTCTAACTGTTCTGCACACGAGCCCACCATTGTTAGAGTGTGGCTGCTTACCCAGTAAGCTATTGGTGTCCTCACCTAGCTGACCTGGATTCAAAACCACCTTACAAAGTCCAGGCCTTGGTTATTCTAAGCTTAAAATGAAAACGACAGAAAAAGGTAAAATCATTTCAAGTTTGGTTTATTTGTCGCATACATAGTCATACACAGTATAACTCACAGTGAAATGGTTGAGTGCTCTGTCCAATCTGAGGAAAAAGAAAAACAGGGGTGCATAGAGAAATATATTCTATATATATACAAAAATATATTAATAGTGCATGTACAATATATATATATATATATATATATATATATATATATATATATATTATGTTTATATGTACAATGTATATATGGATATTTATATATGTATGTACAGAATGTACAGTCCCATCTTGCAATTGACATATTTACAGTTATATGTTACATGGTGGTAATTGAACATATTACAGTTATATTGAACATATTACAGTTATTTCTATTACATATTACAGATTTTGACATGAACAGCTGATCATTTTTTTGTTTTTATTCCTCTTAAAGTTTGAATGTTCAGATTGTCAGTTCTTACAGGTCATAGCTGATCATTAGATAAGTGTATTGGGTTGCATTAATATAAATGTAAAGATCAAAAAAACAAAACCCCACAGTGTAGCTTAAAATAGAGAATAATTCTGTAATATTCCTTTATGTACAACACAATTTCAAATGACCTTATTAACAAACCAGTAAAGACAGGACGAGAAGCAAAGGTCACTTACACGTATTAAATCTTGAAGCAAACAAACTGCAGCTGCAAGTGCCACACTGCCATCCAGTTCCACTCTCTGGTCTGGCGACGGTCATATTACAGGAGCAACGAGAGGCTGCCAACAGTTTCTTTTAGCTTGTCTACTGAGACGGTGAAACTGGCCAACCAGGTGAAAAGCATTGTGAAGGAGAAACGACTTCGACTGCCGACGTGGGAAAGTAGCAGTCAGAGCAGGTCTATTGGAGCAGTGCGATGGACTCTGCCCAACAATGGGCTGCAAGCCCACATCTCTGCACATAGCAACAGTATGTGGTTCCTAGGTGCCCAGTCGGCTAGTTTTAAAGTTCAATTCAAATATTAAATAAAAATGCAGACTTCAGAATTGGTTAAATAGCATAACTGTGCACGTACTTTATTGTAGGTTAACATTAACACGCATTATTGAGGCACCCTCTGGAGAATGTCTAAAAATCAGAGAACCCACATTTTCATACATTTTTCAGTAGTGGTTATGTATTCACCCCACATTCCTTTACATATTTGCGTTTGTCTTCACGTCCATTGCATCCAAACCATACATTTGTCAATATATGCAAAGTAATATAAAACACCCACACCAGTTGGAACCTGTTAACACCACATTCCAAGAGATTTCTCTTGACCTTATCCTAAAGAGATGGTCCTGAGCCTGATGGAAATAATATCTCATACTTGGGAGGACATGGACGACAACAAGCTAAATGAGATCTTCAGCAAGTTCGGCCCAACGCTGAGCCGTCGCGTCATGACAGACGAGAGCGGCAAGTCCAAGGGCTTTGGCTTTGTGAGCTTCGAGAGGCACGAGGATGCCAAAAGGGCTGTGGATGAGATGAACGGGAAGAAGTTGAATGGGAAGCAGCTGTATGTGGCTCGTGCCCAGAAGAAAGGCGAGAGGCAGACAGAGCTCAAACGCAAGTTTGAGCAGATGAAGCAGGACGGCACGACTCGCTACCAGGGAGTGAACCTGTACGTTAAAAACCTAGACGACAGTCTGGACGACGAGCGTCTGCGTAAAGAGTTCTCTCTATTCGGGACAATCACGAGTGCCAAGGTGATGACGGAGGGCGGCCGCTCCAAAGGGTTCGGCTTTGTGTGTTTCTCCTCGCCGGAGGAGGCCACCGAGGCAATGAAGGAGATGAACGGGTGCATCGTAGGCACCAAGCCGCTGTACGTGGCCCTGGCGCAGCGCAAGGAGGAGCGGCAGGCCCACCTCACCCACCAGTACATGCAGCGCATGGCCAGCGTGAGTGCCGTGCGCAACCCAGTGCTCAACCCCTACCAGCCCGCCCCGCCCTCCGGCTACTTCATGATGGCCATTCCACAGTCTCAGAACTGGGCTACCTGCTACCCGAGCAGGCAACTGGCACAGCTCCACCCCAGCACCCGCTGGGCTACGCACAGCATTCAGCCACAGCATTTCCAATACATGCCGAGTACCATCAGGCCCGCTGCAGACCAATCTCTGGGCCAGGAACCTCTCACTGCCTCCGTGCTGGATCTGGAACCTCCGCAGGAGCAGAAGCAGATGTTGGGTGATCGATGGTCTGTTTCCCGTGATCCAGAACATGCACCCCAACCTTGCAGGGACGGGTTTGCTCCTGGAGATCGACAACTTGGAGCTTCTGCTTATGCTGGAGTCTCCTGAGTCTCATTGAAACATTGAAACTGAAAAAATAAAAACGCATTAAATATTGAAATATTTTTGCCTGGTCCATAGACTCCAGTTTCAGGCCTTGATTACAGTAAACTAAAACAACATGTAAAAAGGCTAAATGATTGACACGTGTACAGTCGGTGACTCCTTTCTTTTTGTTCCTCTTACTGTTCGAATGCTCAGAATGTCAGTTTTTGCAGTTGACAGCTGAGCATTAGGCATGTGTATTGGATTGTATTAATAATACAATTGAGGATTCATTGCTGTTCAGGGACCCAGCAGTGGTAACTTGGCAGTGGTAGGGCTTGAACTAGCAACATTCTGATTACTAGTCAAGTAACCTCTGAATAGTATTATTATGATTAATATTATTAATATATCTTACACTGAGGTCTGCTGAAGCTTACCCAGGATCCTTTGCAGCAGCCTGCCATATGCACAAATCATTACGAAAGGACACAGAATCTCTAAACTCCCTTGTTTTATGTTATTAGTTTGTCTAATTCAATGTTAAAGCACTTTCCCCTGTAAACACTCTTTTTATGACCTCATTTCACCGTTTCATGACTTTATGCCACGAACCAACCAACTATTCTTTTATACAACTCTTTTCAAACACTTCAACCATTGTGGGTAACTACACTATTATACACCTGTAATTCTTTATGCTATTTATTTTATTGGTACTGTCGATACATCGATGTTAGGAGAAATACCTCATGAATACTTTAAATGAATCCTTAAAATGACACCTATTCCATTTACTAATGCTAAGCTTGCTACAGTCTGAACTTCTAGCAAGTCAAGAGAAGTCTCATGCAGTTTCTGTATTTTCTATAATTGCTTAATATATGGATGGTTTTAAACTCAATAACATACGCACTTGCAAAATATGTGAATATAAAGGAACAAAAATAAATTAACATAACCACATACCTAAACATCATCTGGTACCATCACCCCATCACCCCTCAATGCAGTATGAGGATGGTCAGATTGTTGTATTTACTAATAGTTACCACTAGTATTAAAATAACAGTAAGCCCAAACTGTTCGACTATGTCCTCTTAAACAAACCTGTGATTTTTTAAATATTTGGACCACATCCTCCTGCAGAATAAAACAATCAGGAAATACAGTTGAGTTGGCCCATACCGCCCTCACATCAGTGTGATTTCCATCAATGACGTGTTATGGCTCTGGGTAAGGAACAATGTTATATTGTTCAATAAACTTTTCACAGGATGCATATTTTTCATTGTTTTAGCAAAGTTTTCGCTACCTCTATACAGCAAACACCAGAATCGACAAGGTTTACATTAATTATAGTCAGTAGAATTAAAGGGAAGAGGCCATATAAAAGGCTGGGATCTACGTTTAGCAGACTCGGCACTGTGTCACTAGATATTGCCCACATTCCAGTAATTTTATTAAGTCCTCTTTAAACAGAAAATAAAGATGCAGACTCAAGAATTAATTGAAGAGAGTAGTAGGTCCATTATTTATTTTGAGCTCAGCGTTACATACAAACGAGGCATAGTCCAGAATATGTCTAATAATCACACAAGGAACACACATTTTTATCCAGTTTTCACAACTGATTATGTGATTGCCACACCTTCTCTACATACTGGTGTTTGAAATCTCCACCACTGTGTTCAACCATACATTATTCAATATATGCAAATTGAGATCTATCATTGTACAAATTGAAGCTTGACCCCAGTATATCCTATTGGAAGATTTTCCTGTTTTTTTTTTTTGTTGTTGTTTTTTTTGTTTTTAACAAAGATGATCTCAACTCATACCATCAAACACCTGCAAGATGATGTTGCAGGTCAGTATCACCCTGCTCTTATGGTAAGATAATGAACCTTGCTTAGCCACAGAACTCTCGAAGAGGCTTTCACGTCTTTTAAAAGCCGGGATCTTTCCCAATACTTAGGAAGCTATTTCTCACGGGAACAGTCCAGAGTCATCTGCCGTAGACTTCCACAGAGGCCTTGAAACCACCTGCATCAGAGCCTCTGCTCTGCACTTACAGACCCAAAAAGGCCTTAAGATACCCCAGAAACATTATTCCTCTTTATGCTTTCAAACACAGTCTTGCACCACTCTGCACCTGTTGCAGAGAGCTTCAAAGCCTATTATAATTAGATCACAGATCGCCTCATGAAAATACCTTTACCCCAAAACATTTTATTACCTCAGGTGGAACAGTGTGTATAGGCCTAGACCTCTTTAGATGTAACTTAGAACCGCCGGTGACCGCTGTATGCGTTTCTTTGGTTGTACAAGCTCTACTGGAGGACTCGATGAATAGTTGATGATGGAAGAGGGGTATATCAGATTCACCCCTTCTGCCTCCATGTGACAAATTAACACACTGCATAAACTTTTAGAAATAAATCAGTCTTTTAACAAATGGTAAACATTCTCTAGAAAAGATTATCTTGTAACAATTCATTGAGTATATGAACTGTTTTTGTGTCCTTATATCTATAAATGAAAAGTAATAAAACATTATAGATGATAAATAAATTACATAAAATGTATAAAAGTTCACAAATAAGAAAGTACCTGAGTCTGCACTTTTCTCCACAGATTCAAGAAACTCGTGAAAGTTGGAAGCTATAGAAACACATAGTACAGAATTATAGACTGACTGAGGTGTGAGCAGAAAGATCGCCATGATGTCCTTATATCTAAAGCACTCAAAGCATTGATGTTATGTAAATAAACTGTGATCCGATTGGTTCAATCTAAGTAAATAGATTCACCTACTTTGAAGTTAAAGTTTTTCTCAAAAGGTTAGAACTGGTTGACTATACTTTGCCGTGTTCTGTAATAGAAAATGTAAACATTTATATCTAAAATATTGCACGACAGAAATCAATTCAAGACTAACCTCTAATGACCGCTAGATGGGGGAAGATATTAAGTAATAAATGAGTCCAGATCCTCCTGCCCGACAATACGGTGAGACTCTGTTTTTACGTGTGATGGAAAATGATACGAAACTATGTATTATGTGATTCATATAAAATCACACTGATCCTTTTGTTCTTAAATTAATAATGCTGTTTGCACATTTGTATCCGCCTGTTGCTGATTAAGTTGAACATGTATCAGGAACTGTTAACATCAAGGTCAACTTGACACACAACCCACACTGTTTGGAGACAGTTTGGGTTGGTTTGTGGAAAAAACCAAGCTGAGAGCTGATTGGCTTATAGCCACAGCAACAAAGGAAAGAAGAGCTGCTTAAGAAAAGATGATTGGTTAAAGACAGCACAGGAGTAGTATAACTAGCCACGGTTTTGTATACTCGGGGCTCCCTACCTGAGGAGAGCCAAACATTTATTTTATTCTTTTTCTTATTAAATTACTCTCTTAATCACGTCTGACTTGCTGTTTGTTCAAAATTCCACAACATATGTCATTACTACGCCGCACAAAAAAGACCGCCATATTTGTAGTTCCACAATGTGAAAAGGCGTCATTTTCTATGCAAACGAATGAATAAACACCATGCCATGCCTTGCTGTATCCCCTCTTTGCACCGCTGGACAGACACACTCATGACACCGTACTCATCAAAAGCAGCACCAGAGACGCACTGAGTCATATCCCGCTACACACCTCTCAGGCCAGCTTGTTTGCACGTTTTGTCATAAAACTCAAAATGTCATTTGTTGCCATTATATATAAAATTACCTATTTAAAAAAAACAAATAAATCAAAAAGTACTTGTGGCTAGAGAGACACGTGGCTAATCACCTACAAGAAATAATGTCAGTGATGTTTGGGGCAGGTGTTTCAAACTTGCCCAGACTCTTGAGAAGCACCTAAACGCTCACACAAGGGTGTCCGCTTGCCATAGTGCTGCAAATACTGCAGGAAGGGCTTTGGTGAAACAGGCCACATGGAGGAGCAGAAGACAATCCACACAACTGAAGAAGCCCATAGCTGCCCAGTATGTCAGAATCCACACGCGAGAAGAACCCTGTAGCTGCCCAGTATGTCAGAAGCAATTTGTGCAGCTGGGTAATGAACCATATTTGTACCCATTCGTATGTTGGGAGCAAATCAGTTGAAGACTTGAACAGTATGTTAACAATCAGTTAAAATTACTGTTGATGACAAGAAAACAATGGCTAATATGTTCCTTCACAGCTATGTCATTGGTTGATCTATTTTTGTCAGATTTAGTGCTTGTTTGGGCAAGTGTGTTAAAGTCTTCCTTTGTTTTTGGTTTTGTTCCTTTTCATATAGTTGTTTATTCCTTTTTGTCTAGTGATGTCCATTATCCATTTAAAATCTGTCAAATTAAACAAATGTGAAACGAATTCCATAGTATTCAGATTTGATTGCAAAAGAGACCAACCACTCCCCGTATTTTGAATTTTGCATATACAGTATATGTGCAGTTCCAGCCTAGTCCACTGATCCAAAATCTGGCCCAGATGTATCTGTTGACTGCAAATTTGAATGATTTCTGTGCTCTGCAGCAAAGGAGCGTTTGGTTACTATCTGATGGATTAAAATAGGCTTGTTGGTAGCAAAGACATCACTAAAGTGTACAGAGCAAAGGTACTCCAGGACCAGGATGGGTAAGTAGCAGCTTGATCAGTGGAATCTTCTGTGAGACGTAACAGGACGTCGGTCTTAAATGTAATGTTAGATCAAATGAAAAACTTTAGTGGATTGAAATACAGATAAATAAATCCACTAAAAGTGCATCTGCATCATTGGTTAAAAAGTTGTTCTGCTAGTTGTCTGATTTTGTTCCAGTAATCTAATGTTTCCTGGCACTAGGTGGTTCAAGATTATATTGGTGTTTGCTTTATTTCTGTGTTTTTTTTAACCATAGTCTGCTTGTTTATACTGTCTAACAAATGCAATACTGAGTAGTGAAACACTGACACAATCCCTTTTGGAAGTCAGACATTTGTAATAATTTCAATAATCTACAGTTGTAAGTCAAGAGGGCAGCACCATTTTAAAGTCTAGTTTCCTTTCTCTGTCTCACTTTCTGGAATTTTTCCGTCTGTGTTTTTATTAAAGTTAAAAATGGATAGGGTATTAAAACTCCCTTTCACTGACGTCTCTTCCACTGAACTTGTAGAGAAAGTGATGATATGAAGATGATTATGTTTATCACATTCACTCAGAGATCATTGTCTGAGGGTCATGTTGTACAGTTCACGATGCCCCGGGTTGCAATCAGGAGGTTTAACAGTGATGTGCCAAACAGTTGTCTGTGGTGTTCTATATGATCTAAAAGTCAGACTTACCATTTATCAGTCAAATCAATTAAAGAACATTCATGATCAACAATTTGTGGGTGGCCATGATACTAACAGCGTGGTGGAAATTCCACAAGATATCAAACTCCACACTAACATAAACATAACACTGCTTTCATGTCACTTCCACAAGTAGCCCAAACATAAGATATAGAAAGCAGGTAAGAGCGGAGCAGTCAATGTGCCTAATATGACTGCAAAAGCCTGGCAGGACAGGAGGTATTCCTGCTTCTGCTAATCAGCAAAAGGAAGCTCCTGGCAAAGTGACGTGGACTGCAAAAAAATCACCAGGAAGGTCAAGCTACAAATGCCAGAGAGGAGCAGGGAGCACCAAAAGTTCCATAGCATCCTGCGGAAAGAGTACCACATAAGCATGGAAACAGTACAGCAACCCATGGTATGAGCATGGACAGATGAGGAAGAGCTGCTAGAACAGTACGTCCCCAATAAGCAGGCAGGATGTGGATCCGTCTCACTATTTCATCGGCAGAAATGCAGGAGCAGGTGATAATACTCCTGGGCCCAGCACTCTTCAACCTGGGTACTTTAAGGAGAACACGGCAGCCTCCCAAAAGTGATACAAAGTCCCAAAATGGCTATTACCTGTGCTGAATAACAGTATGAAGGACAAATCTACCCCTGTCCAAAGTTTAATTGATTTAACTGAATGCCAACTATACTACCACCATCAATCTGTGTAAGGTGTACTTGCAAGTGCCTTTAGCACCAAAAGCAAAAGAACTCAGTGTTTTCAACACATTTCATCCAAGCATCATCATGTGAAATGTTGTTCTTTTCGGAAATTCTTCATCTAAATATGGTTGTGTTGCTAATGAGATCATATTATTTGTTACTCTTTAAACCTTATTATTCCTTTAAGATTCAAAGTCTACTGTGTTAGGAAACCTATGTGAGAATATAAAATCAGCAGTTTCTGCATGCTTGTGTGATGAATACAGAAAGTGATCTCTTATACCTGCGGAATTAAGGCTTCAAATGTCTTGGTGTTCAGACGATATGGAGAGGCTCTGGGAATCTGGAAGGATAAACGTTTGTTTCATTTTCAGGGACTGTTGATCATTTATTTGTCCATTCATTTATTACACTATTAAGGGATTATTAATGTGCACTGGGAGAACAGTATAAAGTTATCAGTCTTCTTTATCAGTCTTCTAACTAAACAGCCTGGTCTTGTAAGGTAACCACATGCACACCTTTCCCTCAGTGATGGCAAGGAGTGGTTTAAACTCACCATGTCATCTGTGATTCTGAGTGTGAGTGCTCCTGCATTTTTCTACACAAAGCCTGCTGAGTTGGCAGTGAAGGCAGAGATGCCCATATACAGCATGTTGCTTTCATCAGGTGGCAGTGAAAATGGTGTCGGGGCAAAAGCGGGTTTCTTGTGCACTCCAATGTTGTAAAACTCCCCCTATATAGAGAGCAATGCAGAGATTAACTTATTCTTTTACAGCTCCTGGGTCTTGATTCTTCGTTCAGATTAAACTGTTTTATCAGTGTAACCTTTGTGTAACCTTTTTTTCCTACAAAAGCCCAACAGTGCTTTCTGGATACACTTAGGCACAGTTTTGCAAGTGCTCCTGTTATTCCCTGTTAATTCAGATCTTTGGCTCAGAAAGGCTTTCTTATGATCATTATGGTCATTATTCTTATGCTTTGACAACTTGTGCCTTTTTTAACTTGTGCCTGAAAACCCCTTTACCTATGCCAATGATAAAACACTGATGAACTCCTGCAAACAAGTTGTAGTTTATTAATTAGTGCATTAATCTTAGTTTGGGATCTTTAATGACCATCTTAATCTGTGTATATTATTTGATTGTTGGTTCTTTCCTAGCTGAATGTAACTTCCTCTCACAGTAGTGTACAACTTCCAAGCTTATCAAAGGATAGTGTTGTAGTCAGGACCATTAAAAAATCATTCAAGCAAAGACCAAGATTTTGTAGTGTTTGAATCTGAGACAAGAATGAGACTTATTTAACAATGATTTTACTTTAATTATACCACTCACTGATAATGTATTGTAAATTGTCATTGTCATAAATAATTGTCATTATAAAGGCAGCTGAATATAAACAAATATAAAGCAAAAAGGTTCATATGGTCATTTTTATTATTAAATTAAAACATAGTAATACTTAAATAATTGCTATCTGCCCTTGGGTCAATCATGGAAAGGATTAATTAGATGTGTTCTGTAATGTGTTAAATCCTCTCGATAAATGCATAGCTTTAGCTATATCATAAAACATATGATGAGTCCTTTTCTCATTATTACTTGTGTACAACAAAAGTTTGTGTGACAAGCAGCAACATGTATATTTGCCAATTTATGAAAACGGGAGTATGCGCAGTGGGAGAGTAAATATCTTTTAAAATGACTCTCAATTAATGGCAATGCATTTACAATAAGTCTCTTGCCACAATAACAACACTGTCTGGATTTGCCATCAGCTGGTTGATTGCAGCATCGTGCAGCCTGCAGCCTAGCATTTGTTTGCAGGGGAACATACACTGCCATAATTATTACCATAATGAATTTTTTAAGGAGAAAGAATAGTCTGTACATTAATGTTAAAAATTCCAGATCCAGATAGCAGTGTTTATGTATGTCAGTGGCTGTGCACCAGTACTTGTGAATGTACACACACAAACCTCACCCTTTGGGTCTTCCCCAAGTCCCCTGTCCTGTTCACACTACTAGCTAAGAGCAACCAGCTAACTTGATAGCAGTGTGACTCAATAATAATAATAATAATAATAATAGTAATAATAATAATAATATGGCGCTTCCATGCACATCAGCAAGCAAATAGGAACACTAGCACTTGCATGAAATTAAGCATATTAGCATTTCAGAAGGCAGATTATTTAGCCTGCTAAAATAGCAGGTGTGGCAGCAAATGTCTGTTCAAAACACTATGTCACAGGTATGAGCATCATGTATTTGATATAGTATGATTGTTCATGTTTGTAAATTTAAAGCTTACAAATGCTGTATTTACAGTGTATTGCAGGTTATTAAAATGTGGCAGTAATTATTAGGATATAGAGAATTGTAGTGTTTAAACAAATCATTATGTCAGAAGTATGTTTAGGGGAGAATACACCCTGACCCACCCAGAGTTAACACACACTTACCTTACATTATTGATCATAAACTTGAATAGCTACAATACTGTCTGCTAATCATGCAGTTTGAAGTTTGCAAAGTGTGTACCCAGACAAAATCTGTGTTAAAACTTTCCTTTAACACTGAGTCATACATGAGTCAGACATGATTCTGAATAAATGAATGAATGAAAAAATGAAAAGCCTTATTTCATTTCAAACTGCACTTCAGGAACACTGAGCTCAAGTTCTGAGGAAACTTCCCTGCATATTTTCAGGGGTTTTCTGCCTCACCATGCCTGAATCACCTCATAAGGAGCTTGATAATGAGGAGACAGGGTGACTGAGGCAGTGAACACTCCTCACTGAGCATACTGGCTTCCAAGAGCTGGAGCTGGGAAGACCTATAGGTCTGTGACACACACTCCCACCCAGTCCTGATACTAAGAAGGTGGAACCTACAGGCTAATATGCAGCTGCCTGTGCATCAATAGGCGTCTGGGGTGTCCATCACTCAGGGAGGCGTGGCTGAAGGCGTGGCCTTGCAGACTCTGAGAGCTGGCTGAGGTAATCTCTAAAGGAGAGAGTAGTCACCAATAATCATGGAAATGTAGCCATAACTGTACAGTATATTTCACAGCCATGTATATTACATATCACAGACCAGGCTTACCAGAATAAATATTCCACACATACAGCTCATATATATCTCTCTGTGTGTGTGTGTGTGTGTGTGTGTGCGTGTGTGTGTGTGTGTGTAAAAACATGCTCCTGTTTTAGTCTCAACACAGACAGATATACATGTAGGAGTAGCAAACTGAAGTAAGAGCTCACCTTCACCAGTACATAGTCTCCAGCTTTAACAGTGACAGGGTTGGTATCCGTGGGATAAGAAAGCAAATCCTTTCTTGGAAAAATAACCTTCACATTCCCATCATTCCGACCACAAAGATCTTGAGATGACTTCTTACTTTCCTGCAGAAAACAGACTCAGTCAAGCAAAAACAGCAGATAACATTTGTACAATATAAAAGGCTTGACTAAGCACTGTAGCAGACGTCTCACTAGTGTTATCCAAACCAAGGGTGGTTATTCCCACTGTTATGTAGATGGTCATAAAATTCTGTTATCAGTGTGTATATCGGTAGATCCAATCTCAGCATGACTGGTAGCGCATATTAACACACAAGTGGCAAACACCTTGGGGTAGTTTTCTGTGCATTCGCCAGGCATGTCCTCAAAAGAAGGACACTAACAAGAATCAAAATTAACTAAGACCCCAATCTTCAAACAGTTATTGATGGCAGGTAATACACTAAAGACCACAAGCACAGGGAAACCAGTCATTGGGATTTCCCGGTACCAAAGATGTGAACTGCTCTCAACACTTCAAAAATAACAAAAAGCTCAAAGCATCCAAAACAGACACAATGCTATGCCTAACCAGGGAAGGGTTTCAAATGAAAGGGCCACAGAAACCCATGCGGCAATCGCAAACTAACACCACAAACGGGAAAGTGACCATACAACTCAAATAGACTAAAATAGACCAAACAATGCCCTAAATACATAAACACATAAACTCTATTTGCCCTCCAGAAAAGAACAAAGCCAAAACCAAAATGAAAT